>NC_069499.1:172786428-173386428 GCF_027579735.1 Bombina bombina | reverse complement strand
ATAGCAAGGGGAGGACCTGCGCTAATCTATCTGCCAATATTTTAGTCAGTATCTTGTAGTCGCTATTAAGCAACAATATCGGTCTATAAGAGGAGGTAAGTGTGGGGTTTCTATCTGGCTTGGGTAGAATACAGATATTAGCCTCCGTAAACCGTACGTTAGGCTGGGATCTGTTCATTAAGTAGTCCGAGTATAAGGATGCCAATATGGAGCTAACCTCCTTCCCCAGGAGTTTATAGTACTCTGCCGACAGCCCATCCGGGCCTGCCGCCTTACCCAATTTAAGATGTTTAATCGCTTTGGATATTTCCTGAGTATATATTGGGGCATTTAGCTTTTCTCTCTGGTCATCCGTCAAAGCAGGGACCACAACATCACGCCAAAACTTGTCTTTCTTCTCTATGTCTATGTGTTGTTGGGAGTACAGTGACTGATAGTATGTGACAAATTCATCCATAATCTCTTTCGTCTGTGAGGTCATGCCCAATTTTGTCTGAAATTATGCTATATATGAACTAGGATTCTGAGCCTTAACCAAATTAGCTAACAATTTGCCCGCCTTGTTTCCATGTCTATAAAAGCATCCTTGTCTGTGAATATTATATTTGTAATCTTGTTGAGCTAAAAAACGTGTCTGTTTTGTTTTTCTTTTATGTCATAATAAGTTTGTCTCGTTAAGCGAGAGGGAGCAGAGAGATGTTTATTATAGGCCTGTGTTAATTGGGACAAAAATTGTCCATCTATTTTTTTGGACAATTTGTTATAGTGAGCCGTTAAAGATGTGATATGTCCTCTCATAACCGCCTTAGAGGCATGCCAGAACAAATCTCTATCCTCCAAGTGTTGTTCATTGTCTGTTGTGTATTGTATCCAAGCTTCTGTAAGACATTTTTTGAATTCTACATTATTATATAGATAGGAGGGAAATCTCCAGGATTTGGTTGTATGTTCCTGCACTACAGGTTGAAGCCTCAAGTGTATCGGAGCATGGTCCGAGATCGTTACTTGATCAATTGTGGGTGATTGAATCTAGGGTGTAAGAGCGACAGAAGTCAGAAAGTATTCAATGCATGATAATGTATTATGTGACTTAGAAACGCAAGTGTAATCTCTCTGGTCTGGATTTAGTGTTCTCCAGGTATCAGTCAAGCCCAAGGTGTTCTTCAAAAGTGCTCATTAGTTGTGTTTCCTTTTTGTATCTTGAGGTATCTAGTGTATTAGGATGGCCCATAGTAGGGTCCCTAAACCTGTCTAGTGGTAGGATTTGTGCCAAATTGAAATCTCCAATTATCAGAAATGGGTTGTCATGTGGCCAGCTTTGCCAGCAAGGCAGACCGGAAACTTGGGCAGTATGCATTAGGGCCATATACACTGCGTAAGACATATGCAAAGGTGTGATGATGTATCTGCCCTTAATGTCGATCACTGTGTCAGTAAAAGAAACTGGTATCCCCTTTCTGGCTAGTATTGCCACCCCCCGCTTTCTACCCTCTGTTGGTGTATAGATCATTTGGCCTACCCACCATGATTTTTGTTTTTCATGTTCTGCAGCTGACAACCTGGTCTCCTGAAGCAAAGCTATGTCTGCTCTCTGTGTATTAAGGTGTTGTAATATCATACTTCTTTTCGCAGGGGAGGTTATACTCCCAATGTTCCAAGAAGTTATCTTATAGTTCATAGCCATATGAGTAAGCCATGTTTAGAAATGTGTGAACCGCTCAGAGTGGTAAGTATGTGCCTCCTTGTTTTACTAGGGGTGTGTGTGAGGAAAGAACCACAGGAGGGACTTACTATATGTATCGGGCTATGTAGGTATTCATGGCCGGTAGGTCTGTGGGCACCCCGGGTCCATCCTAAGGGAAAGAAAACAATCATCAACATCCATTCTAGGTAACCCACGAACATAAACAACCCCCCAGACTTGGTGCTCGATATTCTACTAAGAAAATTACATCACAGATCGTAAAACAATAGTAAGGTTATATCAGCTGTGTCTTTTCTAAGACAACCTGCCCCCCTACAGACCAGCAAGGCAGCCAAGTCATGATAGGTCTCATTAATGTCAGGAAGGTAAGACAATAAGCCCCATGATTTTATGAGACACCCCTAACAGTCCGAAGTGAGGGAGAAATGGAAGGACATCACTAGAGGGTTTAACCCGTCCGTGGCACTTGTCCCACCAGTTGGAGTCTGTATCAATAGTGGCATTAGCGTCGGGTGATGGGTACGTTTCTCTCGTCATCCATAATGCAACCAGAGCTCGGGGGCAGTTAATAAAACTGCCAGTACTCATCTGCAGGTTCACAGTGTCTTCAGACCTGGCAGCATATTGTAACGTATTGGGAGGTCTGTTAGAGGTTAAAAGATAGTTAGTCACCAACTGCAGCATCTCACAGTCACCTGTCTGTCTAGGTGTAATGATATTCAAGTATATCCCGTCATGTGTCTGCTGACGGTCTATAATGCTAAGGTCTATGGTCTCTAGAAATCTCGTTGTGGCATAAAACTGGAAACTATAACTTTGATTGTGTGTCAACCTGTCACTTTTTAGTCCCAGGGTAGGGAACGTTGCCCAGCCCCAAGTATAGCAACCAACAACAATCAAAAACAAAAAATAAGTAACAGTAAACATTTTGCCTGTAAAAGATAAACCAGATCAATGGAATACTTAGAGCTCAAAGTTCTTGCAGTTTTAGTTCTCCCATCTTCATGCACCCTCTCCGATGCTAGAAAAGCTTGTATCGCAGAAAAGTCCTGGAATAAGAGAAGGCGGAGTTCTTCAAATTCGATTTCCTTTTTTGTCCTAAATGCTCTCATCACAGCTAGCTTTTCCTGGTAATTTAGGCATTTCAGAACCACTTGACGGGGTCTTGCCTTTAAGTTGTCTAATTGCCTTTCAGGACCTAGGCGGTGTGCTCTCTCTATGTCCAGTGGCAGACGGTCCGAGGGGATGCCCAGGAGCCTTGGGAATGTTAGTGCCGTGAATTCCAGCAGATCCTTTTCCTTAATGGACTCCGGTACCCCCACAATGCGCAGGTTGTTCCGCCTGCTGCGGTTTTCTAGATCTTCCAGGCGGACTTGGAGAAGTTGTTTTTGTTTTAATAGATATTTCCGGTAGCCCTCTGATTGGTGCTGCTTATCCTCCATTTCAGAAATCCTATTTTCAGCAGACGTGAGCCTGGTAGAGAACTGTCTGACTTCACTCGTTAGAGTATCTACGCCAGCCTGTAGGGTATCCAGCATGTACCTTTCAAATAAAGTTTAGACACCAACAACTTCACTCTGGCAAAAAGTGAACAATATTCAGATTCAAGTGTCCAGTATTAGCAGCAGCTGTACATTTACACAGGTACCCCAGATATCCCTCCCTTGATAATAGGAGGTGCAATAAATGTGGTTTGCTCTGAAAACGTGTGCACTTGCAACTGTTCCTTGTACCCCCTGTTCCAGTGTAAAACAGTTATGGCTTTCTCTACAAATGCTGGTGGGGGTAGGTAAGGACTGCATCTATGTCGCTATAGCCAAGTTATATCCTAGGGAGGTAAGGGAAAATATAGCTGTAATGCTCTTATACAGATAAAGTTTGACGTTAGTATCTAAGGCTTCCAGGGCTAAAACCACAGTACAAAGGGCTTATGTATTGGCAGACCTGCATTAAATGATGGCCAGGTAAATAGTAGCTGACTATGAGCCAGGCGCCCTCAGGCCACGTGGCGCTCTTTCCGTGTGTCAGGCCCTGAGTAAAATGTCCCGTTATCACCAGTGAGGCCTGGTATATGTCCTCAGCACCACCAATATCACCTTGGTTAGCACCGATTAATTTTTCGGCCACTGCGCCAGATGTGCTGGCTCTTAAGCGGGACCTGCAGGCAACCGTGGCTCTAAGATGGCACTCCTAGCGGCTACGCCGTAATCTTAGTTGGATTCCCTGGGCAGGGCATTGTAAATGCCCTTCACGCTGCTGTGACCAGCTGGTCCGTCCGGAGATGTCCTGCAAGGTATTGGCGTGGGAAAAAAACAGGCTGGAAAGTGTTTTTCCAGGCTTTGCTGTAGTTTTGAACACAGAGCTCCGTGTACCTGCTTCCAACCGCTAGCTCCGCCCAACCGGAAGTCTGCAGTTCTCTTATTGTAATCCCTTACTGGTACCAGTTGGTCAATCTCCTCATCTTTACACTAAGTTCTATCGTATTCCTGTAGATCTGTGATACTGGTGCTTTATAGCAGTCAGGGCCGGATTTAACATTAGGCAGCGTAGACATGTGCCTACAGACGCCTTCCATAGAGGGACGTCTGTCTCTTTGCTCCATATGCCTTTTCTGCACACCTCTGCGGCTCTGCCCTCACTCACCATAGTAGATAACTTTGCCTTACACAAAGATGGCCGCCACGCTGGCAGGTCTGGTCCTTTTCTCCAGTGAATGCCGACAGAGCAGCCAGAGCGACCTGAGAGTGTTTTGTTATAGATCATGGAGTGCTCAGAGAAATATGCTGAATAGAGAGATTAAGGTCACAATAATAGGGCAGGGCTTGCATTGTGTACTGGCAAATTCAACAGGGACACCCGGTGTTCACAACAATTGTTGTGTATGAAATTATAGCTGTCTGATTATGTGACCACTGTTAAGCATTGTTATATTGTTTTAATAAATATTTACTTTTACAAGGCTGAATGTTTGTGGATACTTCCCACCTCATAATTTAACTTACCCCTTCAAACTTGATCTTGATACAGACATTCCAGCTAAAATTGGAATCCGCGTGGATGCATTTTACTTTTGATTAGAATCATTTTTGTAATACACATGTATTAGCAAAAATACTTCTAATAAAAGCTGTTTCAAAATTGTATTTAAGTATGCACCGTGCAGCAGCATTTTAAACACAGTGCTTGCTCAGAGAGCCTAAGGTGCTTGTACCATCTGGTAATGACTCATGGGGGCCGATTTATGAAGCAGCGTATCCTGCTGTTTCCGCCCGAGCCTTCAAGCTCGCTGAAAATGTAAGTAAAGAAGCAGCGGTCTTGGTGGACAGCAATCATCCCGATCGGATACAATCGGGATGATTGACACCCCGTTCTAGCGGCCGATTGGTCACGATCATGTCCGCTCACACATTAATAAATCGGCCCAATGTGTTAATTACTGACATGATACAAACGATTGCTTTGAGCAGCTGCAGTATTTAAAATGTTGGTGCACTGAGATTAGCTGGCTATGTTTCACATGCATGTGCAGAGAAAGATGTTAACACTAAAACAGAGATAATTTTTGCTAGAAGCATTTTTCCATTACATGTATATTGTAAATATGTTTCTATTGAAAGATGCAACTATTGTGCATTTACATTTTGACCAGAATGTCTCTTTAAGCTCTGAAGAGTGGTGAAGCTACTTAGATTGCCTTAACCCACCATATATCCTTTGTGCACAGTGTTTACATTTAAATTGTATTATATCACAATAACTTGCTTAGCAGTATTATTATTCTGATTTATTTGTATAGCGTCACCAAATTCCGTAGAGATGGGTACAATCACAGGGGTATACAATGACAAGGATTTTTGATTAAATACAAAACAGAACAAAACTAAACAAATCTAGTACAGTAGGAAGAGGGCCCTGCTCCGGAGAGCTCACAGTCTACAGGTTTAGGGTGCAGAGACATAAGGTTGGGGTAGCTTGTCACATCGGTTGTAGTTGCAGCAGTAAGTCAAGCAGTTCATGTATTAGTTTGGTTAGAATGAGAGATGGAGTAGAGATGGTAAGCCTCTCTGAATAGATGGGTTTTCAAGAAGCGTCTGAAGCTATACAAGGTTGGAGACAGTCTTATGGAGCAGGGTAGCAAGTTCCAGAGGACAGGAGCAGCACATGAGAAGTCTTGGAGACGGGAGTGGGACGTAGAGATAACAGGAGTGGAGAGACGTAGGTCAGAGGTTGATCAAAGGGGACGAGAAATATAGTTTGGAGTTAGACTGTTGAGTGCTTTGTAAGTTAGGGTTAATACTTCAAATCGTATGGAGTGTACGGGGAGCCAGTGTAGAGACTGGTAGAGCGGAGCAGCTGATGTAGATCATCGACTTAGGTGGATGAGTCTAGCAGAAGCATATATAATAGATTGGAGCGAGGAGAGGCAGTGTTTTGGAAGGCCATTTAGAAGTAGTTTGCAATATTCAATGCGTGACAAAATGAGGGAATTAATTATTATTTTTGTAGTTTTTTGAGTAAGGAAGAGACGAATTCTCGAAATGTCGCGTAGGTGTGAACGACAGGATTTGGTAAGCGCTTGTATATGTGGGTTGAATGTGAGTTCTGAGTCAAGTGTGACCCCAAAACAGCAAACCTGGGGTGAGGTGTTGAAAATAGAGTCTCCAACTGTCAGAGAAATGTCAGATGTTGGATGTCTCGAAGAGGGGGAGGGGGGATAAGAAGCAGCTCAGTTTTGGACAGCTTGAGCTGGAGGTAGTGTGAAGACATCCAAGGGTAAATTGCAGAGAGGCAGTTGGAAATCTGGTTGAGTAAAGAGGGAGAGATATCAGGAGAGGAAAGATAGATTTAGGTATCATCAGCATATAAGTGGTACTGGAATCCAAAATAGGCTATAAGTTTTCCAAGGGAGGATGTATAGACAGAGAAAAGCAAGAGGCCCAAGACAGAGCCCTGCGGTCCTCTAACTGAGAGGCATAGAAAATATGTTTTTAGGAAACTGAAAACGAGTGATTTGAGAGATTTCAGGCAAACCACGAGAGGGCTGTGTCTCGGATGCCAAATGAATGTAGTATTTCCATCTAAAGGGGAGGAGAGTCCACGGCCTCATTCATTACTTTTGAGAATTAAGAACCTGGCCACCAGTAGGAGCCAAAGACACCCCAGCCAAAGGCTTAAATACCTCCCCCACTCCTCTCATCCCCCAGTCATTCTTTGCCTTTCGTCAGGAGGATGGCAGAGAAGTGCCGCAGATTCAGTGTAGTCTCTTATGGAGGATAGTACTCTTCGGAATGGGACTGGAGTTTTAAGTAGCCCTGTCAGCCTCTCAGTGAGAGCCTGGGTGAAAGTTAGGGTCTGGAGATGCAGGGAGAGTCTTTCTGCAAAACCATCCCGACTCATGTTAACAGCTCCACAAGCAATCAGCGTTGGCGAGTTTCGCTGCCTGCTTTCTGCACTCAAGTCCATGTCAGGAGCGATGCTTCTACCTGTCACACTTGAAGGGCAGTGTTCCTGCTCCACGGCATAGATTCTGCTAAGATTGTTTAATTTTTTTATACATAATGATAACACAGAGGACAGGGTCATAGTGTGGCACCTTTTTTCTTATGGAATCAAGGGTTAATATTACTGGTAAGGGGATTATTGAACAGGGGGGGGGGGGTTATACATGATATCGTTTATTGTGTTATTGCTGCGTTATGTGCAAGATGAGGCTCTGGCAATGGTGGAACTTCAGGTTGACTTCCGGGAGTATTGGTGCCGCCGTTTTTGCAGGGGCGGTACTGCGAGCATCCCATGTGACCAGGTGTGGCGGTCTCCACTTCCTCTGTTGATCAGCGGTGCAGGAGACAAAACGGTTTCTGTAGTCCGGGTCATAGGAGGTGGTGAGTGCCCTGGCCATTGAAGGTATAAAGGTGCCTGTTTATTAGGTCAATCTAGTCAATAATAAAGGTGCAATCGATGGAGGACTCTGACGCGTTAGAGGGTACTCCCTCTTTAACAAAGTCTCATTCCTGTGTTTATTGTGAGGAGGTTCTTGTAGATCAGCCTGCTCAACTATCTTCCACATGCCTCGATAAAGTTGCGACATCTAAAAATAAAAAGATGTCTAGTACTACTGAGCCATCCACCTCTGCGGTTTCCCCGTCCCGTGAGGTGCATTCCCTGCTTTCATTTCCAAGTGCACATGCAGCGCCCCAGGGTCCAACCATTACTCCTACGGGAGAGATTCATTGGCTGTCAGATTTTGCAGATAACTGCAAACAACGGTATCGAAAGTGATCCATGCCTTACCACGTTCTGCTAAGCGAAAGCGTAGGGCATATCATGGCGGCCCTGCCCAGGGGTTGTCTATGCCTATGAAAATATCAGAAGCTTTATACGATGACGAGGTCCACTCCGACTCTTCGTAGGAGGCTCCTTTTGGGTCGGAGTCTGTGTCATCTCATCCTCCGGCTGCAGAGGAGCCTGACTTTAGGTTTAGGATACAGAATTTGCGCTTTTTGCTGAAGCAAGTGCTTGCTACTCTGGAGGTTCCGGAACCGAAGCTTCCGGTGGAACCTTCAATTCCTAAGCTTGATAAGGTATACGAGGACAGGGTGGTGCCTCAGACCTTCCCGGTTCCTGTTAAGATGGCTATATTATTAAGAATAAATGGGAGCGATTAGGTTCTTCCTTTTCCTCTTCTTCTTCCTTTAAGAAACTGTTCCCTGTCCCGGACTCTCAGCTCGAGCTGTGGGGCACTGTCCCTATGGTGGATGGTGCTATTATTTCCACGCTCGCGAAGTGGACAACTATTCCTCTCTAGGATAGTTTGTCGTTTAAAGAGCCCATGGATAAAAAGTTGGAAAACATGTTAAGGAAGATGTTTCAGCACACACGTTTTTTTTTTCAACCGGCAGCAGCTGTAGCCATGGTTGCCAGACCTGCGACATATTGGTGTGAATCCCTGTGTGATATGGTCGAGAGGGAGACTTCGATCGACAAGATACAGGATAAGATAAAGGCTTTAAGGGTCGTCAATTCTTTCATTCGTTTTAACTCGCAGGACTCTGTGGCTAAAGTCTTAGTCTGCGGACATGACCTCTAAGTCGAGGCTGTTGTCCCTGCTTTTTCAAGAAAAGATTCTGTTCAGTTCAGGATTGGATTCGATCATATCCACAGTTACGGGAGGCAAGGGAGCTTTCCTACCGCAGGATAAGAAGGCTAAGCCTAAAGTATCTACTTTTCATCCCTTTCGTGTGGACAAGGCCCAGTGCCAGCAGTCCGCCGCAAAAGCGGATCAGTCCAAGGGAACTTGGAAGCCTGCTCAGCCTGGGAACAAGTCCAAGCAGAACAAGAAGCCAGCCGAGACAAAAGCGGCATGAAGGTGTGGCCCTGACTGGGCTCCAGACCAAGTAGGGGGCAGATTGTCTCTCTTCTCCGAAGCCTGGTTGCAGGACGTTCAGGACCCTTGGGTTCTGGAGGTTGTCGCCCAGGGTTACAGAATAGGATTCAGGTCCCATCCGCCCTGGGGCAGATTCCTCCTGTCAAACCTGTCTTCAAGACCGGAAAAGAGAGAGGCCTTTCTAGAATGTGTGAGGGATCTCTCCTCTCTAGGTGTTATCATACCAGTATCCCGAGCAGAAAGGGGTCTAGGGTACTATTCAAATCTTTTTGTGGTTCCAAAGAAGGAGGGCATTTTCCGCCCGATTCTGGACCTAAAGTGCTTAAACAAGTTCTGGCTGTTCCATCGTTCAAAATGGAAACGATCAGATCTATTCTGCCCCTAGTTCAAGAGGGGCAGTTCATGACGACAATAGACTTGAAGGATGCTTACCTTCATGTTACAATTTACAGGGACCACTTCAAGTTCTTAAGATTTGCGTTTCTGGACAAACATTTCCAGTTTGTGGCCCTTCCCTTTGGTCTGGCGACGGCCCAGAGAGTCTTCACGAAGGTTCTAGGGGCGTTACTTGCAGTGGCCAGATCCAGGGGCATTGCTGTGGCACCTTATTTGGACGACATCCTTGTCCAGGCGCCGTCGTTCAGCCTCGCAGAGGATCATTCGAGGGCTCTTCTTTTCTTGCTCCAATCTCACGGTTGGAAGATCAACTCAGGAAAGAGTTCCCTGGTTACCAGCAACCGGGTGGAGTTCCTGGGCACGATAATAGACTCTATGTCCATGAAGATTTTTCTCACAGATCAACGACGCAGGAAGATTGCTTCCACCTATCTTGCCCTTCAGTCCTCCTCAAGCCCTTTTGTGGCTCAGTGTATGGAGATGATCGGGCTCATGGTCTCTAGCATAGACATCATCCCTTTCGCCAGGTTCCATCTCAGACCTCTTCAATTGTGCATGTTGAGACAGTGGAAAAGCGATAATTCAGATCTATCACATCGGATATCCATGGATGCTCGGACCAGGGACTCCCTCTCTTGGTGGATCCGTCCGGATGATCTGTCCCTGAGGACATCCTTCTTGAGACCGTCCTGGGAGATTGTGACCACGGATGCAAGTCTCACAGGATGGGGAGCTGTTTGGGGTGCCAGGATGGCACAAGGAAAATGGACCCGGGAGGAGTCTCTCCTTCTGATAAATATTCTGGAACTTTGAGCAATTTACAATGCTCTGAGGGCATGGCCTCCTCTGGGGTCATCTAGCTTCATCAGATTCCAGACCGACAACATTACCTCGGTGGCTTACATCAACTATCAGGGGGGTACGAGGAGCTCCCTAGCAATGCGAGAGGTGTCTCGGATTTTGGAGTGGGCGGAGTCCCACAGCTGCTCGCTTTCAGCTATCCACATTCCAGGTGTGGACAACTGAGAAGTGGACTTTCTCAGCAGGCAATCCTTCCATCCGGGGAAATGGTCTCTTCACCCCAAGGTGTTTGCGGAGATTTGTCTCAGATGGGGAACGCCGGAGATAGATCTCATGGCGTCCAGACTCAATTGCAAGCTACCCCGATACGGGTCGAGGGATCCCCAGGCAGAGCTCTTAGATGCCTTAGCGGTGCCTTGGGGATTCAGCCTAGCTTACGTTTTTCCTCCATTACCACTTCTACCTCGTGTAGTGGCACGCATCAAACAGGAGCGAGCTTCTGCCATCCTGATTGCTCCATTGTGGCCGTGAAGGACGTTGTTTGCGTATCTGGTGGGGATGTCATTCTCTCTGCCATGGAGGTTACCCTGTCGCAGGGATCTGCTGGATTCTCTGAGGCTGACTGCGTGGAAATTGAACGCATAGGCTTAGACAAGAGAGGCTTTTCTGAAAGTGTGATTGACACTCTAGTTCAGGCAAGGAAGCCAGTCACTCGTCTCATCTACCATATGGTGTGGAGGACTTACTTTTTCTGGTGTGAGAAGCATGAATATCCTTGGCACAAGATGAAGGTATCCAGGATTCTGTCCTTTCTCTAGGAGGGTTTGGAGAAGGGTCTTGCCACTAGTTCCTTAAAGGGACAGATTTCGGCATTATCAGTCGTGTTGCACAGGAGACTCTCTGAGCTTCCTGACATTCAATCTATTGTTCAGGCTCTGTCTAGAATCAGGCCTGTCTTTAGGCAGTCTGCTTCTCCATGGAGCTTAAACTTGGTCCTTAGGGTATTGCAGAGGGTTCCGTTTGAGCCTATGCACTCCATTGACATTAAGATTCTGTTCAGATATGTTCTCTTCCTGTTGGCTATTGCATCGACACGCAGAGTATCTGAGCTGGCTGTCTTGCAATTCGAGCCTCCTTATCTGTTTTTTTATGCGGACATGGCTGTTCTTTGCACCGGATTTAGGTTTCTTCCCAAGGTGGTGTCTAACTGTAACATTAATCAGGAAAGAATTGTTCCTTCTTTGTGTCCTAACCCTTCTTCTTCTATGGAGAAGTTACTTCATAATCTGGATGTGGTTCATGTCTTAAAGTTCTATCTCTAGGCTACAAAGGATATTAGACAGTCTACAACCCTTTTTGTGGTGTATTCCGGGAAGCGCAAGGGGCAGAGGGCCTCTTCTATTCTGCCCCTAGTTCAAGAGGGGCAGTTCATGACGACTATAGACTTGAAGGATGCTTACCTTCATGTTCCAGTTTACAGGGACCACTTCAAGTTCTTAAGATTTGCGTTTCTGGACCAACATTTACAGTTTGTGGCCCTTCTCTTTGGTCTGGCGACGGCCCAGAGAGTCTTCACGAAGGTTCTAGGGCGTTTCTTGCAGTGGCCAGATCCAGGGGCATTGCTGTGGCGCCTTATTTGGACGACATCCTTTTCCAGGCGCTGTCGTTCAGCCTCGCAGATGATCATTCGAGGGCTCTTCTTTTCTTGCTCCAATCTCACGGTTGGAAGATCAACTCAGGAAAGAGTTCCCTGGTTACCAGCAACCGGGTGGAGTTCCTGGGCACGATAATAGACTCTATGTCCATGAAGATTTTTCTCACAGATCAACGACGCAGGAAGATTGCTTCCACCTATCTTGCCCTTCAGTCCTCCTCAAGCCCTTTTGTGGCTCAGTGTATGGAGATGATCGGGCTCATGGTCTCCAGCATAGACATCATCCCTTTCGCCAGGTTCCATCTCAGACCTCTTCAATTGTGCATGTTGAGACAGTGGAACAGTGATAATTCAGATCTATCACAGCGGATATCCATGGATGCTCGGACCAGGGACTCCCTCTCTTGGTGGATCCGTCCGGATGATCTGTCCCTGGGGACATCCTTCTTGAGACCGTCCTGGGAGATTGTGACCACGGACGCAAGTCTCACAGGATGGGGAGCTGTTTGGGGTGCCAGGATGGCACAAGGAAAATGGACCCGAGAGGAGTCTCTCCTTCCGATAAATATTCTGGAACTTTGAGCAATTTACAATGCTCTGAGGGCATGGCCTCCTCTGGGGTCGTTCAGCTTCATCAGATTCCAGACCGACAACATTACCTCGGTGGCTTACATCAACCATCAGGGGGGTACGAGGAGCTCCCTAGCAATGCGAGAGGTGTCTCAGATTTTGGAGTGGGCGGAGTCCCACAGCTGCTTGCTTTCAGCGATCCACATTCCAGGTGTGGACAACTGAGAAGCGGACTTTCTCAGCAGGCAATCTTTCCATCTGGGGAAATGGTCTTTTCCCCCCCGAGGTGTTTGCAGAGATTTGTCTCAGATGGGGAACTCCGGAGATAGATCTCATGGCGTCCAGACTCAATTGCAAGCTACCCCGATACGAGTCGAGGGATCCCCAGGCAGAGCTCTTAGATGCCTTAGCGGTGCCTTGGGGATTCAGCCTAGCTTACGTTTTTCCTCCATTACCACTTCTACCTCGTGTAGTGGCACGCATCAAACGGGAGCAAGCTTCTGCCATCCTGATTGCTCCATCGTGGCTGCGAAGGACGTTGTTTGCGTATCTGGTTGGGATGTCATCCTCTCCGCCATGGAGGTTACCCTGTCGCAGGGATCTGCTGGAGCAGGGTCCTTTTCAACATCAAATTCTTGTTTCTCTGAGGCTGACTGCGTGGAAATTGAACGCTTAGTCTTAGCCAAGTGAGGCTTATCCTAAAGTGTGATTGACACTCTAGTTCAGGCAAGGAAGCCAGTCACTTGTCGCATCTACCATATGGTGTGGAGGACTTACTTTTTCTGGTGTGAGAAGCATGAATATCCTTGGCACAAGATGAAGGTATCCAGGATTCTGTCCTTTCTCCAGGAGGATTTGGAGAAGGGTCTTGCCGCTAGTTCCTTAAAGGGACAGATTTCGGCATTATCAGTCTTGTTGCACAGGAGACTCGCTGAGCTTCCTGACATTTAATCTATTGTTCAGGCTCTGTCTAGAATCAGGCCTGTCTTTAGGCAGTCTGCTTCTCCATGGAGCTTAAACTTGGTCCCTAGTTGCAGAGGATTCCGTTTGAGCCTATGCATTCCATTGACATTAAGATTCTGTCCAGATATGTTCTCTTCAGAGTATCTGAGCTGGCTGTCTTGCAATTCGAGCCTCCTTATCTGTTTTTTTTATGCGGATATGGCTGTTCTTCGCACCAGTTTTAGGTTTCTTCCCAAGGTGGTGTCTAACCATAACATCAATCAGGAAAGAATTGTTCCTTCTTTGTGTCCTAACCCTCCTTCTTTGGAGAGGTTACTTCATAATCTGGATGTGGTTCATGTCTTAAAGTTCTATCTTTAGGCTACAAAGGATATTAGACAGTCTACATCCCTTTTTGTGGTTTATTCCGGGAAGCGCAAGGGGCAGAGGGCCTCTTCTACTTCTTTGTATTTTTGGTTGAGGAGCTTGATTCACTTGGCCTATGAGACAGCGGGACATAAGCCTCCTCAGAGGATCATGGCTCATTCCACTAGAGCTGTGGCTTCGTCTTGGGCATTCAAGAATGAGGCCTCTATGGAGCAGATTTGTAAGGTGGCTACCTTGTCCTCCTTACACACTGTCACTGATTTTCCCTGTTTTGTTTGCCATATGCTGCTGGCAGCCATTTTACTCACCTCTCTTGCTGACTCTGGTGCATACTGTGTGATGCTGCTCATTTCCTGCACTTCCTTTTATGGCCAGACTGGTATATATCATCCATGTGAGACAGGATGCAGTCTCAGAATTGTGATGTCATGACTTATTATTTAAAGGGCCTCTGTTCAGTATGCTTTTCCCTTGCTTTGTCTCAGACCTGTTTGTGAGAGCTCCTGTGTATTACCTGGCTGTCTGACATCCCTCCTGGTTCCTGATCCCTAGCTTGTTCCTGACTCTGCTGTTCTCCTTGTTCCTGATTCCGGATCGTCTGACTACTCGCTTTGGCTCCTGACTCGGCTCGTCTGACTACCAGCTCTGGTTTTGATTCCTGGCTTGTTATTTGACTTGTGGACTTTTTATTATTTTTTGCTATTAATAAAGGTGTGATTATTTTTGCACTTCTTGTCTCAGTCTGATTCCTGGCACCCTGACATTACGCAAGGGCCATGAATCCTGATGGTGCTAATAATCCACCTTTACCTGCCATCATTTCCAGGATCACATCACCACTTGGATCAATTTGCGCTAGCCCTGCAAAACCTGCTGACTCGCACTGCACATTTGGACCAAAGTGTCCCGCAAGTTATGGCTGCTCCTATTTCTGATGCTGCACCTAGTCCTACCAGGAGCATGTCCGGTTCTGCACCTCTACCTCAGCGATATGGAGGTGATCCTAATCAGTGCAGAGGGTTTTTGAACCAGGTGGGCATTTACTTTGAGATGTTACCTCAGGCGTTTCCCTCTGACAGAGCTAAGGTGGGATTTCTCATCTCGTTACTCTCTGACACAGCTCTTGCCTGGGCTAATCCCTTGTGGGAGACTAATAAACCTGTGATTTCAAATTACCTTGAATTTGTGGCCTCCTTTCAAAGGGCATTTGATGTTCCGGCTCGCTCCTCCTCTGCTGCTAAACGACTTATGTCCATTCAGCAAGGTACAAGATCTGTTGCTCAGTATGCCATTGAGTTCCATACGCTTCCCGCAGAGGTAGGTTGGAACAATGAAGCCCTTGTTACCGCCTTCTTTCATGGGCTCTCTGATGTGATTAAAGACGAAGTTGCTACCAGAGATTTACCAGAAGATCTTGAGGCATTGGTGTATTTTTTGATCCTAATTAACATTAGACTAAGTGAGAGGCCCTCTTTCAAGGAGCGCTTGCGGAAGCCTCCTGTTCCGTTGTCTCCTACGAGTTCGTTCCCACCCATGCCTCCCTCTCCTCCCATGCCTCCTGGTCCCGAGTCACCAGGTACTGCTGAGTCAATGCAGTTGGGATTCACGTGTCTCTTCGCGGCGGAGAGGGCCTTTAGGAAGAGGGAGGGGCTCTGCCTCTATTGTGGGTTACAGTGCCACCTTTTGAAGTCTTGTCCTACACGGCCGGGAAACGCTCACACCTAAAGTCCTGTCGGGGGCAGACCTTGGGTGGTTTATCCTCGTCCCCGGAACCGCTAAAGGAGAAACCTTTGGTCACGGTTGTCCTTTCCTGGGTGGACTCCTCCATAGTCACCCAGGTTCTTGTTGACTCCGGTGCTGCGGGCTATTTCATTGACAGTGCTTTTGTATCAAAGTACTCCATTCCTGTTTTGCCTCGGTCCGTTCCGCTTGCTATTAAGGCCATTGATGGCAGGCCCCTTCAGCCCGCACTCGTTACTCACAAAACTGCTCCATTATCCATGGCTGTTAGGGCTCTCCATTTTGAAACCCTCCAGTTCCAGGTGATAAACTCTCCGCATTTTCCCGTTGTTCTGGGTTATCCCTGCCTCCAAAAGCACAATCCCAGTCTCGACTGGCGCAGGTCCGAAATTTTGTTGTGGTGTCCGCAATGTATTTCCACTTGTCTTCAGAAACCAGTTAAAGTCTTGTGCACTTCTTCGGTATCTCAAATGCCAGAGGATTACCGAGAGTTCCTAGACGTTTTGACAAGGTGCGTGCCGGTATGTTGCCTTCTCACCGGTCTTACGATTGTGCCATAGACCTGCAACCCGAAGCCATTCCCCCTCGGGGCCGGGTTTACCCTCTGTCTGTTGCAGAGAATGGTGCTATAGAGGAGTATGTTGCCGATGCTCTGTCACAGGGGATCATCCGCAAATCCTGCTTCCCTGCAGGGGCTGGCTTCTTCTTTGTGAAGAAAAAGGGTGGCAAGCTAAGACCATGCATCGATTATAGAGGTCTTAATCGTCTTACCATTAAGAATGCTTACCCTATTCCGCTCATTACGCAACCCTTTGTCCGCCTCAAGGAAGCTACGGTCTTTACTAAACTTGATTTGAGAGGAGCGTACAATCTCGTTAGGATCAAGGAGGGCCATGAATGGAAAACAGCATTTAACACCAGGAGCGGGCATTATGAGTATCTTGTAATGCCCTTTGGCCTATGTAATGCTCCTACTGTTTTTCAGGAATGTATTAATGATGTCCTACGAGATATGTTGCAACAGTGTGTTGTGGTGTACCTAGACGACATCCTCATACACTCAACCACACTTGAGGCTCATCGTTCTGATGTTACACGGGTGCTTCAGAGACTACGTGAGAAAGGCCTGTTTTGTAAACTCAAGAAATGTGAGTTCCATCAGACTCAAGTAACCTTCCTAGGTTATGGTATTTCCATTGCAGGGTTCTCCATAGATCCTGACAAGTTATCTGCAGTTCTGCAGTGGCCTCGCCCAGTTTGTCCAAACGTTTTTTTGGGGTTCGCCAATTACTATAGAAAGTTTATTAAAAACTTTTCTTCCTTGGTCAGACCTATCACAGAATGATCCACTCCATTGGTCACCTACTGCCATAAAGGCCTTTGATAGTCTTAAGACTGCCTTTGCTGCCTCTCCAGTTCTGGCTCATCCTAACCCTGTCCTGCCTTTCGTTCTTGAGGTCGATGCGTCTGAGACTGGAGTAGGTGCCCTCTTGTCTCAACGTCCTACGCCTGATGGTTCCTTGCATCCGTGTGGTTTCTTCTCTAAGAAATTGTCTCCAGCGGAGTGCAATTATGAAATTGGCAACAGGGAATTACTGGCCATAATTTTGGCACTCAAGGAATGGAGACATCTTCTCGAGTGTACTAGCGTGCCACTGCTCATTCTTACTGACCACAAGAATTTAGCTTGTCTATCTGAAGCAAAACGTTTGTTGCCCCGCCAGGCCAGATGGGCGCTATTTTTGTCTCGGTTTAATTATGTGGTCTCCTACCTGCCTGGTAGTATAAAATGTTAGGGCTGATGCCCTCTCTCGACAATTTTCGCCTCTGTCCAAAGTGGAGTCTGTACCTACTTCAGTTATACCTCCTGACCTTATTTTGGCTACCATACCTACTAATTTGACTTCTCCTTTGGGGAAGGAGATCCTGGCTGCACAAACCAATACACCTCCTGAGAAACCTAGTGGTAAGTGTTTTGTTCCTGAGAGTCTTCGAACTAAACATTTGCACACTTACCACTATCCTAAAGCCGCAGGTCACCCAGGCAAGAACCAAATGATTTGGTCTGTCACTCGACAATTCTGGTGGCCAGGTCTTCGTTCTGATGTTGCTGTGTATGTTGCCTCCTGCTCAGTTTGTCTCAGTCTGATTCCTGCACCCTGACACACACTTTTACAAAGTTTTACAAATTTTACGTTTTTGCTTCTGCAGAAGCTGCTTTTGGGAGAGAGGTTTTGCAGGCTATGGTGCCCTCAGATTGGGGTTCGCCTTTTACCCTCCCGGTTTCATTCAGTGTCCTCTAAGCTTAGGTATATGTTTCCCAAAAGTAATGAATGAAGCCGTGGACTCTCCTCCCCTTTAGATGGAAAACTTAAATTATGCTTACCTGATAATTTTATTTCCATCGTGGGGAGGAGAGTCCCCGGCTTCCGCCCGTAACTCCGGTGGGCGGACCTAAATTTAATTTGTATTCTTCTGGCACCATTTATACCCTGATATTTCTTCTACTGTTCCTTGTTCCCTCGGCAGAATGACTGAGGGATGAGGGGAGTGGAGTAGATATTTAATCCTTTGGCTGGGGTGTCTTTGCCTCCTTTTGGTGGCCAGGTTCTTAATTCCCAAAAGTAATTAATGAAGCCGTGAACTCTCCTCCCCACGATTGAAATAAAATTAGCAGGTAAGCATAATTTATGTTTTTAGGAGGAGAGGGTGGTCAACAGTGTTTAAAGCAGCGGACAGGTCAAGAAGAATTAGTATGGAGTAGTGGCCTTTTCCTTTAGCTGATTTTGATTTGTTACTTTAGTAAGAACCGGTTTCTGAGTGTTTAGGGCGGAAACCAGATTGTAGTGGATCAAGTAAGGAGTTAGTTGTGAGAAACTGAGTTAGCCAATTATAGACCAGTCGTTACAATAATTTTGAAGCAAAGGAAAGTAAGGAGACCGGTCGATAGTTAGAAAGAGTGGAGGGGTTAAGCGAGGGCTTTTTTATGATTGGTATTATTGACACATGCTTGAATGTATCAGGTAATGGGCCAGCGGTGAGAGATTGGTTAAAGAGATGAGTTAAGGTAGGGGTTAGTGAAGCAGAGAGAGAGAGGTAAGAACAGTAACCATTCTGTTCAAGTTGTCTACCAGTTTATTGTCCCTTTAATTTTAAGCCTGTCTGTGGTATTTATATGATGGTTAAATTATACAGATCCCTCTGGGTGTAATTAAAGGCCAATCATGGGATAAATAATTCTGATAAATATAATCCCAGGTAGATATATAAAATAGATTAGAGATTATCATTTTAAAATACCAGGAGAATCTCTTATGTCTCTGATTATGTCAGCATTAGTATAAAATAGCTGTGGTGGAATATAGTATGTGTGTATAATAATATAACCGTTATTAATCCTTCCTCTGCATTTAACCCCTTTTACAGAGCTCCCAAATGTCCTACACTTTATGCTATAGCCACAGTTTAAAAGATCTGTCCTGCTGCCTTTGCTACATCACTTTATTCCCTATCTAGCCACACCCCTGGCATTGTATATAGTACATGTCTTCACATACATACACATATATATATATAAATACACACATACATATATATATACACACATATATACATACATATATACATAAACACATACACATACATCTATACATACACATATTTATACAGCTATATACATACACACATACAAGTCCAAACACATATATACATACATATATATACATACAAAGATACACACATACAAATCCATACACATATATACATATATGCATACATAAAAATATATACATATACACAGACATACACAAATATATGCATACACACATACATACACACATACAAATCCATACACATATATACATACACATATATAAATATACACATACAAATCCATACACATATATACATACACACATACAAATCCATACACATATATACATACACACATACAAATCCATACACATATATACATACACACATACAAATCCATACACATATATACCTACACACATACACATATATACATACACACATATACATATATACACACATACATAGACAAACACACACACACACACATATATATATATATACACATATACTGTATATACAGTATCTCACAAAAGTGAGTACACCCCTCACATTTTTGTAAATATTTTATTATATCTTTTCATGTGACAACGCTGAAGAAATAACACTTTGCTACAATGTAAAGTAGTGAGTGTACAGCCTGCATAACAGTGTAAATTTGCTGTCCCCTCAAAATAACTCAACACACAGCCATTAATGTCTAAACCTTTGGCAACAAAAGTGAGTACACCCCTAAGTGGAAATGTCCAAATTGGGCCCAAAGTGTCAATATTTTGTGTGGCCACCATTATTTTCCAGCCCTGCCTTAACCATCTTGAGCATGGAGTTCACCAGAGCTTCACAGGTTGCCACTGGAGTCCTCTTCCAGTCCTCCATGACGACATCACAGAGCTGGTGGATGTTAGAGACCTTATGCTCCCCCACCTTAAATTTAAAGGTCCATCACCTTTACCCTCAGCTTCTTTAGCAAGGCAGTGGTTGTCTTGAAGGTGTGTTTGGGGTCGTTATGCTGGAATACTGCCCTGCGACCCAGTCTCCGAAGGGAGGGGATCATGCTCTGCTTCAGTATGTCACAGTACATGTTGGCATTCATGGTACCCTCAATGAACTGTAGCTCCCCAGTGCCGTCAGCACTCATGCATGCCCAGACCATGAATCTTCCACCACCATGCTTGACTGTAGGCAAGACACACTTGTCTTTGTACTCCTCATCTGGTTGCTGCCACGCATGCTTGACACCGTCTGAACCAAATAAGTTTATATTGGTCTCATCGGACCACAGGACATGGTTCCTGTTATCCATGTTCTTAGTCTGCTTGTCTTCAGCAAACTGTTTGCAGGCTTTCTTGTGCATCATCTTTAGAAGAGGCTTCCTTCTGGGACGACAGCCATGCAGACCAATTTGATGCAGTGTGCGGCGTATGGTCTGAGCACTGACAGGCTGACCCCCACCCCTTCAATTTATTATTATTTTATTATTATTATCGGTTATTTGTAGAGCGCCAACAGATTCCGCAGCGCTATTAACAAAGACGGAGTACAACAAAACAATTATAGGGATCAAATGAGAAGAGGGCCCTGCCAAGAGTTGCACTGTTGTAGTCAGCTCTTGAGAAGGTGATCAACAAACAGCTGGACTCTTAGGCTTACATGCTAAGGGGGTTCAGGGGATAGCAATGGAGGAGAGGAACTGGTATAAAGAAAGGTTAGCGTAGGTTGTATGCATCCTTGAACAGTAGAGTCTTTAGGGAGCACTTGAAGCTTTTAAAACTAGAAGAGAGTCTTGCGGAGCGAGGCAGAGATTTCCACAAGATGGGAGCCAGTCTGGAGAAGTCCTGTAAACGGGAGTGTGATGAGGTGACAAGAGAGGAGGAGAGTAGGAGGTCGTGAGCAGAGCGAAGGGGACGGGAGGGAGAGTATCTAAAGACAAGGTCTGAGATATAGGGGGGAGCAGTGCAGTTGAGGACTTTGTATGTCAGAATAAGAATTTTGTGTTTGATCCTAGAGGCAAGAGGAAGCCAGTAAAGAGATTGGCAGAGAGGTGCAGCAGATGAAGAGCGATGTGTAAGGAAGATGAGTCTGGCAGAGGCATTCATTATGGATTGTAAAGGAGCTAGGCGGTGGGTGGGGAGACCAGAGAGGACAGAGTTGCAGTAATCGAGGCGGGAGAGAATGAGAGAGTGGATTAAAATCTTAGTTGTGTCTTGTGTAAGGAAGTGTCTAATTTTAGAGATGTTTTTAAGGTGGAAGCGGCAGGCTTTAGCCAATGACTGAATGTGAGGAGTGAAAGAAAGATCTGAGTCAAATGTGACCCTGAGACATTGGGCATGCGGGGTAGGGGTAATGATGGAGTTGTCGACAGTTATAGAGAGATTGGGGGTGGAGAGTTTAGAAGAAGGGGGGAAAATAAGGAGCTCAGTTTTGGAGAGATTTAGCTTGAGGTAGTGAGAGGACATCCAGTTGGAGATGTGAGAAAGACAGTTAGTGACACGGGTTAGCAAGGAAGGAGAAAGGTCTGGTGCAGAGAAGTAGATTTGGGTGTCATCGGCATACAAATGATATTTTAAACCGTGGGACTTTATTAGGGAACCTAGTGATGACGTGTAGATTGAGAAGAGAAGGGGACCGAGGACAGAGCCTTGCGGTACTCCGACAGAAAGTGGTGACGGGGCAGAGGAGGCTCCAGAGAAGGCTACACTAAAGGTACGGTTTGACAGGTAGGAAGAGAGCCACCAGAGGGCTGTGTCACATATGCCAAAGGATTGGAGGGTTTGGAGCAAGAGAGGGTGGTCAACAGTGTCAAAGGCTGCAGACAGATCAAGGAGGATAAGCAGAGAGAAGTGGCCTTTTGATTTTGCTGTAAGTAGGCGTTGGTAACCTTAACAATTGCTGTCTCTGGGGAGTGATGGGGACGAAATCCAGAATGCAATGGGTCAAGGACGGAGTTTATTGTAAGGAAATGGGATAGGCGTGCCTAAGCTAATTTTTTGAGAAGCTTTGATGCAAGAGGGAGGAGGGAAATAGGGCGGTAGTTGGATGGGGAGTTAGGATCAAGGGAAGGTTTTTTGAGGATAGGTGTGACCAGTGCATGTTTCAGCGATGAGGGAAATATACCGGTGCTGAGGGAGAGGTTGAAAGTGTGTGTGAGTATAGGGATAAGGGTGGTAGAGAGGGAGGGGAGTAGCTGTGAGGGGATAAGGTCAAGGGGACAGGTAGTGAGGTGAGAGCGCAGTGCCGAAAACTTCTTCCTCACCACCGGTATATTTCCCTCATCGCTGAAACATGCCTGTTCTGAGTGGAACCTGTCCTGTGAAACCGCTGTATGGTCTTGCCCACTATGCTGCAGCTTAGTTTCAGGGTCTTGGCAATCTTCTTATAGCCTAGGCCATCTTTATGTAGATCAACAATTCTTTTTTTCAGATCCTCAGAGTTCTTTGCCATGAGGTGCCATGTTGAACTTCCAGTGACCAGTATGAGAGAGTGTGAGAGCGATAACACCAAATTTAACACACCTGCTCCCCATTCACACCTGAGACCTTGTAATACTAACGAGTTACATGACACCGGGAATGGAAAATGGCTAATTGGGCCCAATTTGGACATTTCCACTTAGGGGTGTACTCACTTTTGTTGCCAAAGGTTTAGACATTAATGGCTGTGTGTTGAATTATTTTGTGGGGACAGTAAATTTACACTGTTATACAGGCTGTACACTCACTACTTTACATTGTAGCAAAGTGTAATTTCTTCAGTGTTGTCACATGAAAAGATATAAAATATTTACAAAAATGTGAGGGGTGTACTCACTTTTGTGAGATACTGTGTGTGTATATATATATTTCTTTCATGTAATTAGCAAGAGTCCATGAGCTAGTGACGTATGGGATATACATAAATACACCCCTCACCACACCCACAATTCAGTTTTACAAACTTTGCCTCCGATGGAGGTGGTGAAGTAAGTTTGTGCTAGATTCTACGTTGATATGCGCTCCGCAGCAAGTTGGAGCCCGGTTTTCCTCTCAGCGTGCAGTGAATGTCAGAGGGATGTGAGGAGAGTATTGCCTATTTGAATGCAGTGATCTCCTTCTACGGGGTCTATTTCATAGGTTCTCTGTTATCGGTCGTAGAGATTCATCTCTTACCTCCCTTTTCAGATCGACGATATACTCTTATATATACCATTACCTCTGCTGATTCTCGTTTCAGTACTGGTTTGGCTTTCTACAAACATGTAGATGAGTGTCCTGGGGTAAGTAAATCTTATTTTCTGTGACACTCTAAGCTATGGTTGGGCACTTTATTTATAAAGTTCTAAATATATGTATTCAAACATTTATTTGCCTTGACTCAGAATGTTCAACTTTCCTTATTTTTCAGACAGTCAGTTTCATATTTGGGATAAATGCATTTGTTTCAATCATTTTTTCTTACCTTAAAAAATTTGACTTTTTCCCTGTGGGCTGTTAGGCTCGCGGGGGCAGAAAATGCTTCATTTTATTGCGTCATTCTTGGCGCGGACTTTTTTGGCGCAAAATTTTTTTTCTGTTTCCGGGGTCATACGTGTCGCCGGAAGTTGCGTCATTTTTTGACGTTTTTTTTGCGTCAAAAATGTCGGCGTTCCGGATGTGGCGTCATTTTTGGCGCCAAAAGCATTTAGGCGCCAAATAATGTGGGCGTCTTTTTTGGCGCTAAAAAAGATGGGCGTCATTTTTGTCTCCACATTATTTAAGTCTCATTATTTATTGCTTCTGGTTGCTAGAAGCTTGTTCACTGGCATTTTTTTCCCATTCCTGAAACTGTCATTTAAGGAATTTGATCAATTTTGCTTTATATGTTGTTTTTTTCTTTTACATATTGCAAGATGTTCCACGTTGCAACTGAGTCAGAAGATACTACAGGAAAATCACTGCACAGTGCTGGAGCTACCAAGCTAAGTGTATCTGCTATAAACTTTTGGTATCTGTTTCTCCAGCTGTTATTTGTATTGCATGTCATGTCAAACTTATTAATGCAGATAAAATTTCCTTTAGTACTGTTACATTACCTGTTGCTGTTCCGTCAACATCTAATTTTCAGAGTGTTCCTGATAACATAAGAGATTTTATTTTTTAAATCCATTAAGAAGGCTATGTCTGTTATTTCTCCTTCTAGTATGCATAAAAGTCTTTTAAAACTTCTCTTTTTTCAGATGAATTTTTAAATGAACATCATCATTCTGATACTGATAATGGTTCTTCTGGTTCAGAAGTTTCTGTCTCAGAGGTTGATGCTGATAAATCTTTGTATTTGTTCAAGATGGAATTTATTCGTTCTTTACTTAAAGAAGTGTTATTTGCATTAGAAATAGAGGATTCTGGTCCTCTTGATACTAAATGTAAACGTTTAAATAAGGTTTTTAAATCTCCTGTAGTTATTCCAGAAGTGTTTTATCTCCCTGATGCTATTTCTGAAGTAATTTCCAGGGAATGGAATAATTTGGGTAATTTATTTACTCCTTCTAGACGTTTAAGCAAATTATATCCTGTGCCATCTGACAGATTAGAGTTTTTTGGGACAAAAATCCCTAAGGTTATGGGGCTGTCTCTACTCCTGCTAATGTACTACTATTCCTACGGCAGATAGTACTTAATTTAAGGATCCTTTAGATAGGAAAATTGAATCCTTTCTAAGAAAAGCTTCCTTATGTTCAGGTAATCTTCTTAGACCTGCTATATTTTTAGCGGATGTTGCTGCAGCTTCAACTTTTTGGTTAGAAGCTTTAGCGCAACAAGTAACAGATCATAATTTTATAGCATTATTATTATTCTATAACATGCTAATAATTTTATTGGTGATACCATCTTTTGATATCATTAGAGTTGATGTCAGGTATATGTCTCTAGCTATTTTAGCTAGAAAAGCTTTATGGATTAAACTTGGAATGCTGACATGTCTTCTAAGTCAACTTTGCTTTCCCTTTCTTTCCAGGGTAAATAATCATTTTCGTTCCTTTCCTCACAACAAGGAACAAAAGCCTGATCCTTCATCCTCAGGAGCGGTATCAGTTTGGAAACTATTTTCAGTTTGGAATATATCCAAGCCTTATAGAAACCTATAGCCAGCTCCTAAGTACCTATGAAGGTGCGGCCCTTATTCCAGCTCAGCTGGTATGGGGCAGATTACGTTTTCTTCAAAGAAATTTGGATCAATTCCGTTTTTAATCTCTGGTTTCAGAAACATTGTTTCAGAAAGGTACAGAATTGGCTTCAAGTTAAGGCCTCCTGCTAAGAGATTCTTTTCTTTCCCGTGTCCCAGTTAACACAGCAAAGGCTCAGCATTTCTGAAATGTGTTTCAGATCTAGAGTTGGCTGGAGTATTTATGCCAGTTCCAGTTCTGGAACAGGGGCTGGGGTTTTATTTTATCTCTTCATTGTACCAAAGAAGGTCAATTCCTTCAGACCAGTTCCGGATCTATCATTATTGAATCGTTATGTTAGGATACCAACATTCAAGATGGTTACTGTAGGACTATCCTGCCTTTTGTTTAGCAAGGGCATTATATGTCTACAATAGATTTACAGGATGTGTATCTGCATATTCCGATTCATCCAGATCACTTTTAGTGTCTGAGATTCTCTTTTTAGACAAGCATTACCAGTTTTGTGGCTCTACCGTTTGGCCTAGCCTCAGTTCCAAGAATTTTTTTCAAAGGTTCTCGGTGCCCTTCTTTCTGTAATCAGAGAATAGGGTTTTGGTATTTCCTTATTTGGACGATATCTTGGTACTTGCTCAGTCTTCTCATTTTCGAAGAATCTCATACGAATCGACTTGTGTTGTTTCTTCAAGTTCATGGTTGGAGGATCAATTTACCAATCAGTTCATTGATTCCTCAGACAAGGGTAACCTTTTTTGGGTTCTAGATAAATTCAGTGTCTATGACTCTGTCCTTGTCAGTCAGGAGAAGTTTAACATTGATATCAGCTTGTCAAAACCTTCAGTCACAATCATTCCCTTTGGTAGCCTTATGCATGGAAATGTTGGGTCTTAGGACTGCCGCATCAGATATGATCTCCTTTGCTCGTTTTCACATGCGACCTCTTCAGCTCTGTATGCTGAACCAATGGTGCAGGGATTACTCAAAGATATCTCTATTAATATCTTTAAACCGATTTTACGACACTCTCTGACATGGTGGACAGATCACCATCGTTTAGTTCAAGGGGCTTCTTTGTTCGTCCGACCTGGACTATAATCTCAACAGATGCAAGTCTTACAGGTTGGGGAGCTGTGTGGGGGTATCTGACGGCACAAGGGGTTTGGGAATCTCAGGAGGTGAGATTTCCGATCAATATTTTGGAACTCCGTGCAATTTTCAGAGCTCTTCAGTTTTGGCCTCTTCTGAAGAGAGAGTTGTTCATTTGTTTTCAGATAGACAATGTCACAACTGTGGCATACATCAATCATCAAGGAGGGACTCACAGTCCTCTGGCTATGAAAGAAGTATCTCGAATTTTGGTTTGGGCGGAATCCAGCTCCTGTCTAATCTCTGCGGTTCATATCCCAGGTATGGACAATTGGAAAGCGGATTATCTCAGTCGCCAAACGTTGCATCCGGGTGAATGGTCTCTTCACCCAGAGGTATTTCTTCAGATTGTTCAAATGTGGGAACTTCCAGAAATAGATCTGATGGCTTCTCATCTAAACAAGAAACTTCCCAGGTATCTGTCCAGATCCCGGGATCCTCAGGCGGAGGCAGTGGATGCATTATCTCTTCCTTGGAAGTATCATCCTGCCTATATCTTTCCGCCTCTAGTTCTTCTTCCAAGAGTAATCTCCAAGATTCTGAAGGAATGCTCGTTTGTTCTGCTGGTAGCTCCGGCATGGCCTCACAGGTTTTGGTATGCGGATCTTGTCCGGATGGCCTCTTGCCAACCGTGGACTCTTCCGTTAAGACCAGACCTTGTGTCTCAAGGTCCTTTTTTCCATCAGGATCTGAAATCCTTAAATTTAAAGGTATGGAGATTGAACGCTTGATTCTTGGTCAAAGAGGTTTCTCTGACTCTGTGATTAATACTATGTTACAGGCTCGTAAATCTGTATCCAGAGAGATATATTATAGAGTCTGGAAGACTTGTATTTCTTGGTGTCTTTCTCATCATTTTTCTTGGCATTCTTTTAGAATACCGAAAATATTCCAGTTTCTTCAGGATGGTTTAGATAAGGGTTTGTCCGCAAGTTCCTTGAAAGGTCAAATCTCTGCTCTTTCTGTTCTTTTTCACAGAAAGATTGCTATTCTTCCTGATATTCATTGTTTTGTACAAGCTTTGGTTCGTATAAAGCCTGTCATTAAGTCAATTTCTCCTCCTTGGAGTTTGAATTTGGTTCTGGGGGCTCTTCAAGCTCCTCCATTTGAACCTATGCATTCATTGGATATTAAATTACTTTCTTGGAAAGTTTTGTTCCTTTTGGCCATCTCTTCTGCCAGAAGAGTTTCTGAATTATCTGCTCTTTCTTGTGAGTCTCCTTTTCTGATTTTTCATCAGGATAAGGCGGTGTTGCGAACTTCTTTTGAATTTTTACCTAAGTTGTGAATTCCAACAACATTAGTAGAGACATTGTGGTTCCTTCATTATGTCCTAATCCTAAGAATTCTAAGGAGAAATCGTTGCATTCTTTGGATGTTATTAGAGCTTTGAAATATTATGTTGAAGCTACTAAGTCTTTCCGAAAGACTTCTAGTTTATTTGTTATCTTTTCCGGTTTTAGAAAGGCCAGAAAACTTCTGCCATTTCTTTGGCATCTTGGTTGAAATCTTTAATTCATCTTGCCTATGTTGAGTCGGGTAAGACTCCGCCTCATAGGATTACAGCTCATTCTACTAGTTCAGTTTCTACTTCCTGGGCGTTTAGGAATGAAGCTTCGGTTGATCAGATTTGCAAAGCGGCAACTTGGTCCTCTTTGCATACTTTTAACAAATTCTACCATTTTGTTGTATTTTCTTCTTCTGAAGCAGTTTTTGGTAGAAAAGTACTTCAGGCAGCGGTTTCAGTTTGAATCTTCTGCTTATGTTTTTCATTAAACTTTATTTTGGGTGTGGATTATTTTCAGCAGGAATTGGCTGTCTTTATTTTATCCCTCCCTCTCTAGTGACTCTTGTGTGGAAAGATCCACATCTTGGGTAGTCATTATCCCATACGTCACTAGCTCATGGACTCTTGCTAATTACATGAAAGAAAACATAATTTATGTAAGAACTTACCTGATAAATTCATTTCTTTCATATTAGCAAGAGTCCATGAGGCCCGCCCTTTTTTGTGGTGGTTATGATTTTTTTGTATAAAGCACAATTATTCCAATTCCTTATTTTATATGTTTTCGCACTTTTTTCTTATCACCCCACTTCTTGGCTATTCGTTAAACTGAATTGTGGGTGTGGTGAGGGGTGTATTTATAGGCATTTTAAGGTTTGGGAAACTTTGCCCCTCCTGGTAGGAATGTATATCCCATACGTCACTAGCTCATGGACTCTTGCTAATATGAAAGAAATGAATTTATCAGGTAAGTTCTTACATAAATTATGTTTTCTTTCATGTAATTAGCAAGAGTCCATGAGCTAGTGACGTATGGGATATACATTCCTACCAGGAGGGGCAAAGTTTCCCAAACCTCAAAATGCCTATAAATACACCCCTCACCACACCCACAAATCAGTGGTGAAGTAAGTTTGTGCTAGATTCTACGTTGATATGCGCTCCGCAGCAGGTTGGAGCCCGGTTTTCCTCTCAGCGTGCAGTGAATGTCAGAGGGATGTGAGGAGAGTATTGCCTATTTGAATTCAATGATCTCCTTCTACGGGGTCTATTTCATAGGTTCTCTGTTATCGGTCATAGAGATTCATCTCTTACCTCCCTTTTCAGATCGACGATATACTCTTATATATACCATTACCTCTACTGATTCTCGCTTCAGTACTGGTTTGGCTTTCTACTACGTGTAGATGAGTGTCCTGGGGTAAGTAAGTCTTATTTTCTGTGACACTCTAAGCTATGGTTGGGCACTTTTATATAAAGTTCTAAATATATGTATTCAAACATTTATTTGCCTTGACTCAGGATGTTCAACGTTCCTTATTTCAGACAGTCAGTTTCATATTTGGGATAATGCATATGAATTTATCATTTTTTCTTACCTTAAAATTGACTTTTTTTCCTGTGGGCTGTTAGGCTCGCGGGGGCTTAAAATGCTTCATTTTATTGCGTCATTCTTGGCGTGGACTTTTTTGGCGCAAAAATATTTTTCTATTTCCGGCGTCATACGTGTCGCCGGAAGGTGCGTCATCTTTTTGACGTTTTTGCGCCAAAAGTGTCGGCGTAAAAAATATGGGCGTCATTATTGTCTCCACATTATTTAAGTCTCATTATTTATTGCTTCTGGTTGCTAGAAGCTTGTTCACTGGCATTTTTTCCCATTCCTGAAACTGTCATTTAAGGAATTTGATCAATTTTGCTTCATATGTTGTTTTTTCTATTACATACAGGGAGTGCAGAATTATTAGGCAAATGAGTATTTTGACCACATCATCCTCTTTATGCATGTTGTCTTACTCCAAGCTGTATAGGCTCGAAAGCCTACTACCAATTAAGCATATTAGGTGATGTGCATCTCTGTAATGAGAAGGGGTGTGGTCTAATGACATCAACACCCTATATCAGGTGTGCATAATTATTAGGCAACTTCCTTTCCTTTGGCAAAATGGGTCAAAAGAAGGACTTGACAGGCTCAGAAAAGTCAAAAATAGTGAGATATCTTGCAGAGGGATGCAGCACTCTTAAAATTGCAAAGCTTCTGAAGCGTGATCATCGAACAATCAAGTGTTTCATTCAAAATAGTCAACCGGGTCGCAAGAAGCGTGTGGAAAAACCAAGGTGCAAAATAACTGCCCATGAACTGAGAAAAGTCAAGCGTGCAGCTGCCAAGATGCCACTTGCCACCAGTTTGGCCATATTTCAGAGCTGCAACATCACTGGAGTGCCCAAAAGCACAAGGTGTGCAATACTCAGAGACATGGCCAAGGTAAGAAAGGCTGAAAGACGACCACCACTGAACAAGACACACAAGCTGAAACGTCAAGACTGGGCCAAGAAATATTTCAAGACTGATTTTTCTAAGGTTTTATGGACTGATGAAATGAGAGTGAGTCTTGATGGGCCAGATGGATGGGCCCGTGGCTGGATTGGTAAAGGGCAGAGAGCTCCAGTCCGACTCAGACGCCAGCAAGGTGGAGGTGGAGTACTGGTTTGGGCTGGTATCATCAAAGATGAGCTTGTGGGGCCTTTTCGGGTTGAGGATGGAGTCAAGCTCAACTCCCAGTCCTACTGCCAGTTTCTGGAAGACACCTTCTTCAAGCAGTGGTACAGGAAGAAGTCTGCATCCTTCAAGAAAAACATGATTTTCATGCAGGACAATGCTCCATCACACGCGTCCAAGTACTCCACAGCGTGGCTGGCAAGAAAGGGTATAAAAGAAGAAAATCTAATGACATGGCCTCCTTGTTCACCTGATCTGAACCCCTTTGAGAACCTGTGGTCCATCATCAAATGTGAGATTTACAAGGAGGGAAAACAGTACACCTCTCTGAACAGTGTCTGGGAGGCTGTGGTTGCTGCTGCACGCAATGTTGATGGTGAACAGATCAAAACACTGACAGAATCCATGGATGGCAGGCTTTTGAGTGTCCTTTCAAAGAAAGGTGGCTATATTGGTCACTGATTTGTTTTTGTTTTGTTTTTGAATGTCAGAAATGTATATTTGTGAATGTTGAGATGTTATATTGGTTTCACTGGTAAAAATAAATAATTGAAATGGGTATATATTTGTTTTTTGTTAAGTTGCCTAATAATTATGCACAGTAATAGTCACCTGCACACACAGATATCCCCCTAAAATAGCTATAACTAAAAACAAACTAAAAACTACTTCCAAAACTATTCAGCTTTGATATTAATGAGTTTTTTGGGTTCATTGAGAACATGGTTGTTGTTCAATAATAAAATGAATCCTCAAAAATACAACTTGCCTAATAATTCTGCACTCCCTGTATTGCAAGATGTCCCAGATTGACCCTGAGTCAGAAGATACTACTGGAAAATCACTGCCTGGTGCTGGATCTACCAAAGTTAAGTGTATCTGCTGTAAACTTGTGGTATCTGTTCCTCCAGCTGTTGTTTGCAATGAATGTCATGACAAACTTGTTAATGCAGATAATATTTTCTTTAGTAATACTACATTACCTGTTGCTGTTCCGTCAACATCTAATACTAGTGTTCCTGTTAACATAAGAGATTTTGTGTCTAAATCCATTAAGAAGGCTATGTCTGTTATTCCTCCTTCTAGTAAACGTAAAAGGTCTTTTAAAACTTCTCATTTTTCAGATGAATTTTTAAATGAACATCATCATTCTGATTCTGATAGTGGTTCCTCTGGTTCAGAGGATTCTGTCTCAGAGGTTGATGCTGATAAATCTTCATATTTATTCAAAATAGAATTTATTCGTTCTTTACTTAAAGAGGTTTTAATTGCATTAGAAATAGAGGATTCTGGTCCTCTTGATACTAAATCTAAACGTTTAAATAAGGTTTTTAAATCTCCTGTAGTTATTCCAGAAGTTTTTCCTGTCCCTGATGCTATTTCTATGCTGAACCAGTGGTGCAGGGATTTCACAAAGATAAATCAATTGATATCTTTAAAACCATTTGTACGACACTCTCTGACGTGGTGGACAGATCACCAACGTTTAGTTCGGGGGGCTTCTTTTGTTCTTCCAACCTGGACTGTGATTTCAACAGATGCAAGTCTGACAGGTTGGGGAGCAGTTTGGGGGTCTCTGACAGCACAAGGAGTTTGGGAATCTCAAGAGGTGAGATTACCAATCAATATTTTGGAACTCCGTGCAATTTTCAGAGCTCTTCAATCATGGCCTCTTCTAAAGAGAGAATCGTTCATTTGTTTTCAGACAGACAATGTCACAACTGTGGCATATATCAATCATCAAGGAGGGACTCACAGTCTTCTGGCTTTGAAAGAAGTATCTCGAATTCTGGTTTGGGCGGAATCCAGCTCCTGTCTAATTTCTGCGGTTCATATCCCAGGTATAGACAATTGGGAAGCGGATTATCTCAGCCGCCAAACGTTACATCCGGGCGAATGGTCTCTTCACCCAGAGGTATTTCTTCAGATTGTTCAAATGTGGGGACTCCCAGAAATAGATCTGATGGCTTCTCATCTAAACAAGATACTTCCCAGGTATCTGTCCAGAGCGGAAGCAGTGGATGCATTGTCTCTTCCTTGGAAGTATCATCCTGCCTATATCTTTCCGCCTCTAGTTCTTCTTCCAAGAGTAATCTCCAAGATTCTGAAGGAATGCTCGTTTGTTCTGCTGGTGGCTCCAGCATGGCCTCACAGGTTTTGGTATGCGGATCTTGTCCGGATGGCCTCTTGCCAACCGTGGACTCTTCCGTTAAGACCAGACCTTCTGTCGCAAGGTCCTTTTTTCCATCAGGATCTCAAATCCTTAAATTTAAAGGTATGGAGATTGAACGCTTGATTCTTAGTCAAAGAGGTTTCTCTGACTCTGTGATTAATACTATGTTACAGGCTCGAAAATCTGTATCTAGGAAGATATATTATAGAGTCTGGAAGACTTACATTTCTTGGTGTCTTTCTCATCATTTTTCCTGGCATTCTTTTAGAATTCCGAGAATTTTACAGTTTCTTCAGGATGATTTGGATAAAGGTTTGTCTGCAAGTTCCTTGAAAGGACAAATCTCTGCTCTTTCTGTTCTTTTTCACAGAAAGATTGCTAATCTTCCTGATATTCATTGTTTTGTACAAGCTTTGGTTCGTATAAAACCTGTCATTAAGTCAATTTCTCCTCCTTGGAGTTTGAATTTGGTTCTGGGGGCTCTTCAAGCTCCTCCATTTGAACCTATGCATTCATTGGACATTAAATTACTTTCTTGGAAAGTTTTGTTTCTTTTGGCCATCTCTTCTGCTAGAAGAGTTTCTGAATTATCTGCTCTTTCTTGTGAGTCTCCTTTTCTGATTTTTCATCAGGATAAGGCGGTGTTGCGAACTTCTTTTCAATTTTTACCTAAGGTTGTGAATTCTAACAACATTAGTAGAGAAATTGTGGTTCCTTCATTATGTCCTAATCCTAAGAATTCTAAGGAGAAATCATTGCATTCTTTGGATGTAGTTAGAGCTTTGAAATATTATGTTGAAGCTACTAAGAATTTCCGAAAGACTTCTAGTCTTTTTGTTATCTTTTCCGGTTCTAGGAAAGGTCAGAAGGCCTCTGCCATTTCTTTGGCATCTTGGTTGAAATCTTTAATTCATCATGCTTATGTTGAGTCGGGTAAAACTCCGCCTCAAAGGATTACAGCTCATTCTACTAGGTCAGTTTCTACTTCCTGGGCTTTTAGGAATGAAGCTTCTGTTGATCAGATTTGCAAAGCAGCAACTTGGTCTTCTTTGCATACTTTTACTAAATTCTACCATTTTGATGTGTTATCTTCTTCTGAAGCAGTTTTTGGTAGAAAAGTACTTCAGGCAGCTGTTTCAGTTTGATTCTTCTGCTTATAATTTCAGTTTTTTTCATTATAAGATTTAAACTTTATTTTGGGTGTGGATTATTTTCAGCGGAATTGGCTGTCTTTATTTTATCCCTCCCTCTCTAGTGACTCTTGCGTGGAAGATCCACATCTTGGGTAGTCATTATCCCATACGTCACTAGCTCATGGACTCTTGCTAATTACATGAAAGAAAACATAATTTATGTAAGAACTTACCTGATAAATTAATTTCTTTCATATTAGCAAGAGTCCATGAGGCCCACCCTTTTTTTGTGGTGGTTATGATTTTTTTGTATAAAGCACAATTATTCCAATTCCTTAATTTTTATGCTTTCACACTTTTTTTCTTATCACCCCACTTCTTGGCTATTCGTTAAACTGATTTGTGGGTGTGGTGAGGGGTGTATTTATAGGCATTTTGAGGTTTTGGAAACTTTGCCCCTCCTGGTAGGAATGTATATCCCATACGTCACTAGCTCATGGACTCTTGCTAATATATATATATATATATATATATATATATATACACACACACACACACACACCTCTTTTGAGCCCTTCCTAGTCCAGTACCTTGTCATATACTATATCACTTTTAACCACTTTTTTAAACATTTATTTCATTAATAAACACATATATTATTGTTAATATGTATATAGGAGTGTAATACATTATATTGTTATGTTGTACATGTGTTTCATGTACTTTTCTTGTAGCACTAACACTTTACTTCAGGATTCCAGTTGTCCTAACTTTTTTAGCAATGCAACACTTAATCCATTGAAAGTACCAAAGAAATGTGGCCGGGCTAAACATTCTTTGATAATTCTTTTTAAATATTCACTTGTCATAGCCACGATATTGATAGCAAACCCTGCGTTATCAGTAGTGATCCACATGTAATTTTGCCTATACTTGAAAATCAGTATTCAAATGTAATATTCAACTGTCATACGCAAATGTTTATATTTTATTTTTGTTATTTTAATGTTTACATTCATTCTATAGAAAAAATGTAAATGGAAAAACAGATGTCAAGTGAAATAGTTTACCATTTGAAAATCAAAAAACAGCCGATTGGTTGTCAACAGTAATATTAATCTAACTGCACTTCCACACAGATACCACAAGATGGTGATAGTACACTATTTTTTGAAAGTTGCAAACTGTATTTGGTGAGAGAAAATTATTCCACGGGTTTGCTCAAAATTTTACATGTAAAGAAACCTTTTAAAAACAACTCTTAACATTATTTGAAGTAAATTTAATAGTTTAAGAAACAATAAAATTGTCTTAAGCTATGATAGTGCTTTAAATTACATTTTTTATGTTTCTGAGGATCCCGCTGTTTGATACATGTAATTTTGTACAACAAAGTTGAAAGAACAACTTGAAAGAAAGTCATGATGACACTGAAAAATTAAAGTGTAGTATTAAATGCTTTTCAATATTCTTAAAGTATAACTTTCTCTCCTAAGATATGGTGAGTCCACGGAATCATCAATTACTGTTGGGAATATCACTCCTGGCCAGCAGGAGGAGGCAAAGAACGCCACAGTCAAAACTGTTAAGTATCACTTCTCTTCCCACAACTCCCAGTCGTTCTGTTTGCCTTCGGTGCAAAGAATTGATTTATTTCGCTTCAATCAAGATTTTATTATTTTGAAAGCCAGAGTAGGTTTGCTCTGATCTTTTCAAGATTGGGTTTAGTCGTACTCCATGTTAGTCTCTTCAGTAGGGCAGTGGTGGCTTTTAAGCAGTTAAAAACTTGTGGGGTGGGCCTCACTGCTTTTTCCTAACGTTGCTGCCCTTGTATAGAAAGCCAGAGTAGGTTTACTCTGTCCTTTCTTTTTTAACAGGTCTCTGTGAGGAGTGGCTTCCTCTCATACCAGGTGAGCTGTCCTCCTGCCAGACAGCTAGATTTGCAGGTAAGTGCCTTTTTTGTCTTCTTGGGATAGGAGACTGGCACTTAAGGGGCTAAATCTACTCTAATTTCTCAAGTTGCAGCTATTGTGGGACTACAATTCTAGGTTTAGGATGTTCTTTGGGCAATGAGCCCAAAGTCCCGTCAATCGGGACGAAATGATTAGAAGCTTACTTTTGTGTCCCTATGAGGCTGCCGTAGATCCGGAGTGCACGCTGTGATCTTGTGGCATATGGCCGAGGGCTTGTTTACTTCCGGTTACTTACAGCACAATTTGTTGGAGTGTCCGTGACTAGGAAAAGATACATTTATGCAAAGGAGTTGATGGATCAGACGCTATTGTAGTGTACTTTTCATCCGACTACCCAGCTGGTGCGTGTACGGACCGGAACATACCCAAGTGGAGGATTGCTCGTCAACTGGATATTACATTACAGTGCTTGCTTTCTCTTGTTAAGTGTGTTCAGTCCACGGGTCATCCATTACTTATGGGATATATTCTCCTTCCCAACAGGAAGTTGCAAGAGGATCACCCAAGCAGAGCTGCTATATAGCTCCTCCCCTCACATGTCATATCCAGTCATTCTCTTGCAACCCTCAACAAAGAAGGAGGTCGCGAGAGGAGTTGGAGTTTTTACTTAATTATTCTTCAATCAAAAGTTTGTTATTTTAAATGGCACCGGAGTGTGCTGTTTTTTCTATCTCAGGCAGTATTTGGAAGAAGAATCTGCCTGCGTTTTCTATGATCTTAGCAGGCGTAACTAAGATCTACTGGCTGTTCTCGACATTCTGAGGAGTAGGGTAACTTCAGAAAAGGGGAATAGCATGCGGGGTCCCCCGCAAATGAGGTATGTGCAGTACAATATTTTCTGGGAATGGAATTGACTAAGAAAACACTGCTGTTACCCATATTATGTAAGTACAGCCTTAAATGCAGTAGTAGCGACTGGTATCAGGCTGATAAATGTATGCGCAGTTGAGTTATTTTCTAGGGACTAGAATTTGACTGAGAAAATACTGTTGATACTGAAATAATGCTTAAGCCTTATCTGCAGTAGAAGTGACTGGTAGCAGGCTTACTGATAACTTTGCATGACATTGAAAAAGTTTGTTTTAAAACGTTTACTGGCATGTTATTCGTTTTGTGAGGTACTTTGGTGATAAATCCTTTTTGGGCATGTTTTTTTTTTTCCACATGGCTAACGTATTTTTCTGCATAGAAACCGTTATATCTGGTCTCCCACTGTTGTAATATGAGTGGGAGGGACCTTTTCTTTTTAGCACCTTGTTGCGCAGTTAAAATTCTAGCACAGTCTTCCTGCTTCTTCCTCCTTGATCCAGGATGTCTCTAGAGAGCTCAGGGGTCTTCAAAATTCGTTTTTGAGGGAGGTAATCAGTCACAGCAGACCTGTGACAGCGTTAAATCTTAATGATATCCGTTTTTTGGGTATTGAGGGGTCAATCATCCTTTTGCTAATGGGTGCAATCCTCTGCTAATTAATTCATTTACCGGTAAGAATTGTTGACTAATACTGAATTAGTTCTTTGTTATTCAACTGTGTTTGTTAAAAGCGCTGCAGCGTTTTTTATATTGCTTGTAATTTTATTGAAAGTAATTCCAAGCTTGCTAGCTTCATTGCTAGTCTGTTTAAACATGTCTGATACAGAGGAATCTGCTTGTTCATTATGTTCAAAAGCCGATGTGGAGCCCAATAGAAATATGTGTACCAATTGTATTGATATTACTTTGAATAAAAGTCAATCTGTACCGATAAATACATTTTCACCAGACAACGAGGGGGAAGTTATGCCGTCTAACTCTCCTCACGTGTCAGTACCTTCGTCTCCCGCTCGGGAAGTGCGTGAGATTGAGGCGCCAAGTACATCAAGGCCCTTACAAATCACTTTACATGATATGGCTAATGTTATGAAAGAAGTATTATACAATATGCCCGAGTTAAGAGGCAAGCGCGATAGCTCTGGGTTAAGGACAGAGCGCGCCGATGACACGAGAGCCATGTCTGATACTGCGTCACAATTTGCAGAACATGAGGACGGAGAGCTTCATTCTGTGGGTGACGGTTCTGATTCGGGGAGACCGGATTCAGAAATTTCAAATTTTAAATTTAAGCTTGAGAACCTCCGCGTGTTGCTAGGGGAGGTGTTAGCGGCTCTGAATGATTGTGACACAGTGGCAATCCCAGAGAAATTATGTAGGCTGGATAAATACTATGCGGTACCGGTGTGTACTGACGTTTTTCCTATACCAAAAAGGCTTACAGAGATTATTAGCAAGGAGTGGGATAGACCCGGCGTGCCTTTTTCCCCTCCTCCGATATTTAGAAAAATGTTCCCTATAGACGCCACCACACGAGACTTATGGCAGACGATCCCTAAGGTGGAGGGAGCAGTTTCTACTTTAGCCAAGCGTACCACTATCCAGGATAGCTGTGCTTTCTCAGATCCAATGGATAAAAAATTAGAGGGTTACCTTAAGAAAATGTTTGTTCAACAAGGTTTTATATTACAGCCTCTTGCATGCATTGCGCCTGTCACTGCTGCAGCGGCATTCTGGTTTGAGTCTCTGGAAGAGGCGATTCGCACAGCACCATTGGATGAGACTTTGAGCAAGCTTAGAACGCTTAAGCTGGCTAATGCGTTTGTTTCGGATGCCGTAGTGCATTTAACCAAACTTACGGCTAAGAATTCTGGATTCGCCATACAGGCGCGCAGAGCGCTATGGCTTAAATCCTGGTCAGCAGATGTAACTTCTAAGTCTAAACTACTGAACATTCCTTTCAAAGGGCAGACCTTATTCGGGCCCGGCTTGAAGGAAATTATTGCTGACATTACTGGAGGTAAGGGCCACACCCTTCCTCAGGACAGGGCCAAATCAAAGGCCAAACAGTGTAATTTTCGTGCCTTTCGTAATTTCAAGGCAGGAGCAGCATCAACTTCCTCCGCTCCAAAACAGGAAGGAACTACTGCTCGTTACAGACAGGGTTGGAAAGGCAACCAGTCATGGAACAAAGGCAAGCAGGCCAGAAAGCCTACTTCCGCCCCTAAGACAGCATGAAGACAGGGCCCCCTTTCCGGAGACGGATCTAGTGGGGGGCAGACTTTCTCTCTTCGCCCAGGCTTGGGCAAGAGATGTACAGGATCCCTGGACGTTGGAGATTATATCTCAGGGATACCTTCTGGATTTCAAAACTTCTCCACAAGGGAGGTTTCATCTGTCAAGGTTATCAACAAACCTAGTAAAGAAAGAGGCATTTCTACAATGTGTACAAGACCTCTTAGTGATGGGAGTGATCCACCCAGTTCCGCGAATGGAAAAAGGGCAAGGGTTTTACTCAAATCTGTTTGTGGTTCCCAAAAAAGAGGGAACCTTCAGACCAATCTTAGACTTAAAAATCTTAAACAAATTCCTAAGGGTTCCATCGTTCAAGATGGAAACCATTCGGACCATCCTACCCATGATCCAAGAGGGTCAATATATGACCACAGTGGACTTAAAGGATGCCTACCTTCACATACTGATTCACAAACATCATTATCGGTACCTAAGGTTTGCCTTTCTAGACAGGCATTACCAGTTTGTAGCTCTTCCCTTCGGGTTAGCTACGGCCCCGAGAATTTTTACAAAGGTTCTGGGCTCACTTCTGGCGGTACTAAGACCACGAGGCATAGCGGTGGCTCCGTACCTAGATGACATTCTGATACAAGCGTCAAGTTTTCAAAATGCAAAGTCTCATACAGAGATAGTTCTAGCATTTCTGAGGTCGCATGGGTGGAAAGTGAACGTGGAACAGAGCTCTCTGTTACCACTCACAAGGGTTCCTTTTCTAGGGACTCTTATAGATTCTGTAGAGATGCAGATTTACCTGACGGAGTCCAGGTTATCAAAGATTCTCAATGCTTGCCGTGTCCTTCACTCCATTCCAAGCCCATCAGTAGCTCAGTGCATAGAAGTAATCGGCTTAATGGTCGCGGCAATGGACATAGTGCCATTTGCGCGCCTGCATCTCAGACCGCTGCAACTATGCATGCTAAGTCAGTGGAACGGGGATTACTCAGATCTGTCCCCTTTGCTAAATCTGGACCAGGAGACCAGAGATTCTCTTCTCTGGTGGTTGTCACGGGTTCATCTGTCCCGAAGGAATGACCTTTCGCAGACCAGATTGGACAATTGTAACAACAGATGCCAGCCTACTAGGCTGGGGAGCAGTCTGGGACTCCCTGAAGGCTCAGGGATCGTGGACTCAGAAGGAGAAACTCCTCCCAATAAACATTCTAGAATTAAGAGCAATATTCAATGCTCTTCTAGCTTGGCCTCAGTTAGCAACACTGAGGTTCATCAGATTTCAGTCGGACAACATCACGACTGTGGCTTACATCAATCATCAAGGGGGAACCAGGAGTTCCCTAGTGATGGTGGAAGTCTCGAAGATAATTCGCTGGGCAGAGTCTCACTCTTGCCACCTGTCAGCGATCTACATCCCAGGCGTGGAGAACTGGGAGGCGGATTTTCTAAGTCGCCAGACTTTTCATCCGGGGGAGTGGGAACTTCACCCGGAGGTATTTGCTCAACTGATTCGTCGTTGGGGCAAACCGGATCTGGATCTCATGGCATCTCGCCAGAACGCCAAGCTTCCTTGTTACGGATCCAGGTCCAGGGACCCGGGAGCGGTGCTGATAGATGCACTAGCAGCCCCTTGGGTTTTCAACATGCTTATGTGTTTCCACCTTTTCCGTTGCTACCTCGACTGATTGCCAGGATCAAACAGGAGAGAGCATCAGTGATTCTGATAGCGCCTGCGTGGCCACGCAGGACCTGGTATGCAGACCTAGTGGACATGTCGTCCTGTCCACCATGGTCTCTACCCCTGAGGCAGGACCTTCTAATTCAGGGTCCTTTCAACCATCCAAACCTAATTTCTCTGAGGCTGACTGCTTGGAAATTGAACGCTTGATTCTATCAAAGCGTGGGTTTTCGGATTCGGTTATTGATACATTAATACAGGCTCGGAAACCTGTTACCAGAAAAATTTACCATAAGATATGGCGTAAATATTTATATTGGTGTGAATCCAAGAGTTACTCATGGAGTAAGGTTAGGATTCCTAGGATATTGTCCTTTCTACAAGAGGGTTTAGAAAAGGGCTTATCCGCTAGTTCACTAAAGGGACAGATTTCTGCTCTGTCTATTCTTTTACACAAGCGTCTGGCAGAGAATCCAGACGTCCAGGCCTTTTGTCAGGCTTTGGCTATAATTAAGCCTGTGTTTAAAACTGTTGCTCCTCCTTGGAGCTTAAACTTGGTTCTTAAAATTCTTCAGGGTGTTCCGTTTGAACCCCTTCATTCCATTGATATTAAACTTTTATCTTGGAAAGTTCTGTTTTTGATGGCTATTTCCTCGGCTCGAAGAGTCTCTGAGTTATCTGCCTTACTTTGTGATTCCCCTTATCTGATCTTTCATTCAGACAACGTAGTCCTGCGTACTAAACCTGGGTTTTTACCTAAGGTTGTTTCTAACAGGAATATCAATCAAGAGATTGTTGTTCCATCATTATGTCCTAATCCTTCTTCAAAGAAGGAACGTCTTTTGCATAATCTAGACGTGGTCCGTGCCCTGAAGTTCTACTTACAGGCAACTAAAGATTTTCGGCAAACTTCTTCTCTGTTGTTGTTTTCTCTGGACAGAGGAGAGGTCAAAAGGCTTCGGCTACCTCTCTCTCTTTTTGGCTTCGTAGCATAATACGTTTAGCCTATGAGACTGCTGGACAGCAGCCTCCTGAACGAATTACAGCTCATTCCACTAGAGCTGTGGCTTCCACTTGGGCCTTTAAGAATGAGGCCTCTGTTGAACAGATTTGCAAGGCTGCAACTTGGTCTTCACTTCATACTTTTTCCAAATTTTACAAATTTGATACTTTTGCTTCTTCGGAAGCTGTTTTTGGGAGAAAGGTTCTACAGGCAGTGGTTCCTTCTGTTTAAAGTTCCTGCCTTGTCCCTCCCATCATCCGTGTACTTTAGCTTTGGTATTGGTATCCCATAAGTAATGGATGACCCGTGGACTGAACACACTTAACAAGAGAAAACATAATTTATGCTTACCTGATAAATTTATTTCTCTTGTAGTGTGTTCAGTCCACGGCCCGCCCTGTCTTTTTTGAGGCAGGTTCTAAATTTTAAATTATAACTCCAGTCACCACTGCACCCTATAGTTTCTCCTTTCTCGTCTTGTTTCGGTCGAATGACTGGATATGACATGTGAGGGGAGGAGCTATATAGCAGCTCTGCTTGGGTGATCCTCTTGCAACTTCCTGTTGGGAAGGAGAATATATCCCATAAGTAATGGATGACCCGTGGACTGAACACACTACAAGAGAAATACATTTATCAGGTAAGCATAAATTATGTTTTTTTAATGGATATCTTGTGAGTGTGGTTTTTTATGTGTGCAGTGTGATTAAATGTTATAATCTACACTTGAGTCCGCACTTCTCTCCTTTTCTCATTACAGCTTGTGTTTTTTATTGGGATCTCTGGAGTTGCCCGTATTTAAGAGGAGCTGCTGGACTATTTGCTATATAATAATTTCTTCAGAAAGACTGCTTTTTCACATATGTTGCTCTAAAGTGAGTACTTTATACTTCTTTGGACAGACCGCATAACACTGGACTGTATATAAAATTGATCTATCTGATCTTTTATGGTTTATTCAATTTTTTATTATATTGTATCATATATAAGCAGTATAAATTTGCATTTATAACTTTGTATCATATAGATATAACAGCGCTTTGTGGTGTATAATTGTTTACACATTTGTTGTTATGCATGTGGAAGTAGAGACTAATTTAATATCCTTTATGAGTTAGGAGTTAACGTTTTTGATGGCCCAGGAGTTCATTTTTGGTCTTTCATGTGGTGGTTTTCGCAAGAGTAACTGTCTCGGGACACATGCTTCAGGAGACCTTCCTGAGTAATGATGACCACGGACGCCAGCCTGTTAGGTTGGTGGCTATGGACTTGGGAGGAGTCTGCTATTCCATAACTATCTTGGAGTTGGTTTACATCAACCACTTGCCGGGAGCGGACTTCTTGAGAGTCAGTTCATTCCGGGGAGTGGATGCTTCTCCCGGAGGTGTTCTCCAGGTTAACCCTCAAATGAGGGGTGCTGGAGTTGAAGATGGCAGTGCGCTAGATTTTCTCGTTATGTTTAAAGGTCTACAGATCAACAGGCTGCTATGTTAAAATCCCTGAAGGTTTTTGGGTTTTCAGTCTGACATCCCTGTTCCTCAGTTTGCTCTCCTTCCACGAGTTTTTGCTCGTATGACATAGGAGTGGGCTTCGGTATGTATTATAGTTCCTTCATAGTCTTGCAGGATCTGGATACTGACCTAGTGGGTATGTATCGCTTCCACCTTGGTGATTGTTCCTGAGGAGGGACCTTCTAATTCAGGGCCCATTCTTTTGTTTTTCTGAAGCTTTCTGCGTGGAGATTGAACGCTTAGTTCTGTCTAAGTGTGGTTTTTGATTCGGTCTTTGAGACCATGATTCAGGCTTGTAAGCCTGTTACAAGAGAGATTTGCCATAAGTTATGGCGTATATCTCTTTATTGGTGTGAATCCAAGGGCTACTTTTGGAGTAAGGTCAGGATTCCTAGGATTTTGTCTTTCTCCAGGAAGGTCTGGAGAAGGGTTTATTAGTCAGTACCCTGAAGGGTAAGATTTCTGAATTTCCTTTTTTCTACAATAGTGTCTGATGGACTTGCCAGATGTGCAATCTTTTTGTCAGGCCTTGATCAGAATCGGAAAAACAGGAGACAAGAGTGGCGCCTCATGTGTATATCAATATGCTGAACCACAAATTCGGAATCCTTCCTCTGTCTTCTTCAATCCCATGGATCGAAGATAAATCTAGAGAGAGTTCTCTTGTATCAAGTACCAGGGTAGAATTCTCAGGTACTATAATAGTCTCCATATACATGAGAATATTTCTAACAGACCAGAGACGTTGCAGGCTAGCTTCGACATGTCTTGCCCTCCAGACCTCCTTAAGGCCATCTGTGGCTCGGTGTATGGAGGTGATTGGTCTCATGGTGTCCAGCATGGACATCATTTCCTTTGCCAGGTTTCACTTCAGACTGTTAAAACTGCGCATGCTGAAGCAGTGGAACGGCGATCATTCGGATCTGTCTCAACAGTTGTTTCTGGTCAACCAATCAAGAGAATCCCTCTCTTGGTGTTTTTGTCCGTATCCCTTTTCCAAGGGATGTCCATCTCAAGACCACCCTGGGTGATTGTGCCTACAGTTGCGAGTCTGTCAGGATGGGGAGCTGTTTGGGGTGCCAGGAAGGCACAGGGCCTATGGACTCAGGAGTAAAAGCTCCTTCCCGATCGCATTTGGAATCTTCGGGCAATATACAATGCTCTTAAGTCTTGGCCTCTGCTGTGTTCGTCCCAGTTTATCAGATTCCAATCAGACAATATATCCTCTGTGGCTTGCATCAACCATCAGGGGGGAACGAGTAGCTCCCTAGCTATGAGGGAAGTATCTCGGATTCTGGAGTGGTCGGAGCCCCACATTTGTTCGACAACTGGGAAGCGGATTTCCTCAGCAGACAATACTTTAATCCGGGGGATTGGTCTCTCCATCCCGAGTGTTTGCGGAAATTTGCCAGAGGAAGATCTTATGACGTCTCATTACCAAGTTACCCAGATATGGGTCAAAGTGCAGGGATACTCAGGCGGAGCTAACAGATGCATTAGCAGGGCCTTGGAGGTTCAAACCAATTTATCTTTTACGGCCGTTACCACTACTTCCTAGTGTAGTGGCTCGAATCAAGCAGACATCAGTAATAATGATTGTTCCGTCTTGGCCGCAAAGGATATGGTTCGCGGAACCTTGTCGCAGGGATCTGCTGACCAAGGTCTCTTTGTTCATCTATGTCTAGATCTCTGAGGCTTACTGCGTGGAGATTGAACGATTAATCCTAGCCAAGAAAGGGTTTTCTTGTTATTTTTACTCTCATTCAAGCTTGTAGGTGGTTGCTCGTCACTTTTCTGCAAGTCCCCTGAGGGGACAGATTTCAGCCCTGTCTGTGTTACTGCACAAGAGGTTCGCTGAGCTTCCTGATGTGCAGTCACTTGTTAAGGCTCTGCTAGGATCAGACCTGTGTTTAGATCTATTGCTCCTCCTTAGAGTTTAAATCTTGTTCTTTAGGTTTTGCACAGGTTCCGTTGGAGCCTAAGCATGAAGTAGACATTAAATTATTGTCTTGAAAGGTTCCTTTTCTACGGGCTATTGCTTCTGTGCGCAGAGTATCTGTGATTACTGCCTTGCAATGCGTCCCTCCTTATCTGGCTTTCCACGTAGGAATTTAGACAAACTTCTTTCTCTGTTTGTTCTCTTTCCGGGAAGCGTGGGGGTCAGAGGGCCTCTTTGACTTTCTTATCTTTTTGGCTGAGGAGTTTCCTCCATTTTGCCTTGAGACTGCGGGACATAAGCCTCCTCTGAGGATTACGGCTCATTCAACTAGAGCTGTGGCCTCTTCTTGGGCCTTTAAGAACGAGGCTTCTATGGAGCAGTTTTGTAAGGCAGCTACTTAGTCTTCTTTACATACTTTTGCAACATTTTACATATTTAATGTTTTTGCTTCGGTGGAAGCAGCTTTTGGGAGAAAGATTCTGCAGGCTGTGGTATCCTCAGTATAGGGTCCGGCTCCTTTTGCCCTCCAGTTTTTTTCATTCAGTGTCCTCTAAAGCTTGGGTATTTGTTCCCATAAGTAATGAATGAAGCAGTGGACTCTCCTCCCATTAAGATGGAAAACATAAATTATGCTTACCTGATTTCCTTCTGTGGAAGGAGAGTCCACTGCTCCCGCCCGTTTCCCTGGGGGGCAGACCTAAATTTAATATTATCTTTTGGCACCATTTATAGCCTGATATTCTCCTACTGTTCCTTGTTCACTTGGCAGAATGACTGGGGGATGAGGGGAGTGGGGGAGGTATTTAAGCCTTTGGCTGGGGTGTCTTTGCCTCCTCCTGGTGGCCAGGTTCTTAATTCCCACAAGTAATGAATGAAGCAGTGGACTCTCCTCCCACAAATGGAAATTAAATTATCAGGTAAGCATAATTAAAAAAAAAAAAAAAAAAGTTCTGTTATAACATTTACTTTGTTCTCTTGGTATCTTTGTTGAAAAGCAAGTAGGTAGGCTCAGGGTCATGCACTTTTTTAGAATACTATATGGCAGGAGTTTTGCAAGAATACTTTTAAAAATGTTGAACATATCAAGACACATGCATTCTACCTAGATATGCTCTTCAGCAAACAATATAATGGCAATGAAGCAAATTTGACAATAGAATTAAATTTTAAACTTTTTTTTAAATTGCATTTACTGTCTGAATCATAAAAGAAAAAAAAACTGGGCTTCTTGCTATAAAAGTAACATTAGGGTTGCTAAGTTAAATAAAAATATAAATTACCTCAGAATAGTATATATTTTTTTGCCTTGAAGTATAAAAGTGAACTTTTTTTTTATTAGTTAATGTGATTTTGTTTCCTGCAGGGGTCAGTATTTACATGAGATGAAGAGACTCGATGCTGCCAGCTTCTGTATACACCAGTTATCTGAAATGACTCAAGGTATTGTGCCAAAATGTTATTAATATGTTTAGTAACAGCAAAATAACTCATGTTGTTACAGAGCTGAGAGCTGCTGCACAAACATATAAACATGAGATGCTGCAAATGATTTTTTCCTTCTGTCAGTGCTTTATTCTTTTTATCCATGAAAGAATCCCCTGTCTGGCTTTCACATACTGATTTAAAGGGACATAAAACTTCCACTCAATTACAAAATAAATGAAATGATAACATTTCTATATACTAGATGTGCACATGGTTGCATTTGTTTTTGGATGGATATTAAATTTAACACATTTTTTGCCTTTGCCAGAAATACAATTAACAAGCAGTCCCTTTTAACGGTCAAAAAATGCATGCGGCAAAAAGAAAAATTCTTTGATTCGTTCATGTGGTTAAAACTATTACTTTAAAGGCGGAAAATACTTTTGTGTGTGTGCAAATTTACACTATTCCATAATGATCCAGCAATTTTCTTGTCACTTGATTGATTCCTGTGTCAGCCAATAAGTATGTTAGCTTCCCTTTGGTTCTTTAAAAAAATAAATAAAAAAATAAAAATATATATATATATATTTCTTTCCTATGGCATGGAGAGTCCACAACTTTATTCTAATTACTAGTGGGATATTCAACTCCTAGCCAGCAGGAGGAGGCAAAGATCACCCCAGCAAAGCTGTTAAGTGTAACTTCCCTTATCCATAATCCCCAGTCATTCGCTTTGCCTTTGTCAATGGAGGATGTGCGAAGATGGTGTCTGAAGATATTTAATCCTTTTATGGGTACTTTTCTCTGCAGGCAAGGATTGGGGGTATTCTGTGTCCTTGTCAATCTCTTTAGTAAGAGTAATGGTGGCTATTAGCAGTTAGAAAGTGGCGAGGTTGTCTTTGCTTTATTTCTAACATTATTGCTACCCCTTCAGAGAAAGCCAGGGTTGGTTACTCTGCTCTTTCGTTTTCTTTAGGTCCCTGATATTGAGTGGAGTATCTATCACACCTAAGAAGCTGTTCCTACCCTGCAGCTGGATCCACAGGTAAGTGCATTTGCCTTCTAGATATTGAAGGACAGCACTTGGGAGGTTAATTCCTGTAGTGGATCATTTCATGGAACAAGACCTTACAGTTAGGTTTTCAGTTGAACAGTTTGGCAGGCACTGGCATATGTGATATATTATTAGAACATTAAGGGGTTAATAATGTTTACCCTTAGTTTGTTTGTGGAGAAGGGGTAATTTAAGGTAATTTTGGAACCATAGGATATTTCTTTATTATTATGTGATGTAGTGCGGTATACTTCAGTTTTATGCAGGTCGGACAGAAACGTGCACCTTTACAGTGATGCCGTTTTCTTTTTTAGTCCAATCATGTGACCCGCCTCTCTTCTGTCTTCAATATGCAGAGCGGAGCAAGTTAGACATTTGGCGATCTGTCGCCTATCTATGTGCCGGCTTTGGTTGGATCACTGAACTTTGCTAATCTGGCATCCTACTGATAGCGGATCTAATCGTATATCACTTGCTGATTTTCTGGAGTGACTACGGTCTCTGTGTTGTAAGACTACTCAGCCTGAAATATAGAGGTGTGAGGGAGTTTTTTTCTAAAATAAAAACTTTTTGTATGTTAAGAGGTGTGTGCTTTATTTTTTACTATACTGGTGTTAAATAATTCTCATATTTTATATATTTGATATATTTCTTTCATGTAATTGGCAAGAGTCCATGAGCTAGTGACGTATGGGATATACAATCCTACCAGGAGGGGCAAAGTTTCCCAAACCTCAAAATGCCTATAAATACACCCCTCACCACACCCACAATTCAGTTTTACAAACTTTGCCTCCTATGGAGGTGGTGAAGTAAGCAGATTATCTCAGTCGTCAGACTTTACATCCAGGAGAGTGGTCTCTCCACCCAGATGGGTTTTCTCAAATTATTCAGATGTGGGTCATCATCTAAACAAGAAAATTCCCAGGTACCTGTCCAGGTCCAGGGATCCTCAGGCTGAAGCAGTGGATGCGTTGGCACTTCCTTGGTGTTATCAACCTTCTTATATTTTCCCGCCTCTAGTTCTTCTTCCAAGAGTTATCTCCAAAATCATAATGGAACAATTTTTTGTGTTGCTGGTGGCTCCAGCATGGCCTCACAGGTACTGGTATGCAGATCTTGTTCTGATGTCCAGTTGCCAACCTTGGCCACTTCCATTAAGACCGGACCTTCTGTCTCAAGGTCCGTTTTTCCATCAGGATCTCAAATCATTAAATTTGAAGGTATGGAAATTGAACGACTAGTGCTTAGTCATAGAGGTTTCTCTGATTCAGTGATTAATACTATGTTACAGGCTTGTAAATCTGTTTCTAGAACGATTTATTATCGAGTTTGGAAGACTTACATTTCATGGTGTTCCTCTCATAAATTCTCTTGGCATTCTTTTAGAATTCCTAGAATTTTACAGTTTCTTCAGGATGGTTTGGATAAAGGTTTGTCTGCAAGTTCCTTGAAAGGACAAATAACTGCTATTTCTGTTTTATTCCACAGAAAAATTGCCAAACTTCCTGATATTCATTGTTTTTACAGGCTTTGGTTCATATCAAACCTGTCATTAAATCAATCTCTCTTACTTGGAGTCTTAATTTGGTTTTGAAGGCTTTACAGGCTCCTCCGTTTGAGCCTATGCATTCTTTAGACATTAAACTACTTTCTTGGAAAGTGTTGTTCCTTTTGGCAGTCTCTTCTGCTAGAAGAGTTTCTGAATTATCTGCTCTCTCTTGTGAATCTCCTTTTCTTATTTTTTATCAGGATAAGGCAGTTTTGCGGACTTCATTTAAATTCTTACCTAATGTTGTGAATTCTAACAACATTAATAGAGAAATTGTTGTCCCTTCTTTGTGTCCTAATCCTAAAAATTCTTTGGAAAGATCTTTACATTCTTTGGATGTGGTGAGAGCTCTGAAATATGTTGAAGCTACTAAAGATTTCAGGAAGACTTCTAGTCTATTTGTTATCTTTTCTGGTTCCAGGAAAGGTCAGAAGGCTTCTGCCGTTTCTTTAGCATCGTGGTAACAGCTTTTGATTCATCAAGCTTAATTGGAGTCTGGTAAAGCCCCGCCTCAGAGAATTACAGCTCATTCTTCTAGATCAGTTTCCACTTCTTGGGCCTTTAAGAATGAAGCTTCAGTTGATCAGATTTGCAAAGCAGCAACTTGGTCTTCTTTGCATACATTTACTAAATTCTACCATTTTGATGTATTTGCTTCTTCGGAAGCGGTTTTTGGTAGAGAAGTTCTTCAGGCAGCTGTTTCAGTTTGATTCTTCTGCTTATGATTTAAGTGTTTCCTTTTATTTATGAGAATAAACTTATATTTGGGTTGTGGATTAATTTTTTTTAGCAAAATGGCTGTTTTATTTTGTCCCTCCCTCTCTAGTGACTCTTGCGTGGAGTTCCACTTCTTGGGTATTGCTATCCCATACGTCACTAGCTCATGGACTCTTGCCAATTACATGAACGAAAACATAATTTATGTAAGAACTTACCTGATAAATCCATTTCTTTCATATTGGCAAGAGTCCATGAGGCCCACCCTTTTTATGATGGTTATGATTTTTTTGTATAAAGCACAATTATTTCCAAATTCCTTTGTTGATGCTTTCTACTCCTTTCTTTATCACCCCAATACTTGGCTGTTTGTTAAACTGAATTGTGGGTGTGGTGAGGGGTGTATTTATAGGCATTTTGAGGTTTGGGAAACTTTGCCCCTCCTGGTAGGATTGTATATCCCATACGTCACTAGCGCATAGACTCTTGCCAATATGAAAGAAATTTAATTTATCAGGCAAGTTCTTACATAAATTATGTTTTTAAAATGGATTCAGACCATAGTTCATCCATTACTTTTGACAAATGTTTGCTTTGTCTGGAGGCTCAGGTTGTACCTCCTGTGCAATTTTGTTCCACTTGCTTATCTAAGACCTTAAAATTTAAAGATAAATTACTCCCTTCTGAGCCTTATGTCTCACAGGATAATGCTGTTCAGGATATGCCTCAGCTTTCTTCTCAAACGTCTGAAGCTATGGTTGTTTCACATGCAGTGCCCTGCAGTTCCTCTCAAACTCCTGGGGGTGTTTATTTGCCAGGAAATTTTGCTGCGCAGATAACTTATGCGGTGTCTGCAGCTTTATCTGCTTTCTTTACTTCAGGTAAGCATAAGAGGAATTCTAAACATTTTTCTACTAGTTAGGTTTCTGACCCTTCTAAGTCTGCTCTGATCAACCTTTCTCAAATGTCTGATGAGGAGGATACTACAGTAACTTCTGAGGGTGAAATCTCAGACTCTGACATGATGGGGAAAATGCTTCAGAATCTGAAGAAGTTAATTTCAGATTTAAGCTCGAACATCTCTGTTTGCTTCTGAAGGAGGTTTTAGCTACTTTAGACAACTCTGAACCTTTGGTTGCTGTCAACCCTAAAAAGTCCACTAAACTTAATAGAGTTTATGAATCTCTCTCATCTGGGGATGTTTTTCCTGTCCCAGACAAGATGTCTGAAATTATACCTCAGGAATGGGATAGGCCAGGGGTTCCTTTTTCCCCTTCCCCTGTTTTTAAAAAGATGTTTCCTGTTGCGGACTCAATTAGTGACTCTTTGCACACTGTGCCTAAAGTAGAAGGAGCTATCTCTACTCTAGCCAAAATAACTACTTTTTCTATAGAGGATAGTTGTTCTTTTAAGGATCCTATGGATAAGAAGCTTGAGGCTTACTTAAAGAAGATGTACATCCATCAAGGATTACCATGGCAACCTGCAGTAAGTATTGCTACAGTTGAGGGAGCAGCATCTTATTGGTGCAATGCTTTGTCTGATCTTATATCAGAAGAGACTACGATAGAGGAGATCCAAAATAGGATCAAAGCTCTTAAACTGGCCAATCTCTTTATTTGCGATGCTAACATGCAGGTAATTAGACTAGGAGCTAAGATGTCTAGCTTCACTGTTCTAGCTCTATAAAGAAGCAGAGAAGGCACCACATAGCATAATTCTGTGAGATATATCAGGTAATAAAATATAAAACTCAGATGCACTCACGTTTAGCAAAGCACCAAGATGTGATGCAAGCTGGGCATGCCGGAACCTCAGAGTTGTCCGGTAAAACTCTCCTCTCAGGCTAGATCTCCCCCAATGCCAGAAGGTAGTCACAGGATAGTAGTGCTGTTTGTGAGTCAGGTGTGTTTTCAACTCCAGCAATTTCAGGTGTAAAAACCAGGCAGGGATATCCAAACAGGCAAAAGTAGCAAGTTGTATGATTAAAAGTGTTTATTTTAACACATTAAAAACACAAGTTTCTCAGTATCCAGTACTGTTTCCTCAGGCTGATAAAACTATTCAATGCTTGCTACTAGATATACACAAATGAGGCCAATCAAAAAAGTTGTTTAGACAGACACACCCTCATTTACCTTAATTGGTCACATGATTCACAGGTGAATACAAAACATTTTGTTAGTATTTCTCATATGTATATATTTTTTAACATCAAAAGTAGACAACAAGTTAATATATACGTGTATTCATATGTATAACAGCGGTATTTTGCTTAGATGTGTGTAAAAAAATCACCTTGTTATTACCCAAACATATACGTATATAGAAAAACAAAAAAGGCGCGGCTGGGCAAGCAGAAAAATTATAAAACTTAACGTTTATTGCCAAAAAGGAAAGTAGATAAAATGCAATGGTAGCATGCAGTATGGGTCAGAATGAGCCTGAGCAGCAGCAATCTTACATGTTTCGGCTCCTGCCTTACTCATAGACTGTGCTACTCAAAGCTCACAGGCCCCTTTAAATACAAAATCACTCTGACATCATATGCAGCAATCAATAAGTTAACCCCTACCTCACCATGAAAGAAAAAAAGTATGTAAATTGAAATTGCATCAATAACAAAACATATATTGTAGACAAATTATTATAGCCTAATGAACATTTTATAATACTATGTAACAGTATAAATAACTATTTATAATATAATATATAGTATTAGGTTCCCCACAGTTTGGATGCAAAGTAAATAATACTAATCCTAGGTTGTTACTACAACTCTAATATATCAAAATAGATATGTATGGGTAAACAAATTAGGCTAAAAATAAACAGGCTATTAAGTTCACACTTACTTAAGCAAATACTGACTATCTTGGGAGTAACAAAACATGGGCTATAGTTATAGCCCTAATATAATCAAAATCTACTACCTTAAATAGCAATACCCCTAAAGTCAAAATAAACTATATAGTGTGCTTATGTAAAGCCTAAATATATGTTAATCAAGTATAAGACCCATTTCAAAATACTAAACAAATATTCAACGGATATCTCAGTGCCAACAATTAATTAAATGATTTTGAATGTTAAGTCCCTGTGGCATACGGGTCTTGAGTTTGAAGATCCAAAATGCTTCGCGTGTGCGAAGCATCATGTCCTTGTCACCCCCTCTTTTTGGGGTTCTTACCCACTCAATAACCTGCCATTTAAGTGAATCGACATTACCATTATGACAAAATTTGTAATGCCTGGCTACTTGTGAGTCTGGTTCCTCTGATTTTACATCATTGATGTGTTCTTTAATCCTTTCTCTCACTTCCCTGGTCGTTAGACCCACATGTTGTTTCTCACAAGGTTGGCATGTCACCAAATACACAACATAGGTGCTTCGACAGTTTGTACATGCATCCATCATGAAAACTTTCTGTGTATTAACAGACTGAAAAGTTTTTCCAGATAATGTAAATGAACATGCCTTACATCTGGTAGCACCACATTTATAATGCCCTTTGCATTCAAGCCAACTCTGACTTCTATCAATGGATGTTTTAACCTCACTCGGGGCCAGCATGTTGCCTATGGTCACATTCTTCCTAGATACACATTTACATCCTGTCTTGACTATCTCATAGAGATCCTCATCACCTTTTAGAATCGGCAAACAATCATTTATAATTCTAGCAATCTGTTCAAATTGATTGCTGTAATTTGTCACAAAAACAGGATGTTTTTGTATTCCTTGCTTTTTCTTTCTACTCTTACCAGTGTATAGCATAGATTGCCTATCCATATCAGCCACCATATTGTAAGCTTTGGTTATCAAATAATATGGAAAGCCTCTCTTCGAGAATCTATCTATAAATTCTACAGCTGATTTTTGATACTCATCTAATGTAGAACAATTTCGTCTCAGGCGAATAAATTCACCCTTCAAAATACCGAATCTTGTGTGTCTAGGATGCATGCTTTTTGCATGTAAAATGCTATTTCCTGATATAGATTTACGATGTAGTTTGGTTATTACTCTATTGCCAGTGTTTTGTAAAGTTAAATCCAAAAATTCAATACTGTGCTTCTCATAAGTACTAGTAAATTTCAAACCCACATCATTCGCATTTATGTCATCTACAAAATTATGACCTTCCTGTTCTGTCCCTTCCCAAATAATGAGAAGATCGTCTATGTATCTCTTATACATCACAATCCTTCCCCCATGACGGCAATTCTCTCCATACACATGGGATAGTTCCCACCATCCCATGTATAAATTGGCAAACGCCGGGGCAAAAGTTGCCCCCATAGCTGTTCCTCTCTTTTGGAGATAAAAATTGCCGTCAAAGGAGAAGTAATTGTGTGTAAGTAAGAAATACAAGACTCTGAGGATAAAACCTTTATGTGTGTCAACATATCCAGTATAATTATCCAGAAAAAAAGAAATAGCCATCATACCTTTGTCTAAGGGAATACTGGAATAGAGACTTGTGACGTCGATTGTCATCCAGGAATAACCTGGATCCCAATCAAATTTTTCAAGCATGACTAAAAGATGTTTAGTGTCTTGTAAGAAGGAGGGCAGCATTCTCACTAGGGGTTGAAGTATATTTTCCATCCACCTCCCCACAGGTTCCAATAGTGACCCAATACCAGACACAATTGGACGTCCCTGTACATTATCAAGGGATTTATGTGTCTTGGGGAGGTGGTGGAAAATTGGAATCCTAGGATACTTAACACTAAGATATGCCCTAGTGTCCTCATCAATGATGCCCAAATCACAACCATCATCAAGTATTTGTTCAAGACTCTGTTTGAAAGATAAAGTAGGATCAAAGCTCAATTTGGTGTACACATCAGGGTCATCTAATTGTCTAACTGCTTCCTGAACATAATCTAGTTTGTTAAGGATGACAATATTTCCACCCTTATCGCTTTTGCGAATGACTATGTCCTGTTTAGATTTTAACCTCTGAATGGCTTCTTGCTCCAACCTGGTGAGATTATGATGTTTATTCTCTCTACTGGAAAGTGAGTCTTGTAGTTTAACAAGTTCCGACTCAACCCTTCTATGAAAAGATTCTAAATAGATACCTCTTTTCCTAGTGGGATAAAATTCAGATTTAGGTTTGAATTTAATATTAACCTGTTCCTCTTTACAAGACTCCATTTCCAAGCTCAAGAGTGACAAATAATCAGTAGCTTCATTGAAATAAACATCCACTCTATCAGTTTGTGAATCTAGTTGTTCCTGATCCACAGTTTCCAAACTTCTATCATCTTGTTTAAAACATTTTTTTAAAGTAAGGTTTCTTATAAACTTATTTAAATCCAAGATTGTATCAAAAAGGTTGAAATCTGTGGATGGAACAAACCCAAGACCATACTTTAATACTCTTTCTTCATCTGCATCAAGCCTGGTATCAGAAAGGTTCAAGATAGTTAAATCTTGTATTTGTTCTTCTGTTGTATCTGTGGTCTCAGCGCATATCTGCTTACTCCTACGTCTGCCCCCCCTCTTGTGTGGCCGCCTCCTCCTCTTGGATTTTGCTGGCCCCCTTGAAAAACCTGCATCTCTTTTGAGGCTTTATTTACATTTGAAATATGAGAGGGAGCTAACTGATATTTATTCACATTGGCTTTTGCTGTTTGAGCCATAGGGAGATCTGTAGATCTCAATATGCCACCTACCGCTCCCATTATATGCTGATTACTCTGAGCAAGACCAAATGTGTTGTTACTATCATTAGACACACTAGCAGCAGTATATGTCCTGGTCTCATGTGTAGCTGTATTAGAACCCTCATATATAGCCATATTTGAGCTCTGTGTCTCAGGGGGTGTGGTAGAATAAACATTGGTATTAATGTCTCTCTCTTCTGATTCCCTATAGGCGCGCGTCATGAAGTTAATACACGCCCTCAACACAATCTGCCATTCACGCAGCTCCATAAACATTCTACGGACTTTCTGATCTGTATAAGTCCGTAGAATGTTTATGGAGCTGCGTGAATAGCAGATTGTGTTGAGGGCGTGTATTAACTTCATGACGCGCGCCTATAGGGAATCAGTACGTCACGAGTACCTCCACTATTGGCTAACGTGCAGCCTGTGTGTATATTGTCACGGCTCACCGCCAGTATATGAAATTGAGATCGAATGAAAGCATCTTTATATTTTTTATATACATTTTAGTCCCGCAACATGGATATTAAGGTAATAACCACTGTAAGGTGTTAAAGTGTATCACAACACAAACATTATATCGAAGCATTTACTGATACTAACCGATGTGTTTGAGGCTTTAGCATAGACAAGCATACGATCAGCTATGTATTATCTGTCCCTTAGGGGACAGATAATACACTGGATATAGGATTTTATCTATATGAGTAGAATAATAGAGATTCTCTTTTATTTACTAAGTGATGTTAACATAGATGTATATACGTATATGTTTGGGTAATAACAAGGTGATGTTTTTACACACATCTAAGCAAAATACAGCTGTTATACATATGAATACACGTATATATTAACTTGTTGTCTACTTTTGATGTTAACAAATATATACATATGAGAAATACTAACAAAATGTTTTGTATTCACCTGTGAATCATGTGACCAATTAAGGTAAATGAGGGTGTGTCTGTCTAAACAACTTTTTTGATTGGCCTCATTTTTGTATATCTAGTAGCAAGCATTGTATAGTTTTATCAGCCTGAGGAAACAGTACTGGATACTGAGAAATGCGTTGCTGTGTTTTAAATGTGTTACAATAAACACTTTTAATCATACAACTTGCTACTTTTGCCTGTTTGGATATCCCTGCCTGGTTTTTACACCTGTTATTGCTGGAGTTGAAAACACACCTGACTCACAAACAGCACTACTATCCTGTGACTACCTTCTGGCATTGGGGGAGATCTAGCCTGAGAGGAGAGTTTTACCGGACAACTCTGAGGTTCCGGCATGCCCAGCCTGCATCACATCTTGGTGCTTTGCTAAACGTGAGTGCTTCTGAGTTTTATATTTTATTACCTGATATATCTCACAGAATTATGCTATGTGGTGCCTTCTCTGCTTCTTCATAGAAATTTCTTGATGTGGATGGCCTTATACCTCGAGGAGAGCTGCCTGATATCGATATAAACTTTACCTTGGATATTCTTTGGACTATCTGGTGTATTTGGGACTTTTTGTACATATATATATATATATATATATATATCTCATTTATATTTATATACAGGTTACTTTTATATTGGTATAACCTTGCTAATTTGTGGTGAACCATTTTTGTACACTTATATACTGATATTTATACTACTTTCTGGCGATACCCTATTGGGTTATTTATACAGTTTACTCTTTATGATAGCGCCCCTATATTTTACTCAGTTTGGGTATATTATACTGTTCTAGCTCGCAGAGCTCTGTGGTTAAAATCTTGGTCGGCTGATGTGACTTCAAAGGCCAAGCTTTTGTCTTTACCTTATAAAGGTAAAACTTTATTTGGTCCTGGTCTGGTGGAAATCATTTCCGAAATTACGGGTGGAAAGGGATCTTTTCTACCTTAGGATAAGAAGCATAGACCTAAGGGTCACCAGAATTCTAATTTCCACTCCTTTCATAACTTTAAAGGACAGAAGTCTTCCTCTTCTTCTTTCAAACCAGAGCAATCCAAGACCTCCTGGAAGTCCAGTCAGCCATGTAATAAGGGGAAGCAAAACAAGAAGCCTTCCACTGATTCCAAATCAGCATGAAGGGTCCACCCCCGATCCAATTTTGGATCAAGTGGGGGCAGGCTTTCTCTCTTTCAGCAAGCTTGGATACGCGATGTCCCAGATCCATGGGCTGTAGACATAGTATCCCAGGGTTACAGAATAGAATTCAAGTCTTGCCATCCAAGGGGCAGATTTCTCCTGTCAAGACTATCCACAAACCAGGTAAAGAGGGAGGCCTTCTTAAACTGCATAATAGACCTATCCTCCCTGGGAGTAATTGTTCCTGTAGAGAAACAGGGTCGAGGATTCTATTCAAATCTATTTGGGCTTCCCAAAAAGGAGGGAACTTTCCGTCCCATCCTAGACCTAAAGTGCCTCAACAAATTCTTAAGGGTTTCGTCCTTCAAGACTGAAACTATTCGTTCCATTCTTTCATAGGTTCAGGAAGGTCAGTTCATGACGACCATAGACCTGAAGGATGCGTATCTTCATGTTCCCATTCACAGGGATCATCACCAGTTTCTGAGATTTGCCTTTTTGGACAAGCATTTCCAGTTTGTTGCTCTTCCGTTTGGTCCTGCCACGGCTCCCTGAATATTCATAAAGGTTCTAGGGGCCCTTTTGCAGGTGGTCCGATCTCAGGGAATTACCTAGACGACATCTTGGTTCAGGCGCCATCATTTCAACTAGCAAAATCTCACAGAGATGTTGTTGTCTTTTCTATGTTCCCACACATGGAAAGTGAATCTGGAAAAGAGTTCCCTTTTCCCAGCTACAAGGGTGTGTTTCTTAGGGACAATTATAGATTCCCTGTCCATGAAGATTTTCCTGACTGATGTCAGGAAATCCAAATTTCTTGCTACCTACCTTTCTCTCCAGTCTGCTATTCATCCATCAGTGGCTCAATGCATGGAGATGATTGGTCTGATGGTTGCTTCCATGGACATCATTCCTTTTGCTTGGTTCCATCTGAGACCACTGCAACTATGCATCCTCAGTCAATGGAAGGGAGACCATTTCGATTTATCACAGAGGATAGATCTGGATACCCTAACAAGAGACACTCTCTTGTGGTGGATTTCACAGGAACATCTGTCTCAGGGCACTTGCTTCCTTAGACCTTTCTGGGTGATTATGACTACGGATGCCAGCCTGTTAGTCTGGGAAGCAGTTTGGTGCTCTCTAAAAGCTCAGGGCCTGTGGACTCGGGAGGAGTCTTCTCTTCCCAAAAACATCTTGGAGTTGAGAGCAATCTTCAATGCCTTGACAGCTTAGCCTCAGTTATCTTTCCGGTTTATCAGATTCCAGTGGGACAACATCACCTCAGTGGCTTACATCAACCACCAGGGAGGAATTCAGAGTTCTTTGGCCATGAAGGAGGTGACTCGCATTCTGCAGTGGGCGGAAGCTCACAATTGTCTCCGATCTGCCATCCACGTTCCAGGAGTTGACAACTGGGAGGTGGATTTTCTGAGCAGACAGACTTTTCACCCTGGAGAGTGGGCTCTCCATCCGGAGAGCATCTGTAATTGTAATAGCTCCGGCATGGCCTCGCAGGATCTGGTTCACGGATCTAGTGAGGATGTCATCTCTTCCACCTTGGAGGTTACATCTGAGGAAAGACCTTCTAAATAAAGGTCCATTCCTCCTTTCAAACCTGAATTTTCTGAAGCTGACTGCTTGGAGATTGAACGCCTAGTTTTGTCTAGCTGTAGTTTTTCTGAGGCGGTCATTGATACCATGCTTCTGGCTTGTAAACCTGTCATTTGCAGGATTTAAGGTATGGTGTAAATACCTTTATTGGTGCGAATCTAAGGGTTTCTCCTGGACCCGGGTGAGGATTCCCTGTATTTTATCTTTTCTTCAGGATGGTCTGAAGAAAGGGTTGTTAGTCAGTACTCTTAAGGGTCAGATATCTGCACTGTCTATTGTTTTGCACAAATGCCTGGCTGATTTGCCAGATGTTTAAGCTTTTGTTCAGGCCCTGGTCAGAATCAGGCCTGTGTTTAAACCTGCGTAAACCGTTTACGCAGAAATTGTTCCACATTACAATTATATTATAGAGAAGCTAAAATTCTAATGGAAAAACTAATAGCAAGAGGCTATCACAAGTCATCGCTTAAGATCATAATGACCCAAGTAGCCCGAATGGACAGACGGTCATTATTAAACAACACAGAAAGGAAATTTAAATCAAATACACAAACTACAGGCATAAATCAAGATCCAAAACAAACAAATCAAACATGGGATAAAGACCCTATATATTTTACAACTAAGTATAGTTGTCAATTTTACCAAATCTGCAGAATTATCAGAAAGTACTTACCAGTTCTTAATGGAGACACAATTCTCAAACACAGGATGGACAAGGTAGTCAAATTCTCTGCTAAGAAGGCAGCTAATCTGGGTGACATAGTTAAGAAAAAATTTCACAGAAAAGATGACTCTCGCACTAATTGGCTCACACCAACAGCAGGCTTTTATCGATGTGGACATCTCCGCTGTAAAAGCTGTGATTACACTAATCCCAGCACTACCTTTATTTCAACCCAAACAGGGAATACACATTACATAAAGAGTAGGATTAATTGTACCTCTACATTCATTATATACTTAATCACATGTAAAGAATGTGGCTTTCAATACGTAGGTATCACCACTCGCCCTCTCAAAGATAGAATACGAGAACACCTCACATCCATAGAAGAGAGCACACCAAAAACTCCGGTAGCAAAACACTTTCACACACATACAAATCCTATGAGAAATTTTTCCTTCCAAGGAATAGAACACATAGACAAAGACCCACAAGGGGGAGATAGGGTCAAAAAACTTCTCAAAAGAGAAGTCTATTGGATCTTTACATTAGCTACTAGGTCACCTACACGGATCAATAGAAGGTATGATGTGAACTTATTCATAGAGTAAAGGATTAACATATACCACATAAGATATTCAATAACATCAACCGAGGTATATCTGTGTTAGAATCTAAAAGTTGTTAATCATTTAAATAAACCCTAAGACGACTACATCAGTCCATTACATGTAAATATTATACACTATCAGTATTATGCATAATCTATCATAAAATAATAATGATTGAGACTTACTATTTCACCATCCCTTTCTCTCTCTCCCATAGAGCTAAGCAAATATATAGCAATCTAACAAATAAGAGAATACTGACCAAGCCAACAGATACTATAGTTGAAAGCATTTTTTCTAATTGTTAAAAACCTTTTTAAAGAATAGAGATACAAGCTAACAAATGTTCTTTACATACTACTAAAAAGCAGAAATAACTATAATATGGAATTTTTATACTTAAGCTACTTTGTATGCTGATGTATATATTTCTGTCTATCTCTGTGTATTTTTGTATATATTTTTGTATATTTTTGTATACTCTTGTATATTCTTACATTTCTTGTATAACAGATTTTAATTGCAAAGTAAAAAACTTTTTTTTAAATGCCATGTAATATCATCCTATTATATATACTCTTTGGTTTCCACACCTGAGCTTGAGAGATCAATCTACTACTTAGAATCAACCCACCTCTTTTTGATTGGCTAGATCAGCCTACTGAAGCTCACCTGTGGCATCCAAAAAACTACCTCTGAAGAAGCGCATAGGCTATGCGCGAAACATGTCAGTTAGTTTAAGCTGCCCTGCTAAACTACTCCACAGATGAATAAAAACTAATTGCACTGGCTATCTATCCGGATTTGTCCTTTTCTTTTCTCTGTGTTTAAACCTGTTGCTCCTCCTTGGAGTCTTAATCTTGTTCTTAAATTTTTGCAGCAGGCTCTATTTGAGCCGATGCATTCTGTTGATATTAAACTGTTATCTTTGAAGGTTTTGTTTCTTTTTGCTATTTCTTCTGCTCGCAGAGTGTCTGAGCTTTCGGCTCTGCAGTCTGATTCCCTGTACCTTAATTTTAATGCAGATAAGGCAGTCCTTCGTACTAAGTTGGGTTTTCTCCCTAAGGTTGTGTCGGATCGAAACATTAATCAGGAAATTGTTGTTCCTTCTTTTTGTCCTAATCGTTCTTCTCAGAAAGAACGTTTGCTGCATAACCTGGATGTTGTGTGTGCTCTAAAATTTTACCTCTAAGCTACTAAATATTTTCAACAATGTTCTGCCCTCTTTGTGGTTTTCTCTGGCAAGCATAAAGGTCAGAAGACCACTTATACTACCCTTTCCCTCTGGTTAAGAAGTATTATTTATTTAGCTTATGAGACAGCTGGACAGCAGCCTCCTGAGAGAATAACAGCTTGTTGGCTGTCTCCTCATTCTGGGCTTTCAAAGATAAAGCTTCTGTGGAACAGATTTGCAAGGCGGCAACATGGTCCTCTTTGCATACTTTTTCCAAATTCTACAAATTTGATACTTTTGCCTCGGCTGAGGCCTCTTTTGGGAGAAAAGTTCTTCAAGCAATGGTGCCTTCTGTTTAGGTTCTCCTGTCTTGTTCTCCCTCCCTTTTCATTCTGTGTCCTCTAGTTTGGGTATTGGTTCCCACTAGTAATTGGAATGAAGTTGTGGGCTCCATGTATAGGAAAGAAAACAAAATTTATGCTTACCTGATAAATTTCTTTCTTTCTGGGCATGAAGAGTCCATGACCCTGCCCTCCTTTTAATATAATTCAACGTTTTTTTAGTAATCCTCGGGCACCTCTATACCTTTTGTGTTTCTTCTTTTTCCATTTTCCTTCGGCTGACATGGACTCTCCATGCCTGGAAAGAAAGAAATTTATTAGGTAAGCATAAATTTAGTTTTTTTATGCTGCGGCTGGCTTGTAGCAGTAGTACTAGCCTGAACATTTTACCCATAGGAAATAGTTTGTGTATGGATTTTCAGACACAAACATTCTGAAAGCCCCTGTGAGTATCAAACAACATTTTTTCTTATGATAAATAGTTTGTAAAAAGTAATTTTTTTGGCTATGTATATGTCTACTAATTACACGTTTTTGTTGTTTTTGCTATTAAATACCTCTGAAATTATACTTGTTCCACGTCCTTCTAGAGAGGACGAGGATCAAACTGGTTACTTAAAGAGACATGAAACCCAAAGATTTTCTTTCATCATTCAGACGGAGCATACAAATTTAGACAACTTCCCTATTTGCTTCTATTATCAGATTTGCTTAATTCCCTTTGTTGAAGGAGCAGCTACTCACTGCTGGGAGCTAAGAGAACAAAGCACATTAGATAATAGAAGTGAATTGTAAATTTGTTCAAAATCACTTGGTCTGTCTGAATCATAAAATGTTATTTTTAGCTTTACTGTCCCTTTAAGTATGCTGCAATTTGCCATACACAGTAACATACTACACAGTCATTTGTTTAGATCAGTGCACAAACACATCTACATTTAGCACTCATTGGCCACAGTCAAAGAGAGAAACATATTTTCAGGTGAATTATCTTTGGACTGCAAATTAAACCATGTGTTTTGTATGTAGATCTTTTGAAATGCATTTCTCTTATTGCTGATATATGCTATTTTTTAAATATAATTCACTTTGATGTATATTAATATAATCATTATTACAAAACAGACAAAAAGACAATGCAATTGCCATTTTTAGCTTTTAAAAGCTATTTCTGGAAAAAAAAGAGACCCCAACACACCAGAGTTTAAAATTCGTCCCACTTCCATGATCCTCACTCATACATTTACCCAAGTAGATGAGGTAAACAGAAAAGCAGGAAACAAAAATCAGGGCAGAGAAGGGCATAACAAGTACGCTGCCACTTGAACAAAAAGAAAGGGCAGGACTGGTGGACTCTCACCATCATGAAATAAATTAATGTATTAGATACACATAAATGTTGTTTTCTTTCATCAGATGGTGAGAGTCAATGAGTTATCACATGTGAGAATCTATACTAAAGCAGTGAAGTCCTCGAGATCACCATGAAACAGGGAGGGACAAAGAGTGAAGAAAGGAGAAGGAGCTGGTCCTCAGATAGGTTAGAGGACCCCTCTAAGCAACGAGTAGATCTGTACTTCACTTTCACCTCACTCCTCATCAAGGAGGCAAAATGATTGAGAATCCTGGGAAGTGGGAGGGATTTTAAGCTCTGGTGTGTTGGGGTTTATTTTGCCTCCTAGTGGTCATGAGGCGAATTTCATAAAATAGAAGCTATTTGATATGTTAAAAAGATTATGTGCATGGGAAAGGTAAAATGAAAGCTCTTTAAATTTAAGGTGAAACAGGAAGGGCCTAATTGTGTACATCTGGATCCTGGGATTCTATTGCCCACTGAGTGATAGCAACAATTCCCTCATAAAAAATGTTTTAATCATCACAGGAACATCCATTTAAGAGACAAAAAACAAAAGCAAAAAATAAGCACTGTAATACATTTTGTTAGTTCATCCTTCTGACAGAACAGGAACACATTTTGAGTATCATGTGCTTTTAAGACAGTATATTATGTTTTTATTTATTTATGACTATATTTAAGGGATTTTACTATTCTGCTATTATGTTCCTTTAAGATATGTCAGTGTTGAGCATTTCTTTCTGCACATTAACATACTAGCATTATTAATCTGGGTACACATATTTTCACAGCTTAAAGCGCACTGCATAAAATGACTGTCACCAGCTAAAGCTTCTGTAACTATTATTCCATCTCTCACAGGCTCCTCGCCCGTTCAGCTAGCTTTGGTACAGACATTTCACCAGAAATATAACAGTGCTATCGATACCTTACAGTCTGCTATCAAAGGCAAACCAGAACCCACCCTGCTGATTTCACTTGGGAAAACTCAGATGAAAGCAAAGAAAAACAAGGTTAAAACTGTTCTGTCTGTAATCTTTAAAGCTATTTTATTTAGTAATACACTTCTTATATTGATTTTTGTATATACATTTATATACACACATACAGTCACATGCTTGCACACACACACACACATGCTGCATACAAATACAGACACACACATACACATTACGCCCACACTAATACATACATTCACACACACATACATATACACAACCACACTAATACATACAGTCACACACACATACATATACACAACCACACTAATACATACAGTCACACACACACACATACATATACACAACCACACTAATACATACAGTCACACGCACACACATACATATACACAACCACACTAATACATACAGTCACACACACATACATATACATAACCACACTAATACATACAGTCACACACACATACATATACACAACCACACTAATACATAGTCACACACACACACATACATATACACAACCACACTAATACATACAGTCACACACACACACATACATATACACAACCACACTAATACATACAGTCACACACACACATACATATACACAACCACACTAATACATACAGTCACACACACACACATACATATACACAACCACACTAATACATACAGTCACACACACACACATACATATACACAACCACACTAATACATACAGTCACACACACACATACATATACCCAACCACACTAATACATACAGTCACACACACACACATACATATACACAACCACACTAATGCATACATTCACACACACATACATATACACAACCACACTAATACATACAGTCACACACACATACATATACACAACCACACTAATACATACAGTCACACACACATACATATACACAACCACACTCATACAGTCACACACACACACATACATATACCCAACCACACTAATACATACAGTCTCACACACACACATACATATACACAACCACACTAATGCATACATTCACACACACATACATATACATAACCACACTAATACATACAGTCACACACACACACATACATATACACAACCACACTCATACAGTCACACACACACACATACATATACACAACCACACTCATACAGTCACACACACACACACACACACACACACACACACACACACACACACATACATATACACAACCACACTCATACAGTCACACACACACACATACATATACACAACCACACTAATACATACAGTCACACACACACATACATATACACAGCCACACTCATACAGTCACACACACACACACATACATATACACAACCACACTAATGCATACATTCACACACACATACATATACACAACCACACTAATACATACAGTCACACACACACACACACACATACATATACACAACCACACTCATACAGTCACACACACACATACATATACCCAACCACACTAATACATACAGTCACACACACACACATACATATACACAACCACACTCATACAGTCACACACACACACATACATATACACAACCACACTCATACAGTCACACACACACACACACACACACACATACATATACCCAACCACACTAATACATACAGTCACACACACACACACACACACATACATATACACAACCACACTCATACAGTCACACACACACACATACATATACCCAACCACACTAATACATACAGTCACACACACACACATACATATACACAACCACACTCATACAGTCACACACACACACATACATATACACAACCACACTCATACAGTCACACACATACATATACCCAACCACACTCATACAGTCACACACACACACACACACACATACATATACCCAACCACACTAATACATACATGCCCACACACATACATATACACACTTACATGCACACATACATACATATACGCAACACACTAATACATACATACGCGCACACACATACATATACTCACTTACATGCACACATACATACATATATGCAACGCACTAATACATACATACGCGCACACACACACACACTTACATGCACACTTACATACATAGACACAACACACTAATACATATATACATACACACGCGCACACACACACACACACACTTACATGCACACTTACATACATATACACAACACACTAATACATATATACATACACGCGCACACACACACTTACATGCACACATACATACATATACACAACACACTAATACATACATGGGCACACGCACACATACGTACATATACAAAACCACACTAATACATATGTGTACACTCACATACATATACAAAACAACACTAATACATACATGGGCACACACACGCACACATACATACATATACAAAACCACACTAATACATATGTGTACAATCACATACATATACAAAACCACACTAATACATATGTGTACAATCACATACATATACAGAACCACACTAATACATATGTGTACAATCACATACATATACAGAACCACACTAATACATATGTGTACAATCACATACATATACAAAACCACACTAATACATGCACACACACCGCACACAAGCACAAACATGCACACAAGCATGATTGCCGTTTATCTCTTCAGGGCTTGCTGATCTGTATGGTAAATGTTATGCCAAAAATGTTGTCTCTGTATACTATGCAAAATGCCTAATGAGTTAAAAAATATAATGTGTAGGAATCTAAAAGTGCATACAAATTAATCATCTTTCAAAAAGTGCAGTTTGATTTGTATTTGCTTGAACAGGCAAGTTGTAACTGTGCCTATAATAAACGTTTTATTCCCCTCCTGAAAAGAACTCACAGCTCACTAGAACCATGACGCTTAGACGTTTTTCCTACTGCATCCCAGGGTGACTTTTGCTATGCCCAGATGATTTTATTACATTAACACCAGTGGTGGAGAGTGTGAGAGAGACACTCGGTGCAAGGTTTATGATTCTTCTCTTTTAGCTCTGTAGCCTCCGAATAGATTGCTTTAGAAATTTGCAAAATACTGTCTGTTAAAAAACAGCCTTTCTGGGAACATTTATAAAATACTCAGTCCCACTATAAGAATAATGATACCAAGTATCACAGAGGCGCCACTGTCAGGCAGGAAAAAAATCCAGGATGATCAGATGCCACGGTCAGCTCTTTAGAGAATGTCAGATATCTGGACGTTAGAAACAAAAAATAAAAAAAGAAGCGCTCTATTGGCATAGGAACTCAGGGTAAAATCCCACAGCTTGACTTGGATAAAAAATGTATTTAAAATGTGGTTAAGACCAAATAAAAGCTGGATGCGTTTCATCTGTTTATCCAGCCTGTCACTAATCCTGTATGGTGTTTGCTGTGGGATTAGGTGATAGATTGACTGCTGACAGTGACCGGTGTGAGCTAGCTGGGGAGCTCTTAAGGGCCCAGACTGCACTATTTTGACCGCTGCTTCATAACTGCTGTTTCTGGGGAGTCTGAAGACTCGCCAGAAACACGGGCCCACAAGCTCCCTGCGGAGCTTGTTAAATGGGCCCCAGAGTGAAGAATTATGTTGCTATATAATAACATATCAGCCAAGGTTTGACGTTTTTAAAACAAATTAACATCCTGAAATTATTTTTCAATAGCCAAACTCCACCCACCAATTGCCTTATTTAGAGGACAAGGCTAGCCACTGTCATAGAGTTAGTATAACGTACTTTGCTTTGCAGTTGTTATGAGTTACAGCCAATAATTTATATGTAGTAGAGTTAGCCTTGAGAAGGTGCTTTTCACGTTCTGAGAAGTAGAACTTGCTTAATTTTCAGAGCTAAATAACATGAAAGGGGGGCAAAATGAATACTGAAAATATAATGCAATGCTTTTCATTATGGATAACTAAACATTTTATTTAAAAAAAAAAATTCAAGGTGTTTACTGTCCCTTTAACAAAGTATACAAAGAGTTCCAAGCAATTTGATTATAGATTTAAACTGGAAAATTGTTTAAAATTGCATGCTCTATTTGAATCATGATAAATACATTTTTACTTGACTGTCTTTTTAACCATGTTGTTATCTGCTACCTTGTAAGCGTGAGCTATACAGCAGTGTTTTTCAACCAGTGTGCCGTAGCACACTAGTGTGCCGTGAGAGATCCTCAGGTGTGCCACGGCAGACTGACAACAGTGTGACATATTTTTTAAACTTTGCTTGTTTTTTACTCCCAGTGCAGGGGTAGTTTGTAGGAGGCATGGCATGACAGCACAATACATACAGTATGTGTGTGTTTGTGTGTATGTATATATATATATATATGCTGTATTGGGCTACAATGTGTGATTTTTTTAAAATTTTGGGATGGTGGTGTGCCACAGAATTTTTTAATGTAAAAAAGTGTGCCACGGCAAAAAAAATGTTAAAAATCACTGCTATACAGCATAGCAATGTTATAAAATAATATCTCTATTTTTGTTTTGTGGCTCGATTAGGATGCTACAGAAAGTTTCAGACAGGCTCTAAAGCTTTTAAGTTCATCTACTCACCAGACACCATCCACTTCCATCAAGGCAGAGGTTTTTTACCTTTTGGGGCAATGCTACATGGAACAGTACGATTTTTTACAGGTGAGCATTATTAAAGAAGAATTGTTTAGCTAGCTAGTGCATTAAAGGGACATAAAACAAATTGGGATAGAGACAAAATATAATAATATGTACTTTAATTACTTTACCAGCAAATTTATACTGCAGTGTCTCGCTATTAACCCTTTCTTTTAAGTTTCCGAATTGTACAGCTCTAACTCCCCCCACACAATTCTTTCTATGGCTGCGTCTATATCATTGATTTGGTAGAATGCAAAAGTAGACACTCATCTGCTGGAGCATGTCTAGAAGCAAATAAGCTTCCGTGAACTCAGTTGAAATACCTGTGTTTCTGATGCTAAACACTGATAAGGTGGGGGGGGGGGGTCAGACTGCTCCAGGCAGCATGGCTATGTAAGTAATTTTGCTTATTTTTGAAAATTATTTTAAAATACTTGCCAGCATTTTTTAAACAATTTTGAATGCAAACTATTTCTAATTAATTAGCCCTTTTAGGGTATGCACAGATCTCAACATGTTTTATAGCACTTTAAGAAAGATTCGGCTAGATTACGAGTTTTGCGGTAAGGCTCATAACGCTGCTTTTTCACTACCGCTGGTATTACGAGCCTTGCAAGTTTAGAGGCACCGCACACTTTTTTGGCCGTACCGCAAATTAACTTACGCAATTTGTGTAAAGTCTTTTTTCAATGGGACTTCCATAGCGCCGGTATTACAAGCTTTTTCTGGGAGGCCAAAAAGGGAGCGGTACAGCCTATCCCGTAAGATTCGTAACGCATTCTAAAGTCAGTAGTTATGAGTTTTACACTTCAAAGCTGTAGCATAAAACTCATAACTAAAGTGCTAAAAAGTACACTAACACCCATGAACTACCTATTAACCCCTAAACCGAGGTCCTCCCGCATCGCAAACACTAAAATAAATACAATTATTAACCCCTAATCTGCTGCTCCGGACATCGCCACCACTAGAATAAACATGTTAACCCCTAAACCGCCGCACTCTTGCCTCGCAAACACTAGTTAAATATTATTAACCCCTAATCTGCCGCCCCTAACATCGCCGCCACCTACCTACATTTATTAACCACTAATCTGCCGCCCCCAACGTCGCCGCCACTATACTAAAGTTATTAACCCCTAAACCTAAGTCTAACCCTAACCCTAACACCCCCTAACTTAAATATAATTAAAATAAATCTAAATAAAACCTACTATCATTACCTAAATAATTCCTATTTAAAACTAAAAACTTACCTGTAAAATAAACCCTAAGCTAGCTACAATATAACTTATAGTTACATTGTAGCCAGCTTAGGGTTTATTTTTATTTTACAGGCAAGTTTGTATTTATTTTAACTAGGTAGAATAGTTACTAAAAAGTTATTAACTATTTACTAACTACCTAGCTAAAATAAATACAAATTTACCTGTAAAATAAAACCTAACCCGAGTTACACTAACACCTAGCATACTACAATTAAATAAATTACCTAAATTAAATACAATTACCTAAATTACAAAAACAAACACTAAATTACACAAAATAAAAAAAAATATCAGATATTTTTTTTTTTTTTTTAAATAATTTTTATTGAAGGTTTTTTTTATAATGACAACATGAAAATATGACATATACATATAGCAGAACATAACAATGATTGTCTCAACAATAATATGTCAAAAAAAGGGAACATATGATAAATGTCAAAATATCTTTGAAAACCTCCTTTTATGTTTTTTATATCCTATTGAGAGTAGCTATTATTCCAGGCCATTGTGCTAAAAGACGCTCTGCAAGAGCACTGTAGCTACTAAGCAGACCCTATTTATTATGAACTTCTTGAGAGCTTAAATAACTAGTTCGTCAGATAATCGAACGCCTCTTATTATTAAAGGGTCTTGATACCAAGAGCAACATATAGAGCAAGGGGGAAGTTGGGGAAATATCAGCGGGTAAGCACCACTATACAGATAATTTTTGTATGTAACAATATTATTAAGTACTTAAGTTATATGATGCAAATAATAAGAATAGCGATGTAAATAGCAATGGTCAACTCCAATGGGGGGGCGGAGGACCATAGAAATGTTAATCGACTAGGTCAATTAATTATCATAACAAAATGTGTGGTGTGCAGCACTAAACTATATGAGAGTTAGGTGTAATTTGTAGTGAGTATCAAGAAAGAGCAGGTATAGCTCCAATCCAGTTAGGATGAAATCTAAGTTTCACTATAGGGACTCTATGGTAAATGGATCTATGGAATATTTATGTAGTATCTCCCCTCAGGGATATTGTCACCACTGGACACAGACGGTTAAGGGATGGTGGATATGACCCGCTCTCAGATGTAGAGCGGGAAAGGGTGAGGGGAGATAATGTTGGTAAATAAATGTTATGGGAGCTGCTGGCCCAATAAATCAGGAATCTGAGCATATTATAGTAAATGAAAAGTGAAAATATATGGGGATTGAGGTGCTATAGGATGCAATTTCCATTGCATATTAACCTTTAACCTTTAGGATAGTGAGTGTTAGCTTGCATGTTCTAATTCTCATGATATGTCTATGCATATACGACAGTCAGGTCATCTAGCTAATTAGGGTAACAGTTATTCAGATCTCTTTCAATAAGCTATATCTGATATATTACTATCATGTATAGGGATATTTAGGGGAAAGAGTAATACAAAATAACATGTAGAATAATAATAACATAGCATTTCAATAACAGAAACAGATTTCAATACAACTAAATACAGTAGTATAACTGTATATAAAACCAGGATAGTGGGTGTTAGCTTGCATGTGCTAATTCTTATAATATGTCTATACAAATATGACAATCAGGGCATCCAGCTGATTAGGATAACTATTATTCGGATCACCTTCAATAAACCATATCTGACATAATACTACCATGTATATAAATATTTAGGGGAAATAATGATAGCAGATAACAGATAGAATAATGATAGCACAGTATTTAGACAACAGAAACAGGTACCTATACAACTTAGTATCCAAATGGTAGAATTATAAAAAAGGATTTATTCTGGATACGCAAGCTTATGTTACTTAAAGGAGTTATATATAAAAATGTAAGGAGTCCAGGACATAAGCCAATGTTAGTTACTTGGGGTATAGGGGCTGTTGGAGAAAATTAAGGGTATCTTATATTAACTACTAAATTTAGGGGGGGAGATAGCTATTTTAAGAATGAATTATGCTAAAGGAGAGGTAGATAGATGCCACGTAGGGTAGATAATAGATATCATGAGAGAGCAAGAGGCTATAGATAACAAAAGGAATATAAATACAGTTAAGGTGCACTATAATATGTTTTACCCTCCTACTGCTATGGAACCTCTATATATATTTTAAATATAAAATTCAGCTAAACATACAAGATCTACAGCAGACTCACTAGGAAAATTTGCCTATAGAAAACATTACTATAGGATAGCCTGCTATGTCTAGATTGGGAGCCCAGGCTAACATCATACTCAGGTAGAACAAAATGAACAGATATGTGATATAAATGAAAATGTAGGTTGCTGCAATCATCTTGGGAACTCAAGTCTCCAAAGTAGTATAAGTTTAAAATTGGAAGGTGTATTTATGTTACTAAACCATATAGTGAGCAATATGTAATACAGGACATTTATAGGCTATCTAAAAAAGCTCTCCGTCTGCTAGGAAACAAAACAATGATACTATCTAACTAACCAATAGTAACGAGGGGGGAAATAAATAACGTAAGTAGTGACTGGATCAACATAGTTGTATATAGAGATCCCTGCAAAAAGATTTGATTGTTATGGTATAAAGTAGGGAGTATTCATGGCGTCTTGCAACAAGTTATAACTTTGCCAACAATTCTACTATGGGCGTTAGAGAAAATTAGAGCTTGGTACAGATATTATCTTGTTACATCACGTATTGGTTCTAAGCTGAAGTCCTGACATATTAATAGAGTGAGTTAAACTAAGGGTAATTCTAAGCATTTTAAGAAGAATGAGGCAATGTTTCAAAGAACTACAGTGTGCATAATAAACTAAGTGAGAACATTACAGCATTATGAGATATGATTTACAGTATAATTAAACAAGTAAATAACACAATATACTGTTGGAAGAAGAGAGAGCATACTTTCTCCTGAAAATAAGCACAATAATAGTGACTCAAACAGAACCATATTTCCCTCAAACATCAATTAGAGATAAGTAAATATTAATAACTTAGGTGAATATCTAGGAACTCTGCATGGAGATCTCAAGTAACTCCAGTCTCAGTCACAGAAGAGCGGCATTCTAAACTTGGGCAAGTGAGTCTCATACATATATCTCGTGTCTATTTGCGGTGACTTGCTGGAGAATCCAGTCACTGCTACCCACTCTCACACAGTCTAGCCCACCCCCGTTCTGAAGTAAGGGTGTGGGATCAGCATTAATCCAAGATCGTAGTAAAATTCTTTAGTGTTATTAAAGCAGCAGGTAAAGATGACAAGAGGAGCTAGAAACAGATCACTAAGTGATCCGCTTTTATCTGTGAGCTGCAGTGTGCTTGGGCAAATTAAAGATCCTGCTCCAAAGCTGTTGGCACTCATGATACAGGACATGTCTCCCAAAGTAGCGATAGCTTGCGTTAGTCCTGTAGAGTAAGGTCTAGAAGCTGGGGTGTTCTCTAGGAACCGAGCTGCAATGTTATGCGATGCTACTGTAGCTATCAGTGCTATCAGACAAGAGTTCCCTTCCTGGGAACTCCAATAGACTCTATATCCATGAAAATCTTCTTGACAGAAGTCAGAAAGTTAAAGTTAAAGATTCTGAATACATGCCGATCCCTTCAGTCCAATCCTCGGCCTTCAGTGGCTCAGTGCATGGAGGTAATTGGATTGATGGTGGCGGCAATGGACATCATCCCGTTTGCTCGTTTTCATCTCAGACCTCTACAACTAAGCATGCTCAGACAGTGGAATGGAGATTATGCAAATTTGTCTCCTCAGATAGATCTGGATCAGGAGACAAGAGACTCTCTTCTTTGGTGGTTGTCGCAGGATCATCTGTCCCAAGGGACGTGCTTCCGCAGACCCTCATGGGTGATAGTGACAACGGACGCCAGTCTACTAGGATGGGGTGCAGTCTGGAATTCCCTGAAGGCTCAGGGTGTGTGGACTCGGTCGGAGTCTCTACTTCCAATCAATATTCTGGAGTTGAGAGCAATATTCAATGCACTTCAGGCTTGGTCTCAGTTGGCTTCGGCCAAATTCATCCGATTTCAGTCGGACAACATCACGACTGTGTCTTACATCAATCATCAGGGAGGAACAAGGAGTTCCTTAGCGATGACAGAAGTATCCAAGATAATTCGGTGGGCGGAGGCTCACTCTTGTTATCTGTCAGCAATCTACATCCCAGGAGTGGGCAACTGGGAAGCAGATTTTTTGAGCAGACAGACGTTTCATCCGGGGGAATGGGAACTCCATCCGGAGGTCTTTGCCACCCTGATTCTCAGATGGGGCAGACCGGAGTTGGATCTTTTGGCATCTCGTCAGAATGCCAAGCTTCCGAGATATGGATCCAGGTCCAGGGATCCTCAGGCCGAACTGATAGATGCCTTGGCAGTGCCTTGGTCGTTCAACCTAGCTTATGTGTTTCCACCGTTTGCTCTCCTTCACCAGGTGATCGCTCGGATCAAGCAGGAGAGGGCTTTGGTGATTCTCATCGCTCCTATGTGGCCTCGCAGGACTTGGTATGCCGACCTGGTGGACATGTTCTCTCTGCCACCGTGGAAGCTTCCATTGAGGCAGGACCTTCTCATTCAGGGACCCTTCCATCACCCAAATCTAGTTTCTCTGCAGCTGACTGCTTGGAGATTGAACGCTTGATTTTATCTAAGCGAGGGTTCTCTGATTCGGTCATTGATACCTTGATTCAGGCATGTAAGCCTTTTACTAGAAAGATTTACCATAAGATATGGCGTAAATATCTTTATTGGTGCGAATCCAAGGGCTACTCATGGAGTAGGGTTAGGATTCCCATGATTTTATCTTTTCTCCAAGAAGGATTGGAGAAAGGGTTATCAGCAAGTTCCTTAAAGGGACAGTTTTCTGCTTTGTCTATTCTGTTACACAAACGTCTGTCAGATGTTCCAGATGTTCAATCTTTTTGTCAGGCTCTGACTAGAATCAGGCCTGTGTTTAGACCAATTGCTCCTCCGTGGAGTTTGAATTTAGTTCTTAATGTTCTTCAAGGGGTTCCGTTTGAACCTATGCATTCCATAGATATTAAGTTGTTATCTTGGAAAGTTTTATTTTTGGTTGCTATTTCTTCTGCTCGCAGAGTTTCTGAGCTTTCAGCTTTACAATGTGATTCTCCTTATCTTATTTTCCATTCTGATAAGGTGGTGTTATGTACCAAACCTGGTTTCCTTCCTAAGGTTGTTTCTAATAAGAATATTAATCAGGAAATTGTTGTTCCTTCCTTGTGTCCTAATCCTTCTTCTAAGAAGGAGCGTCTGTTACATAACTTGGACGTGGTCCGTGCCCTGAAGTTTTACTTGCAGGCGACTAAAGAATTTCGTCAATCATCTTCATTATTTATTATTTTTTCTGGAAAGCGTAGGGGCCAGAAAGCTACGGCTACCTCTCTTTCTTTTTGGCTGAAGAGTATCATCCGTTTTGCATATGAGACTGCTGGACAGCAGCCTCCTGAAAGAATTACGGCTCATTCTACTAGGGCTGTGGCTTCCTCATGGGCATTTAAAAATGATGCTTCTGTTGAACAAATTTGCAAGGCTGCAACTTGGTCGTCTCTTCACACTTTTTCCAAATTTTCCAAATTTGATACTTTTGCCTCATCTGAGGCTGTTTTTGGGAGAAAGGTTCTTCAAGCAGTGGTACCTTCCTTGTTCCTCCCTTTCATCCGTGTCCTATAGCTTTGGTATTGTATCCCATAAGTAAGGATGAAATCCGTGGACTCGTCATATCTTGTAAAAGAAAAGGAAATTTATGCTTACCTGATAAATTTATTTCTTTTACGATATGACGAGTCCACGGCCCGCCCTGTCATTTTCTAAGACAGGTTTTTATTTTTGTTAAACTATAGTCACCTCTGCACCTTGGCTTTGCCTTTCTCTTCCTAACTTCGGTCGAATGACTGGAGTGGGAGGGAAGGGAGGAGCTATATATACAGCTCTGCTGTGGTGCTCTTTGCCTCCTCCTGCTGAAATCCGTGGACTCGTCATATCGTAAAAGAAATAAATTTATCAGTTAAGCATAAATTTCCTTTTTCTTCTGAGAATTAAATTCTGTCTGATGATTAAGACTCTGAGTTTCTGATCAGGGTAACAAATCTTAGATCTCTTTTAAAGGAGGTATTGAATACCTTAGGGTTACAGGATTCAAGACCTACTGAAGAGAAATCACTTAAACAGTTGGATTGTCATACCGTCTGTTAAGACCATAGAGCTTTTGGCAGTTCCTGACTCTGTAACTGAAATCATTACTAAAGAATGTGCTAGACTTTCAATCCAACTTCTGCTTTCAAAAGTAGACGGTGCAATTTCTACTTTTGTAAGAAGGATAGTAGCTCTTTCAAAGACCCTATGGACAGGAAATTGGAGTCTTTCCACAGAAGGGCTTTTATTCAAGCAGATATTTATTCACACCAGCAATTAGTATTGCTTGTGTAGCAGCAGCTTTGACACTTTGGTGTGACAATTTATCTGAGCAGATTTCAGACAATTTGGTTGATGAAGTACTTCAATCTGGTTTGAAGCACATTCTTTCTGCAAATGCCTTTATTTCTGATACTATTATTGACATCAGCAAATTGAATGCCAAAAACATTGCTCTGTCAGTATTGACAACGACAGCCTTGTGGCTTAAATCTTGGTCAGCTGACATGGTTTCAAAGTATAGATTTCAACTCTTCCTTGTAAGGGAAAGATTTCTTCTACAAGATACGACGAGTCCACAGATTTCATCCTTACCTGTGGGATATTAACCTCCTGCTATCAGGAAGTGGCAAAGAGCACCACAGCAGAGCTGTATATATAGCTCCTCCCTTCCCTCCACCCCCAGTCATTCTCTTTGCCTGTGTTTGTACTAGGAAGAGGTAAAGTGAGGTGTTAGTTTTATTTTCTTCAATCAAGAAGTTTTTTTATTTTAATTGGTACCGGTGAGTACTGTTTCCCTCAGGGGGATATGGAAGAAGATTTCTGCCCTGAGGTTGATGATCTTAGCAGCTGTAACTAAGATCCATGTTGGTTACCACAGAGCTTCTGAAGGTAATACAAGAGACATCTTCAGTGTGGAGAACGGTTTATGCTACAAACAGCATTGAGGTATGTGCAGCCCTTTATTTCTGAGGAGACTTGGTATATCAGAACTGGCTGACATTTATTTCCCTCTAAGGGAAGGGGTAAGCAGTAGACCTGTTAAACAATGGGGGTGTTACTGAAACCTATGCCTTTTTTTATTCAGCTGACATTTTGGGCTAAATTTTTTTTATAATGGACAGAGTGCTTAGTGCTACATTATAAAGAGACACTGGGAGATATGCTTAGCGCTTTTGTTGTTTGGGAAACACTTTGACCGTATTGAGAGTTACTTAGGGGTAAAGATTCCACATGGCTTATATTTGCAAACCGCTTCACCATGCGGTTGTTCAGGCCTACTCGGTCATCGGTCCTGATGGGCGGGGCTTATTTTTGTGCGCTCAGATGCGCTCTGTATTCTGGCCGGGAAGCAGCAGGCATTAGCTCCGGTGGAGCCTAAGCAGAGGTTCTCCTCTCCGGATTGTTGTCGAGTCATTTCAAAGTACCCTGGGGGCAGGTAGGCGCCACAGCAGAGCTGTGGCGAGGTGCAGAGGGTATTTTTGCCGACTTTAACATAATTGTGGCTATAAATACATTTTACAAGTTAATTCCCCCCTTACTCTTGGGGTGCAATAATTTGTGGAGCCATTATTTAGGATAAGTTAATTTCTCCAACATTGGTGTGTCCGGTCCACGGTGTCATCCATTACTTGTGGGATATTCTCCTCCCCCACAGGGAAAGGCAAGGAGAGCACACAGCAAGAGCTGTCCATATAGTCCCTCCCAGGCTCCGCCCCCCCAGTCATTCTCCTTGCCGCTCTGAACAAGTAGCATCTCCTCGGGGATGGTGAGGAGTTTGTGGTGTTTAGTTGTAGTTTTTTATTCTTCTATCAAGAGTTTGTTATTTTAAAATAGTGCTGGTATGTACTATTTACTCTGAAACAGAAAGAGATGAAGATTTCTGTTTGTGAGAGGATTATGATTTTAGCAGCAGTTACTAAAATCGTTTGCTGTTTCCACATAGGACTGTTGAGATGAGATAACTTCAGTTGGGGGGAACAGTTTGCAGACTTTTCTGCTCAAGGTATGACTAGCCATATTTCTAACAAGACTGTGTAATGCTGGAAGGCTATCATTTCCCCTCATGGGGATCGGTAAGCCATTTTCTTAGTCTCAAACAGAATAAAGGGCTTATTATGGGCTATAAACTGGTAGACACTTTTAGGGGCTAAATCGATTGCTTTATTTAAGTATTATATGCAGTTTGAAGTTGTATTTCACACTTTTATAACATTGGGGAACGTTTTTAGCACCAGGCACTTGTTAAGACACCTTCCCAGTCAGGAAGGGCCTTTCTCTGTAGTAGGCAGAGCCTCATTTTCGCGCCATTACTGTGCAGTTAATTTTGAGTTCAGTACATGCAGCTGCATGTGTGTGGGTCTGGAATCCACTAAAAACGTTCCTAGAAGGCTTCATTTGGTATCATATACCCCCCTGGGATTGGTGAAGTTGCAGCAAAGGCTGTGGCTGGGACTGTAAGGGGGTTAAAATGAAAAACGGCTCCGGTTTCCACATTTTAAGGGTTAACAGCTTGAAAATTGGGGTGCAATACTTTGAATGTATTAAGACACGGTGGTGAAAATTTGGTTAAATTTGGATAATTCCTTCATAGTTTTTCACATATTCAGTAATAAAGTGTGCCCTGTTTAACATTTAAAGAGACAGTAACGGTTTTGTTTTAAAACGGTTTTTGTGCTTTATTAACCAGTTTAAGCCTGTTTAACATGTCTGTACCTTCAGATAGATCATGTTCTGTATGTATGGTAGCCAATGTGGTTCCCCCTTCAAATATAGTGTGATAATTGTGCCATTGCGTCCAAACAAAGTAAGGACAGAACTGTCACAAATTGTAAAGTTGCCCAGGATGATTCCTCCTTCTGTGTCTATACCAGTTATGCCCGCGCAGGCGACCCCTAGTACTTCTAGCGCGCCAATGCTTGTTACTATGCAGTAATTTACGGCAGTAATGGATAACTCCATAGCTAATATTTTATCCAAAATGCTAGCATTTCAGAGAAAGCACGATTGCTCTGTTTTAAACACTGTAGAGCAGGAGGGCGCTGATGATAATTTTTCTGTCATACCCTCACACCAATCTGAAGTGGCAGTGAGGGAGGGTTTGTCAGATGGGGAAATTTCTGATACAGGAAGAATTTCTCAGCAGGCAGAACCTGATGTTGTGACATTTAAATTTAAATTAGAGCATCTCAGCGCATTACTTAAGGAGGTGCTATCTACTCTGGATGATTGTGACAATCTGGTCAACCCAGAAAAATTGTGCAAGATGGACAGTTCCTTGAGGTCCCGGTGCACCCTGATGCTTTTCCGATACCTAAACGGGTGGCGGACATAGTGAATAAGGAGTGGGAGAAGCCAGGCATACCTTTTGTCCCTCCTCCTATATTTAAGAAATTGTTCCCTATGGTCGACCCCAGGAAGGACACATGGCAAACAGTCCCTAAGGTGGAGGGGGAGTTTTCTACTCTAGCCAAGCGCACGACCATTCCTATTGAGGACAATTGTGCTTTCAAAGATCCTATGGATAAAAAATTGGAGGGTTTGCTTAAAAAGATTTTTGTACAGCAAGGTTACCTCCTTCAACCTATTTTGTGCATTATTCCTGTCACTACAGAGGCGTGGTTCTGGTTCGAGGAACTGGAAAAGTCGCTCAGTAGGGAGACTCCGTATGAGGAAGTCATGGACAGAATTTACGCACTTAAATTAGCTAATTCCTTTATTTTAGACGCCGCTTTGCAGTTAGCGAGGTTAGCGGCAAAATATTCAGGGTTTACAATTGTGGCGCGCAGAGCGCTCTGGCTAAAGTCTTGGTCGGCGGATGTATCTTCCAAGACAAAATTGCTTAATACCCCTTTCAAAGGTAAGACCCCTTTTGGGCCAGAATTGAAAGAGATTATTTCAGTCATCACTGGGGGAAAGGGCCATGCCCTCCCACAAGATAAACCTTTCAAGGCTAAGAATAAGTCCAATTCTCGTTCCTTTCGCAATTTCAGGAACGGACCGGCTTCCAACTCGGCAGCCTCTAGACAAGAGGGTAACGCTTCCCAGTCTAAACCAGCTTGGAAATCAATGCAAGGCTGGAACAAGGGTAAACAGGCCAAGAAACCTGCTGCTGCTACCAAGACAGCATGAAGAGGTAGCCCCCAATCCAGAACCGGATCTAGTAGGGGGCAGACTCTCTCTCTTTGCTCAGGCTTGGGCAAGAGATGTTCAGGATCCCTGGGCACTAGAAATAGTCTCTCAGGGTTATCTTCTAGAATTCAAGGAACTACCCCCAAGGGGAAGGTTCCACATGTCTCACTTATCTTCAAACCAAGTAAAGAGACAGGCATTCTTACATTGTGTAGAAGACCTGTTAAAGATGGGAGTGATACTCCCAGTTCCAACTGTGGAACAAGGTCAGGGGTTTTACTCAAATCTGTTTGTAGTTCCCAAAAAAAGAGGGAACTTTCAGACCAATTCTGGATTTAAAAATTCTAAACAAATTTCTCAGAGTGCCATCGTTCAAAATGGAAACTATTCGAACGATTTTAACTACAATCCAGGAGGGTCAATTTAAGACTACCGTGGATCTAAAGGATGCGTATCTGCATATTCCTATCCACAAAGATCATCATCAGTTCCTAAGGTTCGCCTTTCTGGACAAACATTACCTATTGTGGCTCTCCCATTCGGACTAGCCACTGCTCCAAGGATTTTCACAAAGGTGCTCGGGTCCCTTCTAGCGGTTCTAAGACCCAGGGGCATTGCAGTGGCACCTTACTTGGACAACATCCTAATTCAAGTGTCGTCTCTTTCAAAGACAAAGGCTCACACAGACATTGTTCTAGCCTTTCTCAGATCTCACGGGTGGTAGGTGAACATAGAAAAAAGTTCCCCGTCTCCGTCAACAAGAGTCCCTTTCTTGGGAACAATAATAGATTCTTTAGAAATGAAGATTTTCCTGACAGATGTCAGAGAGTCAAAGCTTCTAAACGCTTGTCAAGTTCTTCACTCTGTTCTACGGCCTTCCATAGCTCAGTGCATGGAAGTAGTAGGGTTGATGGTTGCAGCAATGGACATAGTTCCTTTTGCGCGAATTCATCTAAGACCATTACAACTGTGCATGCTCAAACAGTGGAATGGGGACTATACAGACTTGTCTCCAGTGATTCAAGTAGATCAGAAGACCAGAGACTCACTCCGTTGGTGGCTGACTCAGGATCACCTGTCCCAGGGAATGAGCTTCCTCAGACCAGAGTGGGTCATTGTCACGACCGACGCCAGTCTATTAGGCTGGGGCGCGGTCTGGGATTCCCTGAAAGCTCAGGGTCTATGGTCTCGGGAAGAGTCTCTTCTCCCGATAAACATCCTGGAACTGAGAGCGATATTCAATGCTCTCCGGGCTTGGACTCAACTAGCAAAGGCCAGATTCATAAGATTCCAATCAGACAACATGACGACTGTTGCTTACTTCAACCATCAGGGGGGAACAAGGAGTTCCCTGGCGATGAGAGAGGTGACCAAGATCATCAAATGGGCGGAGGATCACTCCTACCACCTGTCTGCGATCCACATCTCAGGAGTGGAAAACTGGGAGGCGGATTATCTGAGTCGTCAGACCTTTCATCCGGGGGAGTGGGAACTCCACCCGGAGGTGTTTGCCCAGTTGACCCAATTATGGGGCATTCCAGACATGGATCTGATGGCGTCTCATCAGAACTTCAAGGTTCCTTGCTACGGGTCCAGATCCAGGGATCCCAAGGCGACTCTAGTGGATGCATTAGTGGCGCCTTGGACTTTCAACCTAGCTTATGCGTTTCCACCGTTCCTTCTCATTCCCAGGCTGGTAGCCAGGATCAAACAGGAGAAGGCCTCGGTGATTTTGATAGCCCCTGCGTGGCCACGCAGGACTTGGTATGCAGACCTGGTGAATATGTCATCGGCTCCACCATGGAAGCTACCTTTGAGACAGGATCTTCTAGTACAAGGTCCATTCGAACATCCAAATCTAGTTTCTCTCCAGCTGACTGCTTGGAAATTGAACGCTTGATTTTGTCTAAGCGTGGGTTTTCGGATTCTGTGATAGATACTCTGGTACAAGCCAGAAAACCTGTGACTAGAAAGATTGCCATAAAATATGGAAAAGATATATCTGTTGGTGTGAATCCAAGGGATTCTCATGGAGTAAGATTAAAATTCCTAGGATCCTTTCCTTTCTCCAAGAAGGTTTGGATAAGGGATTATCAGCGAGTTCTCTAAAAGGACAGATTTCTGCTTTATCTGTCTTGTTACACAAACGACTGGCAGCTGTGCCAGATGTTCAAGCTTTTGTTCAGGCTTTGGTCAGGATCAAGCCTGTTTACAGACCCTTGACTCCTCCCTGGAGTCTAAATTTGGTTCTTTCAGTTCTTCAAGGGGTTCCGTTTGAACCCTTACATTCCATAGATATCAAGTTGTTATCTTGGAAAGTTCTGTTTTTGGTTGCTATTCTTCTGCTAGAAGAGTTTCTGAATTATCTGCTCTGCAGTGTAATCCGCCCTATCTGGTGTTCCATTCAGATAAGGTTGTTTTGCGTACTAAACCTGGTTACTTCCAAAGGTTGTTTCCAACAAGAATATTAACCAGGAAATAGTTGTGCCTTCTTTGTGTCCGAATCCAGTTTCAAAGAAGGAACGCTTGTTACACAATTTAGATGTAGTCCGTGATTTAAAGTTCTATTTAGAAGCAACAAAGGATTTCAGACAAACGTCTTCTCTGTTTGTAGTTTATTCTGGCAAGAGGAGAGGTAAAAAAAGCTACTGCTACCTCTCTTTCCTTTTGGCTGAAAAGCATCATACGATTGGCTTACGAGACTGCCGGACGGCAGCCTCCTGAACGAATCACAGCTCACTCTACTAGGGCTGTGGCTTCCACATGGGCCTTCAAGAACGAGGCTTCTGTTGATCAGATATGTAAGGCAGCGACCTGGTCTTCTCTGCACACTTTGTCCAAATTCTACAAATTTGATACTTTTGCTTCTTCGGAGGCTATTTTTGGGAGAAAGGTTTTGCAAGCCGTGGTGCCTTCTGTTTAGGTAACCTGATTTGCTCCCTCCCTTCATCCGTGTCCTAAAGCTTTGGTATTGGTTCCCACAAGTAATGGATGACACCGTGGACCGGACACACCAATGTTGGAGAAAACAGAATTTATGCTTACCTGATAAATTACTTTCTCCAACGGTGTGTCCGGTCCACGGCCCGCCCTGGTTTTTTAATCAGGTTTGAAGAATTTCTTTCTCCATACACTACAGTCACCACGGCACACTATAGTTTCTCCTTTTTTTCTCCTAACCGTCGGTCGAATGACTGGGGGGGCGGAGCCTGGGAGGGACTATATGGACAGCTCTTGCTGTGTGCTCTCCTTGCCTTTCCCTGTGGGGGAGGAGAATATCCCACAAGTAATGGATGACACCGTGGACCGGACACACCGTTGGAGAAAGTAATTTATCAGGTAAGCATAAATTCTGTTTTTTATGAGTAAATTAACGGTTTAAAGCAGTTTTGGAAAAATTGTACACTTTTTTATCCCTTAAAGGCGCAGTACACGTTCTCAAAAAGTTATTTAAAGCAATTAATAAAGTGTTTAACGACTATTGGTGGTTATTACTAGTTTGTTCAACATGTCTGACATTGAGGAATCTCATTGTTCTATGTGTTTAGAAGCCATTGTGGAACCCCCTCTTACATTGTGTACCTTTTGTACTTAAAGGGCCTTACATTGTAAAAAGCATATTTTAAGTAAAGATAGTGTGCCTAAGGATGATTCTCAGTCTGAAGAGAATCAGGATATGCCATCCAATTCTCACAAAGTGTCACAGCCTTTAACGCCCACACAAGCGACGCCAAGTACCTTTAGTGCGTCTAATTCTTTTACTCTGCAGGAGATGGCTGCAGTTATGTCAACTACCCTTACAGAGGTATTCTCTAAATTACCAATGTTACAGGGTAAACACAGTAGGTCAGGTATTAATGTGGATACTGAACCCTCTGATGCTTTATTGGCTATTTCCGACATACCCTCACAGTGCTCTGAGTTGGGGGTCAGGGAATTGCTGTCTGAGGGAGAACTTTCAGACTCAGGAAATGTGTTACCTCAGACAGATTCGGACGTGATGTCCTTTAAATTTAAGCTTGAACACCTCCGCCTGTTACTTCGGGAGGTTTTAGCGACTCTGGATGATTGTGATACTATTGTGATACCACCAGAGAAATTGTGTAAGATGGAAAATATCTAGAGGTGCCTACTTACACTGATGTTTTTCCAGTTCCTAAAAGAATTTCGGAAATTGTAAAAAAGGAATGGGATGGACCAGGTATACTGTTCTCTCCCCCTCCTAATTTTAAGAAAATATTTCCTATATCAGACGCCATTCGGGACTCTTGGCAAACGGTCCCTAAGGTGGAGGGAGCTATTTCTACCCTTGCTATGCATACAACTATACCTATTGAGGACCGTTGTGCTTTCAAAGACCCTATGGATAAAAAGTTAGAGGGTCTTCTAAAGAAATTATTTATTCATCAGGGTTTCCTTTTACAACCTACGGCTTGCATTGTTCCAGTAACTACTGCAGCAGCTTTTTGGTTTGAGGCTCTAGAAGAGTCTCTGAAGGTTGAGACTCAATTAGATGACATCTTAGATAGAATTAAGGCTCTCAAGCTAGCTAACTCTTTTATTACTGATGCCGCTTTCCAAATTGCTAAATTAGCGGCGAAAAATGCAGGATTTGCCATTTTAGCGCGTAGAGCGTTATCGCTCAAATCTTGGTCTGCTGATGTGTCATCAAAATCTAAGCTTTTAGCTATTCCTTTTAAAGGTAAGACTCTATTCGGGCCTGAATTGAAGGAAATCATTTCTGACATTACTGGAGGTAAAGGCCATGCCCTACCTCAGGATAAGTCTGTTAAGATGAGGGGTAAACAAAATAATTTTTGTTCTTTTCGAAACTTTAAAGGAGCACCCTTCTTCCTCTTCTTCCATAAAGCAGGAAGGGAATTTTGCTCAATCCAAGTCAGTCTGGAGACCCAACCAGGCTTGGAATAAAGGTAAACAATCCAAGAAGCCCGCTGCTGCTACAAAGACAGCATGAAGGGCCGGCCCCCGATCCGGGACCGGATCTAGTAGGGGGCAGACTTTCTTTCTTTGCTCAGGCGTGGGCAAGAGACGTTCAGGACCCTTGGGCACTGGAAATCGTGACCCACGGGTATCAACTGGAGTTCAAGGATTTTCTCCCAAGAGGGAGATTTCATCTTTCACGATTATCTGTAGACCAGATACAGAGAGAGTCATTCTTACGCTGTGTAAAAGACCTCTCTACCATGGGAGTAATTTGTCCCGTTCCAAAACTGGAACAGGGGCAGGGGTTTTACTCGATCTTTTCGTGGTTCCCAAAACAGAGGGAACTTTCAGACCCATTTTAGATCTCAAGTGTCTAAACAAGTTTCTCAGAGTTCCATCATTCAAGATGGAGACTATACGAACAATCTTACCAATGATCCAGGAGGGTCAATATATGACTACCGTGGACTTGAAGGATGCATACCTTCATATCCCTATTCACAAGGATCATCATCAGTTCCTAAGGTTTGCCTTCCTGGACAAACATTATCAGTTCGTGGCTCTTCGCTTCGGGTTGGCCACAGCACCCAGAATCTTCACAAAGGTTCTAGGGTCTCTTCTAGCGGTTCTCAGACCGCGGGGCATAGCAGTGGCGCCTTATCTGGACGATATTCTGATTCAGGCGTCAACTTATCATTTGACAAAATCTCACACGGACATAGTATTGTCCTTCCTGAGAACTCACGGTTGGAAGGTGAACATAGAAGGTGAACATAGAAAAGAGTTCACTAGTTACACGGACAAGGGTTCCCTTCTTGGGGACTCTGATAGACTCGATAGACATGAAAATATTTCTGACGGAGGTCAGAAAAACAAAGATTCTAAATACTTGCAGAGCACTTCAGTCCATTCCTCGGCCATCAGTGGCTCAGTGTATGGAGGCCATTGGATTAATGGTAGCGGCAATGGACATCATCCCGTTTGCACGCTTTCATCTCAGGCCACTGCAGCTGTGCATGCTCGGACAGTGGAATGGGGACTATGCAAATTTATCTCCTCTGATAAATCTGGATCAAGAGACCAGAGACTCTCTTCTTTGGTGGTTGTCGCTGGATTATCTGTCCCAGGGGACATGTTTCCGCAGACCCTCGTGGGTGATAGTGACAACGGACTCCAGTCTTCTGGGCTGGGGTGCAGTCTGGAATTCCCTTAAGGCTCAGGGTGTTTGGACTCAGGTGGAGTCTCTACTTCCAATCAATATTCTGGAACTGAGAGCAATATTCAATGCGCTTCAGGCATGGCCTCAGTTGGCTTCGGCCAAATTCATCAGATTCCAGTCGGACAACATCACGACTGTGGCATATATCAATCAGGGGGGAACAAGGAGTTCCTTAGCGATGATAGAAGTATCCAAGATAATCCGATGGGCGGAGGCCCACTCTTGTTATCTGTCAGCAATCTACATCCCAGTCGTCAGACTTTTCATCCGGGGAAGTGGGAACTCCATCCGGAGGTGTTTGCTTCATTGAATCGCCAATGGGGCAGACCTGAACTGGATCTGATGGCATCTCGTCAGAATGCCAAGCTTCCACGTTACCGATCCAGGTCGAGGGATCTCCAGGCCGAACTGATAGATGCCTTGGCAGTGCCTTGGTCGTTCAGCCTAGCTTATGTGTTTCCACCGTTTCCTCTCCTGCCGCGCGTGATTGCTGGAATCAAACAGGAGAGAGCTTCAGTAATCCTGATAGCACCTGCGTGGCCACGCAGGACTTGGTTTGCGGATCTAGTGGACATGTCATCTCTGCCACCGTGGAAACTTCCTTTGAGACAGGACCTGCTCGCTCAAGGTCCTTTCCTGCATCCAAATCTACATTCTCTGCAGCTGACTGCTTGGAGATTGAACGCTTGATTCTATCTAAGCGAGGATTCTCTGATTCGGTCATCGATACTTTGATACAGGCTCGAAAGCCTGTCACTAGAAAAATCTATCCTAAGATATGGCGTAAATATCTTTATTGGTGTGAATCCAAGGGTTACTCATGGAGTAAAATTAGGATTCCCAGGATTCTGACTTTTCTTGCAGGCGACTAAGGATTTCCGTCAATCATCTACATTATTCATTGTTTATTCTGGAAAGCGTAGGGGTCAGAAAGCTACGGCTACCTCTCTTTCTTTTTGGCTGAGGAGTATCATCCGCCTGGCATATGAGACTGCTGGACAGCAGCCTCCTGAAAGAATTACGGCTCATTCTACTAGGGCTGTGGCTTCCACATGGGCCTTTAAAAAACGATGCTTCTGTTGAACAGATTTGTAAGGCTGCGACTTGGTCGTCCCTTCATACTTTTTCCAAATTTTCGAAATTTGATACTTTTGCGTCTTCTGAGGCTGTTTTTGGGAGAAAAGTTCTTCAAGCAGTGGTGCCTTCCGTTTTGGTCTCTGTCTTGTCCCTCCCTTTCATCCGTGTCCTGTAGCTTTGGTATTGTATCCCACAAGTAAGGAGGAAATCCGTGGACTTGTCGTATCTTGTAGAAGAAAAGGAAATTTATGCTTACCTGATAAATTGACGATACGAGTCCACGGCCCTCCTTGTCAATTTAAGACAGATTATATTTTTTATTTCAACTTCAGTCACCTCTGCACCTTTTAGATTTTTCTTTCTCTTCCTAAAACCTTTGGTCGAATGACTGGGGGTGGAGGGAAGGGAGGAGCTATATATACAGCTATGATGTGGTGCTCTTTGCCACTTCCTGTTAGCAGGAGGTTAATATCCCACAAGTAAGGATGAAATCCGTGGACTCGTCGTTTCGTAGAAGAAATCAATTTATCAGGTAAGCATAAATTTCCTTTTTATTTGGTCCTGATTTAGACGCTACTGTTACTAGAGTTAAAGGAGCTTTCGTCTCTTAAGACAAGAATTTTAAGGGAAAAGTTAAATCTTCAAATCATTTTTGTTCATTTAGTCAATCAAAGAACCAACAATGTTCTTCCTTTAATTAGAAACAAGACTCTTCCAGACCTTCCTGGAAAGCTAATCTTTCCTGAAACAAATTTAAACAGTCCAAAAAGTCTTCCTCCACCCCCAAATCACAATGAAGCTACGTCCCCGATCCAGATTAATTTCTGGTAGGGGGTCGGTTAAGCCTTTTTCAGAAGGCCTAGTCTCAAGATGTGGATGCTTTAGCTGCTCCATGGTCTTTTAATTTGTCTTACATTTTTCGGCCAATAGTTCTTCTGTTCAGAGTGATATCTCGGATAAAAGAGAAACAATCATCAGTAATCTTGATTGCTCCGGCTTGGCCTTGAAGAACTTGGTATGCAGATCTTATTCTGATGTCCAGTCACCCTCCATGGCCTCTTCCTCTAAGACACAATCTTCTATTGTAAGGTCCTTTCTTTCATCAAGAACTCTAGTATTTCAACTTGGAGATTGAACACCTGATTCTTCAGCAGAGAGGTTTTTCAGATGAGGCGATAGAAACCCTAATCCAAGTCAGAAAACCTGTTGCTGGAAAAAAATTATCACAAGATTTGTAAAGGTTTTCTAGTGTTCTAGAAAAAATCTTAAATTTTTACAAAAGGGTTTGGCTAAAGGTTTATCTGCCAGCAAAGATTTCAGGTTTGTCTCTGTTGTATCAAAAAAACTACCTGATTTTCAGAATTTTGTCCAGGCTTTAGCTAGAATTTTACAGATTCCACCTTTTGAACCAATGCATTCCTTGGACATTACATTTCTTTCTTGAAAGGCTTGAATGCCTCAGCTGTTTACTTTGCTGCTTGGCTTAAGCTCTTGATTCACAAGGCTTTCTTGGAGGCAGGTAAATCTCATCCAAATTGTATTACAGCTCATTTTACTTTTTATTTTTACTTCCTATGCTTTTCAAAATGAGGCTTTAATAGAGCAAATTTGCAAGGCAACATCAAGTAATGGATCATGGACTCACCACCTTATGAAAGAAAACAGAATGTATGCTTACCTGATAAATTAATTTATTTGAATCCCATGCGTAATGGATTGTGGACTCTCGCCACGATGAAATAAATTAATTTATCAGGTAAGCATAAATTCTGTTTTTCCACTTTCAGAGCCATGGAGTATTATTCTATGAATGAAATAAAAACTAAATATTTTCTTCTGATTAAACAAATTACAAATTACAAATGAGGAACTGTCTACCAAGATAGGTGTCAAAAGCTGCACACAAAAAGCTTACACAAACAGACACGCAGACCCTGAAACATTTATATTGTATACACATATTCCTCAAGAATTGTTTTGCTTCATAAAAAATACAATATTTAGCCAGTTTTATTTTTGTAACAACCCATAAAACTAGTAGAAACTCCTTTTAGTATCAATCATGTTAGCTCTTTATATTTATATATTTGTTCCATTAATTCATTCTATGAGTTTAGAATACAATTAGCCTCATGCTATTTCACAATAACAAGGCAATTCTAAGACATTTATTTTCACTCAGCGGATGTAATAGGTACAGGAAAACAACTATTTGTAGTGTTATACAAATTATTAAATATATGTTTTTCTAGTTTTTATCCAGGTAGATAGTTTGACAGAAAGCAAACTGTATTTAAGATGTTGCACATGGGATAATATGAGGGGTGTGTGTGTGTTTGCATCTCCTCCTTTTCACGTCACCTATAGTTCAGTTCTACAGGGAGTGCAGAATTATTAGGCAAGTTGTATTTTTGAGGATTAATTTTATTATTGAACAACAACCATGTTCTCAATGAACCCAAAAAACTCATTAATATCAAAGCTGAATATTTTTGGAAGCAGTTTTTAGTTTGTTTTTAGTTTTAGCTATTTTAGGGGGATATCTGTGTGTGCAACAAAAAACAAATATATACCCATTTCAATTATTTATTTTTACCAGTGAAACCAATATAACATCTCAACATTCACAAATATACATTTCTGACATTCAAAAACAAAACAAAAACAAATCAGTGACCAATATAGCCACCTTTCTTTGCAAGGACACTCAAAAGCCTGCCATCCATGGATTCTGTCAGTGTTTTGATCTGTTCACCATCAACATTGCGTGCAGCAGCAACCACAGCCTCCCAGACACTGTTCAGAGAGGTGTACTGTTTTCCCTCCTTGTAAATCTCACATTTGATGATGGACCACAGGTTCTCAATGGGGTTCAGATCAGGTGAACAAGGAGGCCATGTCATTAGATTTTCTTCTTTTATACCCTTTCTTGCCAGCCACGCTGTGGAGTACTTGGACGTGTGTGATGGAGCATTGTCCTGCATGAAAATCATGTTTTTCTTGAAGGATGCAGACTTCTTCCTGTACCACTGCTTGAAGAAGGTGTCTTCCAGAAACTGGCAGTAGGACTGGGAGTTTGACTCCATCCTCAACCCGAAAAGGCCCCACAAGCTCATCTTTGATGATACCAGCCCAAACCAGTACTCCACCTCCACCTTGCTGGCGTCTGAGTCGGACTGGAGCTCTCTGCCCTTTACCAATCCAGCCACGGGCCCATCCATCTGGCCCATCAAGACTCACTCTCATTTCATCAGTCCATAAAACCTTAGAAAAATCAGTCTTGAGATATTTCTTGGCCCAGTCTTGACGTTTCAGCTTGTGTGTCTTGTTCAGTGGTGGTCGTCTTTCAGCCTTTCTTACCTTGGCCATGTCTCTGAGTATTGCACACCTTGTGCTTTTGGGCACTCCAGTGATGTTGCAGCTCTGAAATATGGCCAAACTGGTGGCAAGTGGCATCTTGGCAGCTGCACGCTTGACTTTTCTCAGTTCATGGGCAGTTATTTTGCGCCTTGGTTTTTCCACACGCTTCTTGCGACCCTGTTGACTATTTTGAATGAAACGCTTGATTGTTCGATGATCACGCTTCAGAAGCTTTGCAATTTTAAGAGTGCTGCATCCCTCTGCAAGATATCTCACTATTTTTGACTTTTCTGAGCCTGTCAAGTCCTTCTTTTGACCCATTTTGCCAAAGGAAAGGAAGTTGCCTAATAATTATGCACACCTGATATAGGGTGTTGATGTCATTAGACCACACCCCTTCTCATTACAGAGATGCACATCACCTAATATGCTTAATTGATAGTAGGCTTTCGAGCCTATACAGCTTGGAGTAAGACAACATGCATAAAGAGGATGATGTGGTCAAAATACTCATTTGCCTAATAATTCTGCACTCCCTGTATTTTTAAAGACATTATTGTGGATTGTTGCTCTGATCCAACCTGAATGTTGTATGTGACCCCTGTTATTATGATTTACAAACTACTGCATAGGTTGGACATCTCTTTACCTTTCAAGTGTCCACAGAAATTGTTTTCCTCTTGAGAATAAGAACTGTAGCAATTTTCTCAATGGGGTCTCTTCAGTTGAAGGACTACAGACAAGATTGTGCTTCAGTGTGTTTCAGTGGATTGGCTTTACTGGATTATTAAATTCTTCACCCTTCCAGTACTGTGCAACTTTCCTTTAATTTAAATCTGCTCTTTATACACTGTAATAGTGTCTTCATTTGTATCTTCCAGTATGCTTTATAGGGGAAATGCTTTCAGTTTCTCTCATGATATCCATGTGTGTAGGGAGGAATTTGTATTGTAAATGGTGTGTTGAAGCTTTTCTTTATCTCCAGTCTTATGGTGACAGAGACTTTTGTGCCCAGTTATCTGTTTGAGTCCATGTTAATCTTGACATAGTGGTTACTTGATATTAATGGTTGTGCTTGTGTAGTTTTTGTGTTTTCTTCTACCAAGTGAACCTGTTTCACCAACACACACTTTCGTTTTGAAACTGATCAGTGAGCATGAGGTGCCTGCTCTTACCTATCGCCTGTTACCTGCCAGTGACCCTGTGACAACGGCCCTTACCTTTTGCCTGTTACCTGCCAGTGACCCTGTGACAACGGCCCTTACCTATTGGCTGTTACCTGCCAGTGACCCTGTGACAACGGCCCTTACCTTTTGCCTGTTGCCTGCCAGTGACCCTGTGACAACGGCCCTTACCTTTTGCCTGTTACCTGCCAGTGACCCTGTGACAACGGCCCTTACCTTTTGCCTGTTACCTGCCAGTGACCCTGTGACAACGGCCCTTACCTATTGGCTGTTACCTGCCAGTGACCCTGTGACAACGGCCCTTACCTTTTGCCTGTTGCCTGCCAGTGACCCTGTGACAACGGCCCTTACCTATTGCCTGTTACCTGCCAGTGATCCTGTGACAACGGCCCTTACCTATTGGCTGTTGCCTGCCAGTGACCCTGTGACAACGGCCCTTACCTATTGCCTGTTACCTGCCAGTGACCCTGTGACAACGGCCCTTACCTATCACTAGCATCCTGACTTTTTGTCTGTATTTCTTTCATGTAATTAGCAAGAGTCCATGAGCTAGTGACGTATGGGATATACATTCCTACCAGGAGGGGCAAAGTTTCCCAAACCTCAAAATGCCTATAAATACACCCCTCACCACACCCACAAATCAGTTTTTACAAACTTTGCCTCCTATGGAGGTGGTGAAATAAGTTTGTGCTAGATTCTACGTTGATATGCGCTCCGCAGCAGGTTGGAGCCCGGTTTTCCTCTCAGCGTGCAGTGAATGTCAGAGGGATGTGAGGAGAGTATTGCCTATTTGAATTCAATGATCTCCTTCTACGGGGTCTATTTCATAGGTTCTCTGTTATCGGTCGTAGAGATTCATCTCTTACCTCCCTTTTCAGATCGACGATATACTCTTATATATACCATTACCTCTACTGATTCTCGTTTCAGTACTGGTTTGGCTTTCTACTACTTGTAGATGAGTGTCCTGGGGTAAGTAAGTCTTATTTTCTGTGACACTCTAAGCTATGGTTGGGCACTTTTATATAAAGTTCTAAATATATGTGTTCAAACATTTATTTGCCTTGACTCAGGATGTTCAACGTTCCTTATTTCAGACAGTCAGTTTCATATTTGGGATAATGCATATGAATTAATCAATTTTTTTCTTACCTTTAAATTTGACTTTTTCCCTGTGGGCTATTAGGCTCGCGGGGGCTGAAAATGCTTCATTTTATTGCGTCATTCTTGGCGCGGACTTTTTTGGCGCAAATTTTTTTTTCTGTTTCCGGCGTCATACGTGTCGCCGGAAGTTGCGTCATTTTTTTGACGTTTTTTTTGCGCCAAAAGTGTCGGCGTTCCGGATGTGGCGTCATTTTTGGCGCCAAAAGCATTTAGGCGCCAAATAATGTGGGCGTCTTTTTTGGCGCTAAAAAATATGGGTGTCACTATTGTCTCCACATTATTTAAGTCTCATTATTTATTGCTTCTGGTTGCTAGAAGCTTGTTCACTGGCATTTTTTCCCATTCCTGAAACTGTCATTTAAGGAATTTGATCAATTTTGCTTTATATGTTGTTTTTTCTATTACATATTGCAAGATGTCTCCGATTGTCCCTGAGTCAGAAGCCACTTCTGGAAAAATGCTTAACTGAGTTTCAGTTCTACCAAAGCTAAGTTCATTTATTTTAAATGTTATAAATGTTTATCTTTAGCTATGGTTTGTATTAAGTTATTATGATATACTTTTACATGCAGATTCCATTAGTATTTATGCTTTATACATTTCCATTCTTAAGTACAAGAAATGTTTAGAAGATTTATAAGAAATATTTTTTCTGATTAAGGCTTTGTCTGACTTCGTGCCTTCTAATACAATTTTTAGGTCTTTTTCACTTCTTTTTTAATTATTGAAGTTTCAAATGACCAACAACATACTGATTTATCCTTCTCTGATGATGTTTTTTTCTCTTTCAGAAATTCTCTTCATCAGATATTGACACTAACAAATCTACTTTTTTATATACATTTTTTATTATTAAAGTACATTTGTTCTTTGTTGAAGAGGTGTTGATTATTTTGGATATTAAGGTAACTAGTTCTTTAAAACTAGCTGACACTGTTTCTGCCTTTTTTCTTCTGTGATTTCAGAGGTTTTCTTTCCAATTCCCCATACTAGGGAATGGAATAGGCTGAGAATTTTCTTTTATTTTTAAAAACTATATTCTTTGTCAGCAGTTAAATTTAATTTGGAGGGTTCTCCAATTTATTGGAGCTATCTCTACTCCTACTAATTATGCTATGGTTTTTATAGCAAAATAGTATTTATTTTCCTTTATATAGTTGTATCTTATTTCTGGAAAATTATTTAGTTTCAGGTACTTTTCTTGGTCCTGTGATATTGCAATTGCTTCATTTTTTCTGTTTACTTTAAGATCAAGTATCAGATTATGATTTATTTTAGCATTGTTAAAGGGACAACATTTAGTAGACTAGGTGCTGTTGCATTTGTCTTGTTGTTTTGCATTTTGCAAGTCCTCTGTTTTGACTGGTCCTTTAAACTGGACTATCATGCTAATGATTTCATTTGTGTCTTCATTTTATTGAATATATTCGCAAATGAGGGTTAATCTATGTCTTTAGCTATTTTAGCTAGAAGAATTTCTCCAACATAGGTGTGTCCGGTCCACGGCGTCATCCTTACTTGTGGGATATTCTCTTCCCCAACAGGAAATGGCAAAGAGCCCAGCAAAGCTGGTCACATGATCCCTCCTAGGCTCCGCCTTCCCCAGTCATTCTCTTTGCCGTTGTACAGGCAACATCTCCACGGAGATGGCTTAGAGTTTTTTTGGTGTTTAAATGTAGTTTTTATTCTTCAATCAAGAGTTTGTTATTTTAAAATAGTGCTGGTATGTACTATTTACTCTGAAACAGAAAAGAGATGAAGATTTCTGTTTGTAAGAGGAAAATGATTTTAGCAACCGTTACTAAAATCGATGGCTGTTTCCACACAGGACTGTTGAGAGGAATTAACTTCAGTTGGGGGAAACAGTGAGCAGACTTTTGCTGCTTGAGGTATGACACATTTCTAACAAGACTTGGTAATGCTGGAAGCTGTCATTTTCCCTATGGGATCCGGTAAGCCATTTTTATTAAATAAGAATAAAGGGCTTCACAAGGGCTTTAAAGACTGGTAGACATTTTTTCTGGGCTAAAACGATTGATTTATAAGCATTTTTAATACTTCATAGCTTTGAGGAGTTATTTTATTCTTGGGAATTATGTAAAATAACCGGCAGGCACTGTATTGCACACCTTTTTCACTGGGGGCCTTCTCTAATCATAGGCAGAGCCTCATTTTCGCGCCTCTATTGCGCAGTTGTTTTTGGGAAGCAAGGCATGCAGATGCATGTGTGAGGAGCTCAGATACATAGAAAAAGCTTACTGAAGGCGTCATTTGGTATCGTATTCCCCTTTGGGCTTGGTTGGGTCTCAGCAAAGCAGATACCAGGGACTGTATAGGGGTTAAATATAAAAACGGCTCCGGTTCCGTTATTTTAAGAGTTAAAGCTTTCAAATTTGGTGTGCAATACTTTTAAGGCTTTAAGACACTGTGGTGAAATTTGGTGAATTTTGAACAATTCCTTCATACTTTTTCACATTTTCAGTAATAAAGTGTGTTCAGTTTAAAATTTAAAGTGACAGTAACGGTTTTATTTTAAAACGTTTTTTGTACTTTGTTATCAAGTTTATGCCTGTTTAACATGTCTGAACTATCAGATAGACTATGTTCTGTATGTGAGGAAGCCAAGGTTCCTTCTCATTTAAATAGATGTGATTTATGTGACACAAAATTTAGAGAAAATGATGCCCAAGATGATTCCTCAAGTGAGGGGAGTAAGCATGGTACTGCATCATCCCCTCCTTCGTCTGCGCCAGTCTTGCCCACACAGGAGGCCCCTAGTACATCTAGTGCGCCAATACTCCTTACTATGCAACAATTAACGGCTGTAATGGATAATTCTATCAAAAACATTTTAGCCAAAATGCCCACTTATCAGCGAAAGCGCGACTGCTCTGTTTTTAGAAAATACTGAAGAGCATGAGGACGCTGATGATAATGGTTCTGAAATGCCCCTACACCAGTCTGAGGGGGCCAGGGAGGTTTTGTCTGAGGGAGAAATTTCAGATTCAGGGAAAATTTCTCAACAAGCTGAACCTGATGTGATTACATTCAAATTTAAATTGGAACATCTCCGCGCTCTGCTTAAGGAGGTGTTATCTACTCTGGATGATTGTGAGAATTTGGTCATTCCAGAGAAATTATGTAAGATGGACAAGTTCCTAGAGGTCCCGGGGCCCCCCGAAGCTTTTCCTATACCCAAGCGGGTGGCGGACATTGTAAACAAAGAATGGGAAAGGCCCGGCATACCTTTTGTCCCTCCCCCTATATTTAAGAAATTGTTTCCTATGGTCGACCCCAGAAAGGACTTATGGCAGACAGTCCCCAAGGTCGAGGGGGCGGTTTCTACTCTAAACAAACGCACTACTATCCCTATAGAAGATAGTTGTGCTTTCAAAGATCCTATGGATAAAAAATTAGAGGGTTTGCTTAAAAAGATGTTTGTTCAGCAAGGTTACCTTCTACAACCAATTTCATGCATTGTTCCTGTCACTACAGCAGCGTGTTTCTGGTTCGATGAACTAGAAAAGTCGCTCAATAAAGATTCTTCTTATGAGGAGATTATGGACAGAATTCATGCTCTCAAATTGGCTAACTCTTTTACTTTAGACGCCACTTTGCAATTGGCTAGATTAGCGGCGAAAAATTCAGGGTTTGCTATTGTGGCGCGCAGGGCGCTTTGGCTAAAAATCTTGGTCAGCGGATGCGTCTTCCAAGAACAAATTGCTTAACATACCTTTCAAAGGGAAAACGCTGTTTGGCCCTGACTTGAGAGATTATTTCTGATATCACTGGGGGTAAGGGCCACGCCCTTCCTCAGGATAGGTCTTTCAAGGCTAAAAATAAACCAAATTTTCGTCCCTTTCGCAGAAACGGACCAGCCCCAAGTGCTACATCCTCTAAGCAAGAGGGTAATACTTCTCAAACCAAGCCAGCCTGGAGGCCAATGCAAGGCTGGAACAAAGGTAAGCAGGCCAAGAAACCTGCCACTGCTACCAAGACAGCATGAGATGTTGGCCCCCGATCCGGGACCGGATCTGGTGGGGGGCAGACTTTCTCTCTTCGCTCAGGCTTGGGCAAGAGATGTTCTGGATCCTTGGGCGCTAGAAATAGTCTCCCAAGGTTATCTTCTGGAATTCAAGGAGCTTCCCCCAAGGGGGAGGTTCCACAGGTCTCAATTGTCTTCAGACCACATAAAAAGACAGGCATTCTTACATTGTGTAGAAGACCTGTTAAAAATGGGAGTGATTCATCCTGTTCCATTAGGAGAACAAGGGATGGGATTCTACTCCAATCTGTTCATAGTTCCCAAAAAAGAGGGAACATTCAGACCAATCTTAGATCTCAAGATCCTAAACAAGTTTCTCAAGGTTCCATCGTTCAAAATGGAAACCATTCGGACAATTCTTCCTTCCATCCAGGAAGGTCAATTCATGACCACGGTGGATTTAAAGGATGCGTATCTACATATTCCTATCCACAAGGAACATCATCGGTTCCTAAGGTTCGCCTTTCTGGACAAGCATTACCAGTTTGTGGCACTTCCATTCGGATTAGCCACTGCTCCAAGAATTTTCACAAAGGTACTAGGGTCCCTTCTAGCGGTGCTATGACCAAGGGGCATTGCAGTAGTACCTTATTTGGACGACATACTGATTCAAGCGTCGTCCCTACCACAAGCAAAGGCTCATACGGACATTGTCCTGGCCTTTCTCAGATCTCACGGGTGGAAAGTGAACGTAGAAAAAAGTTCTCTATCTCCGTCAACAAGAGTTCCCTTCTTGGGAACAATATTAGACTCCTTAGAAATGAGGATTTTTCTGACAGAGGCCAGAAAATCAAAACTTCTAAGCTCTTGTCAAGTACTTCATTCTGTTCTTCTTCCTTCCATAGCACAGTGCATGGAAGTAATAGGTTTGATGGTCGCGGCAATGGACATAGTTCCTTTTGCGCAAATTCATCTGAGACCATTACAACTGTGCATGCTCAGTCAGTGGAATGGGGATTATACAGACTTGTCTCCGACAATACAAGTAGATCAGAGGACCAGAGATTCACTCCGTTGGTGGCTGACCCTGGACAACCTGTCACAGGGGATGAGCTTCCGCAGACCAGAGTGGGTCATTGTCACGACCGACGCCAGTCTGGTGGGCTGGGGCGCGGTCTGGGAACCCCTGAAAGCTCAGGGTCTTTGGTCTCGGGAAGAATCTCTTCTCCCGATAAATATTCTGGAACTGAGAGCGATATTCAATGCTCTCAAGGCTTGGCCTCAGCTAGCAAAGGCCAAATTCATACGGTTTCTATCAGACAACATGACAACTGTTGCGTATATCAACCATCAGGGGGGAACAAGGAGTTCCCTGGCGATGGAAGAAGTGACCAAAATAATTCAATGGGCGGAGACTCACTCCTGCCACTTGTCTGCAATCCACATCCCAGGAGTGGAAAATTGGGAAGCGGATTTTCTGAGTCGTCAGACATTTCATCCGGAGGAGTGGGAACTCCATCCGGAAATCTTTGCCCAAATAATTCAATTGTGGGGCATTCCAGACATGGATCTGATGGCGTCTCGTCAGAACTTCAAGGTTCCTTGCTACGGGTCCAGATCCAGGGATCCCAAGGCGACTCTAGTGGATGCACTAGTAGCACCTTGGAGCTTCAACCTAGCTTATGTGTTCCCACCGTTTCCTCTCATTCCCAGGCTGGTAGCCAGGATCAAACAGGAGAGGGTATCGGTGATCTTGATAGCTCCTGCGTGGCCACGCAGGACTTGGTATGCAGATCTGGTGAATATGTCATCGGCTCCACCATGGAAGCTACCTTTGAGACAGGACCTTCTTGTTCAAGGTCCGTTCGAACATCTGAATCTGGCCTCACTCCAACTGACTGCTTGGAGATTGAACGCTTGATTTTATCAAAGCGAGGGTTCTCAGATTCTGTCATTGATACTCTTGTTCAGGCTAGAAAGCCTGTAACTAGAAAAATCTACCATAAAATATGGAAAAAATATATCTGTTGGTGTGAATCTAAAGGATTCCCATGGAACAAGATAAAAATTCCTAAGATTCTATCCTTTCTTCAAGAAGGTTTGGAGAAAGGATTATCTGCAAGTTCTTTGAAGGGACAGATTTCTGCTTTATCTGTTTTACTTCACAAAAAGCTGACGGCTGTGCCAGATGTTCAAGCTTTTGTTCAGGCTCTGGTTAGAATCAAGCCTGTTTACAAACCTTTGACTCCTCCTTGGAGTCTCAATTTAGTTCTTTCAGTTCTTCAGGGGGTTCCGTTTGAACCCCTACATTCCGTTGATATCAAGTTATTATCTTGGAAAGTTTTGTTTTTGGTTGCAATTTCTTCTGCTAGAAGAGTTTCAGAGTTATCTGCTCTGCAGTGTTCTACTCCTTATCTGGTGTTCCATGCAGATAAGGTGGTTTTGCGTACTAAACCTGGTTTTCTTCCGAAAGTTGTTTCTAACAAAAATATTAACCAGGAGATAGTCGTGCCTTCTTTGTGTCCGAATCCAGTTTCAAAGAAGGAACGTTTGTTGCACAATTTGGATGTAGTTCGTGCTCTAAAATTCTATTTAGAGGCTACAAAGGATTTCAGACAAACATCTTCCTTGTTTGTTGTTTATTCTGGTAAAAGGAGAGGTCAAAAAGCAACTTCTACCTCTCTCTCTTTTTGGCTTAAAAGCATCATCAGATTGGCTTATGAGACTGCCGGACGGCAGCCTCCTGAAAGAATCACAGCTCATTCCACTAGGGCCGTGGTTTCCACATGGGCCTTCAAGAATGAGGCTTCTGTTGATCAGATATGTAAGGCAGCGACTTGGTCTTCACTGCACTCTTTTACCAAATTTTACAAATTTGATACTTTTGCTTCTTCTGAGGCTATTTTTGGGAGAAAGGTTTTGCAAGCCGTGGTGCCTTCCATCTAGGTGACCTGATTTGCTCCCTCCCATCATCCGTGTCCTAAAGCTTTGGTATTGGTTCCCACAAGTAAGGATGACGCCGTGGACCGGACACACCTATGTTGGAGAAAACAGAATTTATGTTTAACTGATAAATTACTTTCTCCAACGGTGTGTCCGGTCCACGGCCCGCCCTGGTTTTTTAATCAGGTCTGATGATTTATTTTCTCTAACTACAGTCACCACGGTATCATATGATTTCTCCTATGCAAATATTCCTCCTTTACGTCGGTCGAATGACTGGGGAAGGCGGAGCCTAGGAGGGATCATGTGACCAGCTTTGCTGGGCTCTTTGCCATTTCCTGTTGGGGAAGAGAATATCCCACAAGTAAGGATGACGCCGTGGACCGGACACACCGTTGGAGAAAGTAATTTATCAGGTAAACATAAATTCTGTTTTTGTGATTTAAAAAAAAAAAAAAAAGAAATTCCATATTTCTTTTGTTCTAAGATAATCAATTATAATTGGATTCAATTCTTAACTGTTACTATGGGCTTCAAGATTGAGTTCTAAGACTAAACTTTAAGCTTATACTAGTTTGGTTGTTCTTATTAAGGAACGAATTCCTGAGTTCTTTCCCAAGTAACATGTTTATAATTGGGGTTCGAAATCAGCTCCCTAATATTGCGATGTACGTGCCGTATTCCAGCTTGGCTGGTAAGGGGCAGGTTAAGACTTCTTTGAAATTTATTTGGTTCTATTCTGTCCAAATTTCTTTGATTTTATTCCAGTAAGGCTAACACTTTCTTTCAGTGTGTTTCTGTCCTATATATTTTGGATACTGTTGAAGCATGGCTGGGTACCCATGGGGTTCAAGCGCTGCTCAGACCTGGAATCTTCTGGGGTATTTCTTCCGGTTCTTTTTCTAGGAACTGGGTTTTGGAGTTTTATTCAAACTATTCTGCCTTTTTATGGTCATTGATAGCATTATTTGTTTTCATTAGATACAATAAATGCATATTCTTCATTTTTCTGTTTTCATTCAGATTATTTCCTGTGGATGCGGAATCTCATATGTTTCACTTGCTCTTCAGGACATAGTCAGAGGATCTTTTTTTTCAAAAGCTGTTGATTCCTCACGCAAGGGTCACCTTTTTTAGGTTTCCAGATGGTTTATGTCACTATCTTTGTCTCTATCAGACAAGGGACAATTTGTATTGGGTTCCGTCTGTCGGTACCTTTAGTCTCTATTATTTCCTTCAGTTGCTATATATGCATAGAAGTTTTAACAGCATTGGATTCAATTCCCTTTGCTCATTTTCAATGGAAAGATCCTTTCCAGCTTTTTATGAGTGTTGTTTCTTCAAGAACATGGTTGGAGGATCAATTAACCAAAAAATGTGTTGATTCCTCAGACAAGAGGAACCTTTTTTAGATTTCCGGATAGATTCAGTGTCCATGACTCTGTTTCTGTTGGATTAGAGACATCTGAAATTGGTTTCAGCTTATCGAAACCTTCAGTCTCAATCATTCCCTTCGGTAGCCTTATGCATGGAAATTCTAGGTTCTTATGACTGCTGCATTGGACGTGTTCCCCTTTGCTCATTTTCACATGCGACCTCTTCAGCTCTGTATGCTGAACCAGTGGTGCCGGGATTATACAAAGATATCTCATTTATTATCTTTAAAACCGATTGTTCGACACCCTCTGACGTGGTACAGACCACCATCGTTTAGTTCAGGGGGCTTCTTTTTTTCTTCCAACCTAGACTGTGATCTCAACAAATGCAAGTCTGACAGGTTGGGGAGCTGTATGGGGGTTTCTGACAGCACAAGGGGTTTGGGAAATCTCAGGAGGAGAGATTACCAATCAATATTTTGGAACCCGTGCAATTTTCAGAGCTCTTCAGTCATGGCCTCTTCTAAAGAGAGAATCGTTCATTTGTTTTCAGACAGACAATGTCACAACTGTGGCATATATCAATCATCAAGGAGGGACTCACAGTCCTCTGGCTATGAAAGAAGTATCTCGAATACTGGTATGGGCGGAATCCAGCTCCTGTCTAATCTCTGCGGTTCATATCCCAGGTATAGACAATTGGGAAGCGGATTATCTCAATCGCCAAACGTTACATCCGGGCGAATGGTCTCTTCTCCCAGAGGTATTTCTTCAGATTGTTCAAATGTGGGGACTTCCAGAAATAGATCTGATGGCTTCTCATCTACACAAGAAACTTCCCAGGTATCTGTCCAGATCCAGGGATCCTCAGGTGGAAGCAGTGGATGCATTGTCACTTCCTTGGAAGTATCATCCTGCCTATATCTTTCCGCCTCTAGTTCTTCTTCCAAGAGTAAATCTCCAAGATTCTGAAGGAATGCTCGTTTGTTCTGCTGGTGGCTCCAGCATGGCCTCACAGGTTTTGGTATGCGGATCTTGTCCGCATGGCTTCTTGCCAACCGTGGACTCTTCCGTTAAGACCAGACCTTCTGTCACAAGGTCCTTTTTTACCATCAGGATCTCAAATCCTTAAATTTAAAGGTATGAAGATTGAACACTTGATTCTTAGTCAAAGAGGTTTCTCTGACTCTGTGATTAATACTATGTTACTGGCTCGTAGATCTGTATCTAGGAAGATATATTATCGAGTCTGGAAGACTTACATTTCTTGGTGTCTTTCTCTTCTTTTTTCCTGGCATTCTTTTAGAATTCCAAGAATTTTACAGTTTCTTCAGGATGGTTTGGATAAAGGTTTGTCTGTAAGTTCCTTGAAAGGACAAATCTCTGCTCTTTCTGTTCTTTTTCACAGAAGGATTGCTATTCTTCCTGATATTCATTGTTTTTATACAAGCTTTGGTTCGTATAAAACCTGTTTTTAAGTCAATTTCTCCTCCTTGGAGTTTGAATTTGGTTCTGGGGGCTCTTCAAGCTCCTCCGTTTGAACCTATGCATTCACTGGACATTAAATTACTTTCTTGGAAAGTTTTGTTTCTTTTGGCCATCTCTTCTGCTAGAAGAGTTTCTGAATTATCTGCTCTTTTCTTGTGAGTCTCCTTTTCTGATTTTTCATCAGGATAAGGCGGTGTTGCGAACTTCTTTTAAATTTTTACCTAAGGTTGTGAATTCTAACAACATTAGTAGAGAAATTGTGGTTCCTTCATTATGTCCTAATCCTAAGAATTCTAAGGAGAGATCATTGCATTCTTTGGATGTCGTTAGAGCTTTGAAATATTATGTTGAAGCTACTAAGAATTTCCGAAAGACTTCTAGTCTATTTGTTATCTTTTCCGGTTCTAGGAAAGGTCAGAAGGCCTCTGCCATTTCTTTGGCATCTTGGTTGAAATCTTTATCTCATCATGCTTATGTCGAGTCGGGTAAATCTCCGCCTCAAAGGATTACAGCTCATTCTACTAGGTCAGTTTCTACTTCCTGGGCGTTTAGGAATGAAGCTTCGATTGATCAGATTTGCAAAGCGGCAACTTGGTCTTCTTTGCATACTTTTTCTAAATTCTACCATTTTGATGTGTATTCTTCTTCTGAAGCAGTTTTTGGTAGAAAAAATACTTCAGGCAGCTGTTTCAGTTTGATTCTTCTGCTTATAATTTCAGTTTTCTTCATTATAAGATTTAAACTTTATTTTGGGTGTGGATTATTTTTCAGCAGGAATTGGCTGTCTTTATTTTATCCCTCCCTCTCTAGTGACTCTTGCGTGGAAGATCCACATCTTGGGTAGTCATTATCCCATACGTCACTAGCTCATGGACTCTTGCTAATTACATGAAAGAAAACACAATTTATGTAAGAACTTACCTGATAAATTCATTTCTTTCATATTAGCAAGAGTCCATGAGGCCCACTCTTTTTTTGTGGTGGTTATGATTTTTTTGTATAAAGCACAATTATTCCAATTCCTTGTTTTTTATGCTTTCGCACTTTTTTTCTTATCACCCCACTTCTTGGCTATTCGTTAAACTGATTTGTGGGTGTGGTGAGGGGTGTATTTATAGGCATTTTGAGGTTTGGGAAACTTTGCCCCTCCTGGTAGGAATGTATATCCCATATGTCACTAGCTCATGGACTCTTGCTAATATGAAAGAAATCAATTTATCAGGTAAGTTCTTACATAAATTATGTTTTTTGTTTATTGTTTTGCTCACCTGCTACTAGTGTAGACACGGAAAGGAATCCCCAAGCATTTCATATATTTTCCTCCAATATTTATGCTCTATTATAGGATTTAAAAGATTAAGTGAGACAGGAGAATAGTTCTTGTGGCTTTTGTCTGGCCATGATGATCCTGGTTTTCCCATCTGTTTCTTTTGACGGGACAAAATTATATTATTTTGTTTTGATAAAATTTAGACCCCACTTCCTGTGTGTGTCTGTTTCCTGGTCTGTTTGATTGCTGGGGCAATAGTTTTATGTTTTCTATCTCCAAATAAGACTTTTTAGCTTTACTCTACAAAATTTAATTACCATAATGTATTATTTGTGGGAGTAGTGTAGAAGTCCTGAAGCATTCTGGGAGGTTTCCACCTAAGTCAAAGTGATGAGAATCTGTATACCCAGCAGTGCAGAATATGTTATCACTTTAATTAAAGAATTGCTTTATCTATAAGTTTAATTATTAGTTACTTTAGTGTAATTATTACTATTTATTATTAGACAATTAATTATAAGATTGTACTCTAGATCAAATTATGAAATGTGTATTGGAAATTGTTATTAGTTGTGTGCATGAAAATTAAATTGATGAATTTGTTGTTAAATTAATAGACCTGCTGCCAAACAATAGCCAATAATTTGTAAATCAAAGTCCAACAGAACTATTAAAGAGAAATGTGTGCGTAATCATTTACAATTTAAAATGACCTGATCTAGACTATGCTGAATTAGAAAGTTTTTCTGCAAATTACATAAGAAACAGCATTTTCTGTTCAGAATTATATCACATTATTCTCTTGACAGGGTCTTGAGGCATTTACCAATGCAATAAAATACCGTTCTGGTTATTTTGATGCATATTTGCAGCGTGGGCTATGTCGCATGCATCTTCAACAGTCAAAATGTGTGGAGGATTTCAACCGAGCTCTAGAAATCAACCCAGATTATTTCCAGGTAATATTAACTGTTTGTTTAATGTCACTGACAAACTAGCATTCATGTATGAGCAAAGTCTAGTAAGCTCCTTATTTTAGCAACATAAGAAGATTTGAAAATGCAGAATGAGTTTTTTTGCCTATTATATCCTTCTTCAAAAAAAGACACATACAGCTGCATAATCAGGTATGGCCAACATATTTATTTTTCTTACAAGTTTTTGTACCTGTGCTCGGTACAGAATGCAGTTTGTAGTGTGCTCTTTTATTTGGATTGTTGCGATTTTTAGTTTTCAGAAAATAATTCCATGACTTACTTTTTGATTTTGCTTTGGGTTTTTAATCAAATTATCTGATCTCTCAAATGATTTTGTTTACTTATTTTCCATCATCCTTCTTTGAGTGATATCACCATTCAGGTTATTTATGTTCATAATGAAACTTGAGAATAAGAAGGAAAACAGCTCAGTCGTTCCTCAAAAGCCAGAGGGTACTTTACTGCCTAAAATGTGTCTTAAAGGGACAGTCTACCATAGAACTGTTATTGTTTTAAAAGATAGATAATCCCTTTAGTACCCATTCTCCAGTTTTGCATAACCAACACGGTTATATTAATATACTTTTTACCTCTGTGATTACCTTGTATCTAAGAACCTTCTTCCAGCCCCCTGATCACATGACTGTGACTGTTTATTGTCTATTGTCTTCTATTTAGCATTGTGTTGTGCTAAACCTTAAATAACCTTTCTCTTGTAAGGTGTATCCAGTCCACGGATCATCCATTACTTGTGGGATATTCTCCTTCCCAACAGGAAGTTGCAAGAGGACACCCACAGCAGAGCTGCTATATAGCTCCTCCCCTAACTGCCATATCCAGTCATTCTCTTGCAACTCTCAACAAAGATGGAGGTAGTAAGAGGAAAGTGGTGAAATATAGTTAGTTTTGTCTTCAATCAAAAGTTTATTATTTTTAAATGGTACCGGAGTTGTACTATTTTATCTCAGGCAGCATTTAGAAGAAGAATCTGCCTGCGTTTTCTATGATCTTAGCAGAAGTAACTAAGATCCACTGCCGTTCTCACATATGTCTGAGGAGTGAGGTAACTTCAGAGGGAGAATGGCGTGCAGGTTATCCTGCAATGAGGTATGTGCAGTTTTAAGTTTTTCTAGGGATGGAATTGCTAGAAAATGCTGCTGATACCGGATTAATGTAAGTTAAGCGTAAATACAGTGATTTAATAGCGACTAGTATCAGGCTTACTATAAGAGATATATACTCTTATAAATGTGCAATATAAAACGTTTGCTGGCATGTTTAATCGTTTTTATATATGCTTTGGTGATAAAACTTATTGGGGCCTAGTTTTTTCCACATAGCTGGCTTGATTTTTGCCTAGAAACAGTTTCGTGAGGCTTTCCACTGTTGTAGTATGAGTGGGAGGGGCCTATTTTAGCGCTTTTTTGCGCAGTTAAAATTACAGACAGAGACATTCAGCTTCCCTCAGCAGTCCCCTGCATGCTATAGGACATCTCTGAAGGGCTCTAAAGGCTTCAAAAGTCGTTTATTGAGGAAGGTAGGGCCACAGCTGAGCTGTGGCAGTTGTTGTGACTGTTTAAAAAACGTTTAATTTGTTTTTTTTATCCGGTTTCTGCATTAAGGGGTTAATCATCCATTTGCAAGTGGGTGCAATGCTCTACTAACCTATTACATACACTGTAAAAATTTCGTTTGAATTGACAAAAATTTTTCTCTTAAAGGCACAGTACCGTTTTTTATATTTGCTTGTTAACTTGATTTAAAATGTTTTCCAAGCTTGCTAGTCTCATTGCTAGTCTGTATAAACATGTCTGACATAGAGGAAACTCCTTGTTCATTATGTTTAAAAGCCATGGTGGAACCCCATATGAGAATGTGTACTAAATGTATTGATTTCACTTTAAACAATAAAGATCAGCTTTTATCTTTAAAAAATTTATCACCAGAGGATTCTGACGAGGGGGAAGTTATGCCGACTAACTCTCTCCACGTGTCAGACCCTTTGACTCCCGCTCAAGGGACTTACGCTCAAATGTACAAGTACATCAAGGACGCCCATAGCGATTACTTTACAAGACATGGCAGCAGTCATGGATAATACACTGTCAGCGGTATAAGCCAGACTACCTGAATTTAGAGGAAAGCGTGATAGCTCTGGTGTTAGGCGTAATACAGAGCATACAGACGCTTTAAGAGCCATGTCTGATACTGCCTCACAATATGCAGAAGCTGAGGAAGGAGAGCTTCAGTCTGTGGGTGATATCTCTGACTCAGGGAAACCTGATTCTGATATTTCTACTTTCAAAATTAAGCTTGAGAACCTCCGTGTTTTGCTTAGGGAGGTTTTAGCTGCTCTGAATGACTGTGACACAATTGCAGTGCCAGAGAAATGGTGTAGACTGGATAAATACTTTGCAGTGCCGGTGTGTACTGAGGTTTTTCCAATACCTAAAATGTTTACAGAAATTATTAATAAAGAGTGGGATAGACCTCCCCCCCCCTATTTTTAGAAAAATGTTTCCCATAGACGCCACCACACGGGACTTATGGCAAACGGTCCCTAAGGTGGAGGGAGCAGTTTCTACTTTAGCAAAGCGTACTACTATCCCTGTCGAGGACAGTTGTGCTTTTTCAGATCCTATGGATAAAAAATTAGAGGGTTACCTTAAGAAAATGTTTATTCAACAAGGTTTTATCCTGCAGCCCCTTGCATGCATTGCTCCTGTCACTGCTGCTGCAGCGTTCTGGTTTGAGTCTCTGGAAGAGGCTTTACAGACAACGACTCCTTTGGAGGACATACTTAACAAGCTTAGAGCACTTAAGCTAGCTAATTCTTTTGTTTCTGATGCCATTGTTCATTTGACTAAACTAACGGCTAAGAATTCTGGATTTGCCATCCAGGCGCGTAAGGCGCAATTGGCTCAAATCTTGGTCAGCTGACGTGACTTTTAAGTCTAAACTACTTAACATTCCCTTCAAGGGGCAGACCCTATTCGGGCCTGGTTTGAAGGAGATTATTGCTGACATTACTGGAGGTAAAGGTCATGCCCTTCCTCAGGACAGGTCCAAATCTAGGGCCAAACAGTCTAATTTTTTGTGCCTTTCGAAACTTCAAGGCAAGTGCAGCATCAACTTCTTCTGCTACAAAACAAGAGGGAACTTCTGCTCAGTCCAAGACGGCCTAGAAACCTAACCAGTCCTGGAACAAAGGCAAGCAGGCCAAAAAGCCTGCTGCTGCCTCTAAGACAGCATGAAGGAATGGTCCCCTATCCGGTAACGGATCTAGTAGGGGGCAGACTTTCTCTCTTCGCCCAGGCGTGGGCAAGAGATGTTCAGGATCCCTGGGCGTTGGAGATTATATCTCAGGGGTATCTTCTGGACTTCAAGGCTTCTCCTCCACAAGGGAGATTTCACCTTTCACGATTATCTGTCAACCAGATAAAGAAAGAGGCATTCTTACACTGTGTGCAAGACCTCCTAGTTATGGGAGTGATCCATCCAGTTCCAAAGGAGGAACAGGGACAGGGATTTTACTCAAATCTGTTTGTGGTTCCCAAAAAAGAGGGAACCTTCAGACCAATCTTGGATCTAAAGATCTTAAACAAATTCCTCAGAGTTCCATCATTCAAAATGGAAACTATTCGGACCATCCTACCTATGATCCAGGAGGGTCAATATATGACTACTGTGGATCTAAAGGGTGCTTACCTTCACATTCCGATACACAAAGATCTTCATCGGTTCCTAAGGTTTGCCTTTCTAGACAGGCATTACCAGTTTGTGGCTCTTCCCTTTGGGTTAGCTACAGCCCCAAGAATTTTTACAAAGGTTCTGGGGGCGCTTCTGGCGGTCCTAAGGCCGCGGGGCATAGCAGTGGCCCCTTATCTAGACGACATCCTGATACAGGTGTCAAATTTCCAAATTGCCAAGTCCCATACGGACATAGTTCTGGCATTTCTGAGGTCGCACGGGTGGAAAGTGAACGAGGAAAAGAGTTCTCTATCCCCACTCACAAGAGTCTCCTTCCTAGGGACTCTGATAGATTCTGTAGAAATGAAAATTACCTGACGGAGTCCAGGTTATCAAAACTTCTAAATTCTTGCCGTGTTCTCCATTCTATTCCGCGCCCTTCGGTGGCTCAGTGCATGGAGGTAATCGGCTTAATGGTAGCGGCAATGGGCATAGTTCCGTTTGCGCGCCTACATCTCAGACCGCTGCAACTATGCATGCTCAGTCAGTGGAATGGGGATTACACAGATTTGTCCCCTCTACTAAATCTGGATCAAGAGACCAGAGATTCTCTTCTCTGGTGGCTATCTCGGGTCCACCTGTGCAAAGGTATGACCTTTCGCAGGCCAGATTGGACAATTGTAATGACAGATGCCAGCCTTCTAGGTTGGGGTGCAGTCTGGAACTCCCTGAAGGCTCAGGGATCGTGGACTCAGGAGGAGAAACTCCTTCCAGTAAATATTCTGGAATTGAGAGCGATATTCAATGCTCTTCAAGCTTGGCCTCAGTTATCAACCCTGAGGTTCATCAGATTTCAGTCGGACAACATCACGACTGTGGCTTACATCAAACATCAAGGGGGAACAAGGAGTTCCCTAGCGATGTTAGAAGTCTCCAAGATAATTCGCTGGGCAGAGAGACACTCTTGCCACCTCTCAGCGATCCATATCCCAGGTGTAGAGAACTGGGAGGCGGATTTTCTAAGTCGTCAGACTTTTCATCCGTGGGAGTGGGAACTCCATCCGGAGGTGTTTGCTCAATTGATTAATCGTTGGGGCAAACCAGAACTGGATCTCATGGCATCTCACCAGAACGCCAAGCTTCCTTGTTACGGATCCAGGTCCAGGGACCCAGAAGCGACGCTGATAGATGCTCTAGCAGCGCCTTGGTCTTTCAACCTGGCTTATGTGTTTCCACCGTTTCCTCTGCTCCCTCGACTGATTGCCAAAATCAAACAAGAGAGAGCATCGGTGATCTTGATAGCACCTGCGTGGCCACGCAGGACCTGGTATGCAGACCTAGTGGACATGTCATCCTTTCCACCTTGGACTCTGCCTTTGAGACAAGACCTTCTACTACAAGGTCCTTTCAATCATCCAAATCTAATTTCTCTGAGACTGACTGCCTGGAGATTGAACACTTGATTTTATCAAAGCGTGGCTTCTCCGAGTCAGTCATTGATACCCTAATACAGGCAAGAAAGCCTGTCACCAGGAAAATCTACCATAAGATATGGCGTAAATATCTTTATTGGTTTGAATCCAAGAATTACTCATGGAGTAAGGTTAGGATTCCCAGGATATTGTCTTTTCTCCAAGAGGGTTTGGAAAAAGGATTATCAGCTAGTTCTTTAAAGGGACAGATTTCTGCCCTGTCTATTCTTTTGCACAAGTGTCTGGCAGATGTTCCAGACGTTCAGGCATTTTGTCAGGCTTTGGTTAGAATCAAGCCTGTGTTCAAACCTCTTGCTCCTCCATGGAGCTTAAACTTGGTTCTTAAAGTTCTTCAAGGGGTTCCGTTTGAACCTCTTCATTCCATAGATATTAAACTTTTATCTTGGAAAGTTCTTTTTTTGATGGCTATTTCCTCGGCTCGTAGAGTCTCCGAGTTATCTGCTTTACAATGTGATTCTCCTTATCTGATCATCCATGCAGAAAAGGTAGTTCTGCGTACAAAACCTGGGTTTTTGCCTAAGGTGGTATCTACTAAGAATATCAATCAAGAGATTGTTGTTCCATCATTGTGCCCTAATCCTTCTTCAAGAAGGAACGTCTTTTACATAATCTGGACGTAGTCCGTGTTTTAAAGTTTTACTTACAAGCTACTAAAGATTTTCGTCAAACATCTGCTTTGTTTGTTGTTTACTCTGGACAGAGGAGAGGTCAAAAGGCTTCGGCAACCTCTCTTTCTTTTTGGCTAAGAAGCGTAATACGCTTAGCCTATGAGACTGCTGGACAGCAGCCTCCTGAAAGGAGCTCATTCTACTAGAGCTGTGGCTTCCACTTGGGCCTTTAAAAATGAGGCTTCTGTTGAACAGATTTTCAAGGCGGCGACTTGGTCTTCGCTTCATACTTTTTCAAAATTCTACAAATTTGATACTTTTGCTTCTTCTGAGGCTATTTTTGGGAGAAAGGTTCTACAGGCAGTGGTACCTTCCGTTTAAGTACCTGCCTTGTCCCTCCCTTCATCCGTGTACTTTAGCTTTGGTATTGGTATCCCACAAGTAATGGATGATCCGTGGACTGGATGCACCTTACAAGAGAAAACACAATTTATGCTTACCTGATAAATGTATTTCTCTTGAGGTGTATCCAGTCCACGGCCCACCCTGTCAGTTTAAGGCAGGTCAAAATTTAGATTTAAACTACAGTCACCACTGCACCCTATGGTTTCTCCTTTCTCGGCTTGTTTCGGTCGAATGACTGGATATGGCAGTTAGGGGAGGAGCTATATAGCAGCTCTGCTGTGGGTGTCCTCTTGCAACTTCCTGTTGGGAAGGAGAATATCCCACAAGTAATGGATGATCCGTGGACTGGATACACCACAAGAGAAATAAATTTATCAGGTAAGCATAAATTGTGTTTTTGTGCCTGAACACAGTGTTATCTATATGGCCCACGTGTACTTTCTGTCTCGTTGTGTTGAAAAGAGATTTAAAAAGTATGTGATAAGAGGCAGCCCTCAAATGCTTAGAAATTAGCATATGAGTCTGCCTAGGTTTAGTTTCAACTAAGAATACCAAGAGAAAAAAGCAAATATGATGATAAAAGTAAATTGGAAAGTTGATTAAAATTACATGTCCTATCTGAATAATAAAAGTTTTATTTTGACTAGACTAGACATTGGACTTAATTCATAGACAATTGTAATGTTGCCTAGAGTTCTTGCTGTAAAGGCTAGATCATGTTATAAACATGAGCGTATCGTCACTTATATTTTCTAGTGTTTTGTTAACATTTGTAATTGTGTGAGGTGCACAAAACACAATACCTATCAGGCCTCAACCACTAGCAATACTGAAAAATACTAATTACAACTGTAACACCTATGAAACTGCTTGCAAACTGGTTTATGTTTTGTTATGGAAAAGTAGTCTCTCTGCATTTGAAGGGCCGTGTTACTGTTCCACGGCATAGATTTTGGTAAGATCGTTTTATTTTTTTTATACATGTATGATAAGGCAAGAAGACAGGGTCACAGTGTGACTCCTTTTATCTGTATATAATCAAGGGTTAATATCTCCTGAGGGGGATTATAGAACAGTGGGGAATAATCGTATATGTTTATTTGATTTTATGCTGCTTTTATGTGTGAGATGTTATGAAATATACTGGTTTCACTTTCACTTTGAGAGCTATGCAGCTTACAAGCTTGGCGCGATTTTTCTCTTAGCAGGGACGGTCCTGCATTGTGCACCATGTGATTCATTCCCTCTTTCCTGACCGGGTGTCTATCAGAGAAGTGTCATAAATCTCTGTACTGTCTGGGTCATAGGAGGTAGTGAGTGCCCCAGCCATTGGAGTATAGGGTGCCATTTTTTTTAATAAAATAAGATTGTTTGTTTTATTTCTATAGTTCTCCGGTTATTGCACTAGCGATGGAGGATTCTGTTACTTTAGAGGGTACTCCTTCTATTCCTAAAGAGTAATTCCTGTTTATATTATGAGGAGGCCTTAGATCCACCCTCTCAATTATGTTCCATATGCTTTGATAATGTTATAATATCAAACATGTTTGATACCACTGAGCCGTCCACCTCTGAGGAGTTGTCGTCCAGTGAGGTGCATACCCTACATTTTTATCCCTCTACACATGCAGTTTCCCGTAGCATTGCTGATCCTCCATCTGGAGGGGGCCTTTTTTCTTTTTTCACCAGACGTTACTGCCCTGTTCAGACGGCGGTGTCTGCGATCTTTAATGCTTTACTTCGTCCTGCTAAGCGGAAGCAAAAAGTTACATATTGCACTCCTTCCCAGAGTACATCAGATAATTTATTGGATTTAACTGATAGGGTTATCCAAGGATGAAGTTCTTTCTGAGACTTCAGAGTATGAACATTCTGGGTCGGAGTCTGCTGTCTCTAAACCTCCGGCTTTCGGTGGAACCAGACTTTAGTTTTAGGAATTTGCTCTTTCTTCTAAAGGAATTTTTTGGCGAATTCAGAGGTTCCAGAGGCCAAATTGCCTAATGAACCTTTGATTCCTAAATTGGATAGAGTTTGAGGACAGGGTGGTACCTTATCCTTCCCTGCTCTTGTTAGATGGCGAACATTATTAAGAATGAATGGGACAGGATTGGATTCCTTTTTCTCCTCTTCTCCCTTTAACAAATTGTTCACGGTCCTGGACTCTCAATGGAGTTGTGAGGTTCCGTCCCTAAAGGGGATGGCGCTATCTTCACCCTTGCTAAACTACTATCCCGCTTGAGGATAACTCTTCGTTTAGAGAGCCCATGGATAAAAGATGGAAACTCTGTTAAGAAAGATGTTTGTTTCAACTGGCGGCGACTGTTGCTGCGGTTGCTGGAGCAGCTACCTACTGGTGCGACTCCTTACAGGATTTGATCGAGGGGGAGGGTCCCCTCGAAGTTATTCAGGAAAGAATTAGGGCCTTGAGGGTTGCTAATTCTTTTATCTGTGATGCTAATAAGCAGATTATTCGCCTGAATGCTACGGCTTCAGCTTTTTCTGTTCAGGCCCATTGGGCTCTGGCTGAAGTCATGGTCTGCGGATATGACTTCTAAGTCTAGACTTCTTTCCCTCCCCTTTAAGGGAATGATTGTGTTTGGTCCAGGCCTGGACTGAATTATCTCCACGGTCACAGGGGGCAAGGGTGCCCTCCTACTGCAAGAGAATATGAACTAGTCTAAGGGACAATTTTCGTTCTTTTCGTTCTGATAAAGCCCATGTCAGCAGTCCTCCGCTAAGCCAGAGCAAAACAAGAGCTCTTGGAAGCTGGCTCAGTCCTGGAATAAATCCAGTAAAAAGAAAAGAGGCTCCAGCCTGGGCAGATAGTTAAAAGAAAAAAAAAAAGGTAATAGGCTCTCAATGTCACCCCTCCACACGCCAAAAATATCATCTATATACCTCCACCAGGAGGCACCATAGAGCATGAACAGTCTGTGAGTATGCACAAAGTGCTCCTCACAGCTGCCCATGAATATATTAGCATATGTAGGGGTGACATTGGAGCCCATAGCAGTACCCTGTTTCTGTTGATAAAAAGTATCTTTAAAAAGAAAATAATTTTGATATAAAATATCAATCAATTCCATGAGAAAACCAATTTGATCCTCAGTATAAAGGCCCTCAGATCTCAATAGACTTTGTACTGATGCCGTTCCACTCACATGTTTAATAGATGTATATAGGCTGCATACATCCAAGGTATAGATAATAAATTTATCACCCACATAGTCCATGTTGGTCAGTTTTTTAAACAAATCGCCAGTATCCTTCAGATACGAAGTCATTTAAGTCACTGATGGTTGTAAAACCTTATCAAGAAATATGGTGATTTTCGAAAAAACTGACCCCATACCAGCCACAATCGGCCTGCCTGGTGGTCTAGTGGCATTTTGGTGTATTTTCAGTAAAATATATATAACAGGCCTAATTGGATGTTGCACCAATAGGCTATTTCTGAAGGTCTCCGTTATTACTCCTCTTTTCAATGCCCTCATAGCTATACATTCAATTTATTTTTGTATCTTACAAGTGGGATCTGTGTCTAATCTCTGATAGATCTGTATGTCATGAAGCTGGTTTAGAATCTTTTGTGTATAGTCTATTTTATTCATAAGGACAATAGCGCCGCCCCTTATCAGCTTCCTTAATAGTGATATTAGCATTATTCTTTAATGAATTAAGTGCCTGTTTATCATGTCTGGATGTGTAGCTATGTATGCCAGTACCATATTTTTTATCTCTTTGTAGAGCTCTCTTAATATCTTTTTCCACCAAAGCTACATGAGCTAGTGACGTATGGGATATTCAATCCTACCACGAGGGGCAAAGTTTCCCAAACCTCAAAATGCCTATAAATACACCCCTAACCACACCCACAATTCAGTTTTACAAACTTTGCCTCCTATGGAGGTGGTGAAGTAGATTTCTAAGTTGATATGCGCTTCTCAGCATTGTTGAAGCCCGATTCCTCTCAGAGTACAGCGAATGTCAGAGGGACGTGAAGGGAGTATCACTTATTGAATATGGTGATTTCCCTAACGGGGGTCTATTTCATAGGTTCTCTGTTATCGGTCGTAGAGATTCATCTCCTACCTCCCTTTTCAGATTGACGATATACTCTCAATTTACCATTACCTTTACTGATAACTGTTTCAGTACTGGTTTGCCTATCTGCTATATGTGGATGGGTGTCCTTTGGTAAGTATGTTTTTTATTACTTAAGACACCCCAGCTATGGTTTGGCACTTTATGCATTTATATAAAGTTCTAAATATATGTATTGTACTTATATTTGCCATGAGTCAGGTTCATGTATTTCCTTCTGCAGACTGTCAGTTTCATATTTGGGGACATTTTTTAAGAAATTTTTTTCTTACCTGGGGTTTAGTCTCTTTTTCAATTGACTATTTTCTTGCAAATTGCGGGCGGTTTTAGGCCCACGGGTGCGCCAAATGCTAGACTTTATTGCGTCATTCTTGGCGCGAGAACTTTTTTGATGCGAAAAATACGTCTATGACGCAACTTCGTCATTTCCGGTGTCATAGTTGACGCAAAAGCCTTACACACGGTTGCGTCATTAGTGACACGAGTGTGTCATTTCCGGTTATTATTGGCGCCAAAAAAGTTTTCAGTTATGTTGTGCGTCATACTTGGCGCCAAACTTTTTCATTATTTTAATACCCCATTGATGTTTGCCTCTTGCCTTTTTCTCTTTCAGAGGGCTATGCTATTTGCATTTTTTCCCATTCCTGAAACTGTCATATAGGGAAATTGATAATTTTGCTTTATATGTTGTTTTTTCTTTTTACATTTTGCAAGATGTCTCAATCTGATCCTGCCTCAGAAGTATCTGCTGGAACTTTGCTGCCTGACATCGGTTCTACCAAAGCTAAGTGCATTTGTTGTAAGATTGTGGAAATTATTTCTCCGAATGTCATTTGTAATAGTTGTCATGATAAACTTTTTCATGCAGATAGTGTGTCCATCAGTAATAGTACATTGCCAGTTGCAGTTTCTTCAACTTCTAATGTACATGATATACCTATGAATTTTAAAGAATTTGTTTCTGATTCTATCCAGAAGGCTTTGACTGCATTTCCACCTTCTAATAAACGTAAAAGGTCTTTTAAAACTTCTCATTCAGTTGATGAAATTTCAAATGACCAACAACATAATAATTTATCCTCCTCTGATGAGGATCTATCTGATACAGAAGATCCTTCCTCGGACATTGACACTGACAAATCTACTTATTTATTTAAAATAGAGTATATGCGTTCTTTATTATAAGAAGTGTTAATCACTTTGGATATTGAGGTAACCAGTCCTCTTGACGTTAAGTCTAATAAACGTTTAAATGCTGTTTTTAAACCTCCTGTGGTTTCTCCAGGGGTTTTTCCTATCCCTGAGGCTATTTCTGATATGATTTCTAAGGAATGAAATAAGCCAGGTAGTTCTTTTATTCCTTCTTCAAGGTTTAAAAAATTGTATCCTTTACCAGCAAATTCTATTGAGTTTTGGGAAAAAATCCCCAAAGTTGATGGGGCTATTTCTACTCTTGCTAAACGTACCACTATTCCTATGGAAGATAGTACTTCCTTTAAGGATCCTTTAGATAGGAAGCTTGAATCTTATCTAAAGAAAGCCTATTTATATTCAGGTCATCTTCTCAGACCTGCAATTACTTTGGCTGATGTTGCGGCTGCATCAACTTTCTGGTTGGAGAATTTAGCGCAACAAGAATTGGATTCTGACATATCTAGCATTATTCGCTTACTGCAATATGCTAATCATTTTATTTGTGATGCCATTTTTGATATTATCAAAATTGATGTTAGATCCATGTCTTTAGCTATTTTAGCTAGAAGAGCTTTGTGGCTTAAATCTGATATGACATCTAAATCTAGATTACTATTTCTTTCCAAGGTAATAATTTATTTGGTTCTCAGTTGGATTCTATTATTTCAACTGTTACTGGGGGAAAAGGAATTTTTCTGCCTCAGGATAAAAAACCTAAGGGTAAATCTAAGGCTTCTAACCGTTTTCGTTCCTTTCGTCAAATTAAGGAACAAAAACCCAATCCTTCCCCCAAGGAATCTGTTTCCAATTGGAAGCCTTCTTCAAATTGGAATAAATCCAAGCCATTTAAGAAACCAAAGTCAGCCCCTAAGTCCGCATGAAGGTGCGGCCCTCATTCCAGCTCAGCTGGTAGGGGGCATATTAAGGTTTTTCAAGGATATTTGGATAAATTCTGTCCAAAATCAATGGATTCAGAGCATTGTCTCTCAAGGGTATCGAATAGGGTTCAGAGTAAGACCTCCTGTGAGAAGATTTTTTCTCTCACGTATCCCAGCAAATCCAGTAAAAGCTCAGGCTTTCCTGAAGTGTGTTTCAGACCTGGAGTCTTCAGGGGTAATCATGCCAGTTCCTTTTCAGGAACAAGGTTTGAGGTTTTATTCAAATCTATTCATTGTCCCAAAGAAGGAAAATGTATTCAGACCAGTTCTGGATCTGAAAATTTTGAATCGTTATGTAAAAGTACCAACTTTCAAGATGGTGACTATAAGGACTATTCTGCCTTTTGTTCAGCAAGGACATTATATGTCCACAATAGACTTGCAGGATGCATACCTTCATATTCCGATTCATCTAGAACATTATCAGTTCCTGAGATTCTCTTTTCTAGACAAGCATTACCTATTTGTTGCTTTTCCATTTGGCCTAGCAACAGCTCCAAGAATCTTTTCAAAGGTTCTAGGTGCCCTACTCTCTGTAATCAGAGAGCAGGGTATTGCGGTGTTTCCTTATTTGGACGATATCTTGGTACTAGCTCAGTCTTTACGTTCTGCAGAATATCACACGAATCAACTAGTGTTGTTTCTTCGGAAACATGGTTGGAGGATCAATTTACCAAAAAGTTTCTTGATTCCTCAGACAAGGGTCACCTTTTTAGGCTTCCAGATAGATTCAGTGTCCATGACTCTGTCTCTAACAGACAAGAGATGTTTAAAATTGGTTGCATCCTGCCGGCACCTTCAGTCTCAGTCATTCCCTTCAGTGGCTATGTGCATGGAAGTTTTAGGTCTCATGACTGCAGCATCGGACGCAATCCCCTTTGCTCGTTTTCACATGAGACCTTTACAGCTTTGTATGCTGAACCAATGGTGCAGGGATTATACAAATATATCACAATTAATATCCTTAAATCCCAATGTTCGACACTCTCTGACGTGGTGGATAGATCACCATTGTTTAGTTCAAGGGGCTTCTTTTGTTCGGCCAACCTGGACTGTGATCACAACAGATGCGATTTTCAGGTTGGGGAGCTGTTTGGGGATCTCTGACAGCACAAAGGGTTTGGAAATCTCAAGAGGCGAGATTACCAATAAATATTTTAGAACTCTGTGCAATTTTCAGAGCTCTTCAGTTTTGGCCTCTGTTAAAGAGAGAACCGTTCATTTGTTTTCAGACAGACAATATCACAACAGTGGCATATGTCAATCATCAGGGTGGGACTCACAGTCCCCAAGCTATGAAAGAAGTATCTCGGATACTTGCTTGGGTGGAATCCAGCTCCTGTCTAATCTCTGCGGTGCATATCCTAGGTGTAGACAATTGGCAGGCGGATTATCTCAGCTGTCAGACTTTACATCCAGGGGAGTGGTCGCTCCATCCAGATGTGTTTTCTCAGATTGTTCATATGTGGGGTCTTCCAGAGATAGATCTCATGGCCTCTCATCTAAACAAGAAACTTCCCAGATACCTGTCCAGGTCTAGGGATATTCAGGCGGAAGCAGTGGATGCGCTGACACTTCCTTGGTGTTATCATCCTGCTTACATTTTCCCGCCTCTAGTTCTTCTTCCAAGAGTGATCTCCAAAATCATCATGGAACAATCGTTTGTGTTGCTGGTGGCTCCAGCATGGCCACACAGGTTTTGGTATGCGGATCTGGTTCTGATGTCCAGTTGCCAACCTTGGCCACTTCCGTTAAGGCCGGACCTACTGCCTCAAGGTTCGTTTTTCCATCAGGATCTCAAATCATTAAATTTGAAGGTATGGAAATTGAACGCTTAGTACTAAGTCATAGAGGTTTCTCTGACTCAGTGATTAATACTATGTTACAAGCTCGTAAATCTTTCTCTAGAGTTTGGAAGACTTACACATTTCATGGTGTTCTTCTCATAAATTCTCTTGGCATTCTTTTAGAATTCCTAGAATTTTACAGTTTCTTCAGGATGGTTTGGATAAGAGTTTGTCTGCAAGTTCCTTGAAAGGACAAATCTCTGCTCTTTCTGTTTTATTTCACAGAAAGATCGCTATACTTCCTGATATTTACTGTTTTGTACAGGCTTTAGTTCGTATTAAGCCTGTCATTAAATCAATTTCTCCTACTTGGAGTCTTAATTTGGTTTTGAAGGCTTTACAGGCTCCTCCATTTGAGCCTATGCATTATTTGGACATTAAACTACTTTCTTGGAAAGTGTTGTTCCTTTTGGCTATCTCTTCTGCTAGAAGAGTTTCTGAGCTATCTGCTCTTTCTTGTGAGTCTCCTTTTCTGATTTTTCATTAGGATAAGGCAGTTTTGCGGACTTCTTTTCAATTTTTACCTAAGGTTGTGAATTCTAACAACATTAGTAGAGAAATTGTTGTCCCTTCCTTGTGTCCTAATCCAAAGAATTCTTTGGAAAGATCCTTACATTCTTTGGATGTGGTAAGAGCTTTGAAATATTATGTGGAAACAACTAAAGATTTCAGGAAGACTTCCAGTCTATTTGTTTTATTTTCTGGTCCTAGGAAAGGTCAGAAGGCTTCTGCTATTTCCTTGGCTTCTCAGTTAAAACTTTTGATTCATCAAGCTTATTTGGAGTCGGGTCAGGCCCCGCCTCAGAGAATTACAGCTCATTCTACTAGATCAGTCTCCACTTCGTGGGCCTTTAAGAATGAAGCTTCAGTTGATCAGATTTGCAAAGCGGCAGCTTGGTCCTCTTTGCATACATTTACTAAATTCTACCGTTTTGATGTATTCGCTTCTTCAGAAGCAGTTTTTGGTAGAAAAGTTCTTCAGGCAGCTGTTTCAGTTTGATTCTTCTGCTTTTGATTTAAGTTTTTTTCTTTCATTTATGAAAATAAACTTATTTTTTTGGGTTGTGGATTAATTTTTTCCGCGGAAAATGGCTGTTTTTATTTTGTCCCTCCCTCTCTAGTGACTCTTGCGTGGAGTTCCACATCTTGGGTATTGCTATCCCATATGTCACTAGCTCATGGACTCTTGCCAATTACATGAAAGAAAACATAATTTATGTAAGAACTTACCTGATAAATTCATTTATTTCATATTGGCAAGAGTCCATGAGGCCCACCTTTTTTATGGTGGTTATGATTTTTAGTATATAGCACAATTATTTCCAAATTTCTTTTGTTGATGCTTTCTACTCCTTTCTTTATCACCCCACTTCTTGGCTATTCGTTAAACTGAATTGTGGGTGTGGTAAGGGGTGTATTTATAGGCATTTTGAGGTTTGGGAAACTTTGCCCCTCCTGGTAGGATTGTATATCCCATACGTCACTAGCTCATGGACTCTTGCCAATATGAAAGAAATTAATTTATCAGGTAAGTTCTTACATAAATTATGTTTTTACTTTGGATACCATATTAAGTGGCGTTGCTAAAAGTGTCATGTGTAATATTAGTGATAGCTGGATGTGCTGTATTAGTGCCAAAATATGCTTTTAATTTAATTTTTCTAAAAAAATTATTTAAATCTTTTTGTAACTCAAATTCATCAATATTACTGAAAATTGAAAATTATAAACCTTTATTGAGAAGTGTTAACTCCTCCAAACTCAAAACACGATTAGAAATATTGTGAACAAGATTATCATCAGGTAAAGAAAGTCCAGACTCAGTGCACTCAGTAGTACCATAAATATTAGTGTCAAGTGGTATGTCAGTCTGCTCTGGTGTAGGTGTAACAAGTATGGTACTGTCCATAGATTGGAGAGTCTTATTCTTAGTATTGCTTGTTTTTGCATTTACTCGTCCTTGGTGGCAGTCTCCCATTTCCCCAGAAGATAGTATAATCCGGTCCGGTATAGGTACAATAGATATAGGAGAGTTTACAGTAATGGGAGATTTTATTGTGGTGCTGCATTTTACAACAGTCCGTTCTTGTTGGCAGTCTCCCACACCCCCATATGTATCATCACCCTGTACCTTTAGTAGTTGTGATTTCTTCTCTGGTGTCCTCGTGCACTGCGGCGTCTGGTCCGGTTCATGTACATGGGCGGTCCTCTTCCTATGTTTTCGCCTTTACTGTGTGTTCGATGTCGGAGTCCTCCGTTAAAAAACTCACAGAAGACTCTGAACCACTGCAGGGATCCTCCAGTGTCTGGTGTTGTCTGCCTCAACGTCGCGTCTGCTCACGGGGTGTAACTCCTCCCCTTCCTTGTGATCTAGATAGACTCCACCGGTAAACAGCTCCATTGATATAATCCTGTTCGTCCCTTGCAAATTTTCTTCTCTTTCTTGCCTCCAGCTCTTTACGGTAAGCCCCCACCGATTTATCAATCCCAGCAGTTGTTTTATTATACTCATCCGAGGGAAGGGATTCCTTTAATTGACCTTTCTGAGCAGAAACTTTGTCTTTATACAGAGCAATCTCTTTCTGAGCATATTAAACCGTCCAGATGATAATGTCAAATGAGCATTTGTTAATGATGCTTTCAAATTTATCACAATAATCTTTGCGATCTGCAAATAATGTAGGACAAGTAGACATCCGTAAACCACGGGGGGGATCCTATGCATTTTAAAATACTCAGAGAGAGTTATTGCATGGAGTTCCAGTATCATCTGTTTTTTACTGCCTTTCTCCAGCTGTCTGCTGCTCAATTCAGCTGGGGCAAATTTGAGAAAGTCTCTGTTACCGGCCACATAGGAGTTGATTATTAAAGCTGCTTCCTCATTATAGCCAAACATATTAGGACCAATGGTATTAACATTCTCATTAGTTAGATTACCTTCTGCCATTGTAGTGCAAGTATCCTCCAGAGGCTGAAACACACTGGAAATGAGATTATGGGGAACAGCACCCAAACAATTAGGCACAGGAGCATGTCAGCCACCCCTCCAATGACAAATCTTGATAAAGGAAAAGAGGCTCCAGCCTGGGCAGATAGATAGATAGATCTGCCTAGACTGGAGCCTCTTTTCCTTTTTCAAGATTTGTCATTGAAGGGGTGGCTGACTCCTTGTTCCTGTGCCTCATTGTTTGGGGGCTGTTCCCCATACTCTTATTTCCTGGAATAAATCCAAGCAGAGGAAGTCCACAGAGTCTAAGTAGGCATGAATGGGCAGTACCCAGTCCTCTTCTGGATCGTGCAGGGGGCAGACTGACGCTCTTTTCTGTCGCTTGGTTCAGGGACATGCAGGATCCATGGGTCCTGGAGCTCATAGCTCGGTGTTTCAAGTCTCAGCCACCCAAGGGCAGATTCCTCCTCTCTCTCCTGTCTTCCTGACCAAAAAGTAGGGAAACCTTTCTGGGGTGTGTACGGGATCTGTCCTCTTAGGAGCTTTTGTCCCGGTGTCTAACACATTGAGAGATTTGGGATACTATTCAAACCTTTTCGTGGTCCCAAAGAAGGAGGGAACTTTCCGTCCGATTCTGGACCTTTAGTGCTTAAACAAGTTTTTAAATGTCCCCTCGTTCAAGATGGAGACAATAAGGTCCATTCTTCCCCTCGTTCAAGAAGGGCAGTTAATGACTACGATAGATCTGAAGGATGCTCCCTTCATGTACCAATCCTCAAAGATCACTTCCAGTTCCTAAGGTTTGCGTTCCTGGACCAGCACTTCCAGTTTATTGCACTTCCGTTTGGGCTAGCTACGGCTCCAAGAAATTTTTCGAAGAGTGGACCATTCGGAATCTCACCTCTGTCTTCTTCGATCCCATGGATGGAGGATAAATATAGAGAGAGTTCTCTTGTATTGAGTACCAGGGTAGAATTCACGGGTACTATAATAGAATATTTCTAACAGACCAGAGGCGTTGCAAACTAGCCTCAACATGTCTTGCCCTCCAGACCTCCTTAAGGCCATCTATGGCTCGGTGTATGGAGGTGATTGGTCTCATGGTGTCCAGCATGGACATCATTTCCTTTGCCAGGTTTCACCTCAGACTGTTGCAACTGCGCATGCTGAAGCAGTGGAACGGCGATCATTCAGATCTGTCTCAACAGATTTCTCTGGACAACCGATCGAGGTAATTGCTCTCTTGGTGTTTTTGTCAGGATCACTTCTGCCGAGGGACGTCTGTCTTAAAAGACCATCCTGGGTGATTGTGACTATGGTTGTGAGTCAGGGTGGGGATCTGTTTGGGGTTCCAGGAAGGCACAGGGCCTAAGGACTCAGGAGGAAAGCTCCCTCCCGATCTCATTTTGGCTCTTCGGGCAATATACAAATGCTCTGAAGGCTTGGCCTCTGCTGGGTTTGTCCCAGTTTATCAGATTCCAATCAGACAATATATCCTCGGTGGCTTACATCATCCATCAGGGGGGATTGAGAAGCTCCCTAGCTATAAGGGAAGTATCTCGGATTCTGGAGTGGGCGGAGACCCACATTTGTTTGCTGTCAGCAATCCACATTCTGGGTGTGGACAACTGGGAAGCGGATTTCCTCAGCAGACAATCCTTTCATCTAGGGGAATGGTCTCTCCATCCCGAGTGTTTGCGGAGATTTGCAAGAGGAAGATCTTATGACATCTCAATACCAAGCTACACAGATATGGGTCGAGGTACAGGGATCCTTAGGCGGAGCTAAAAAATGCATTAGCGGTGCCTTGGAGGTTCAATCCAATTTATCTTTTCCAGCCGTAACCACTACTTCCTAGTGTAGTGGCTCAAATTAATCAGGCGTCAGTGATACTGATTGCTCCGTCTTGACCGCAAAGGATATGGTTCGCGGATCTAGTGGGAATGTCATTATCTCCTCCGTGGAAGTTTTACCTTGTCGCAGGGATCTGCTGACCAAGGTCTCTTTGTTCATCAATGTCTAGATTCTCTGAGGCTGACTGCGTGGAGATTGAATGCTTAGTCCTAGACAAGAGAGGGTTTTCTGAGAGAGTTATTTTTACTCTCATTCAAGCTTGTAAGCTGGTTGCTGGTCACATCTATCATAAGGTGTGGAGGACCTACTTATTCTGTTCTCCAGGATGAACTGGAGAAGGGCTTTTCTGCAAGTCCCCTGAAGGGACAGATTTCAGCCCTATCTGCGTTACTGCACAAGAGGTTCGCTGAGCTTTCAGATGTGCAGTAATTTGTTAAGGCTCTGCTAGGATCAGGCCTGTGTTTCGATCTAATGCTCCTCCTTGGAGTTTAAATCTTGTTCTTAAAGTTTTGCAACGGGTTTCGTTGGAGCCTATGCAGGAAGTAAACATTAAATTGTTGTCTTGGAAAGTTCCTTTTCTACTGGCTATTGCTTCTGTGTGCAGAATATCTGTGATTGCTGCCTTGCAATGCGTCCCTCCTTATCTGACTTTCCATGCTACAAACCAAGTTAGGTTTTTTTCCTAAGCTTGTGTCAATTCGAAACATCAATCAAGAGATTGTGGTTTCTTTCCTGTGTCCTAATCTTTCATCGAAGGAACGTTTACAACGTTATTCTGGATGTGGTTTGTGCTTAGTTCTATCTTCAGGCCACAAAGGAATTTAGACAATCTTATTTCTCTGTTTGTTCTCCTTTCCAGGAAGCGTAGGGGTCAATGGGCCTCTTCGACTTCCATATCTTTTTGGCTGAGTGTCATCTGTTTAGCATAGAGCCAGCGGGACATAAGCCTCCTCTGAGAATTACGACTCATTCTACGAGAGCAGTGGTTTCCTCTTGGGCCTTCAAAAATAAGGCCTCTATGGATCAGATCTGTAAGGCGGCTATCTGGTCCTCCTTACATAAGTTTTCCAAATTTTACAAGTTTAATGTTTTTGCTTCTGCTGAAGCAGCCTTCGGGAGAAAGGTTTTACAGGCTGTGGTGCCCTCAGATTAGGGTCCACCTCTCTTTTTTCCCTCCCGTTAGCATTCCGTGTACTCTAGAGTGTAGGTATATGTTTCCCACAAGTAAGGAATGCAGCTTTGGACTCTTCCAATATTAAGAATGAAAACATAAATTATGCTTACCAGCCCATGTTCTCTGATGGGCTGCCCTAAATTTAAAGGGACAGTCTAGTCCAAAATAAACTTTCATAATTCAGATAGGGCATGTAATTTTAAACTATTTTCCAATTCACTTTTATCACCAATTTTGCTTTGTTCTCTTGGTATTCTTAGTTGAAAGCTTAACCTAGGAGGTTCATATGCTAATTTCTTAGACCTTGAAGGCCGCCTCTTAAGAATGCATTTTAACAGGGTTTTCACTACTAGAGGGTGTTAGTTCATGTGTTTCATATAGATAACACTGTGCTCATGCACGTGAAGTTACCTGGGAGCCGTCACTGATTGGCTAAACTGCAAGTCTGTCAAAAGAACTGAAATAAAGGGGCAGTTTGCAGAGGCTTAGATACAAGATAATCACAGAGGTAAAAAATATACTGTATAAATATAACTGTGTTGGTTATGCAAAACTGGGGAATGGGTAATTAAGGGATTATCTATCTTTTAAAACAATAACAATTCTGGTGTAGACTGTCCCTTTAAATTTATTCTTCTGGCACCTTTCTCCTACTGTTCCTTGTTCTCTCAGCAGAATGACTGGGGTTATGAGGAAGTGGGGGAGGTATTTAAGCCTTTGGCTGGGGTGTCTTTGCCTCCTCCTGGTGGCCAGGTTCAGTATTTCCCACAAGTAAGGAACTAAGCTGTGGACTCTTCCCATACAGAAGGAAAGGAAATTATCTGGTAAGCATAATTTATGTTTTTTTTTATAATTTCGTTTATTATTTTGTGTAATCTTAGTGTTTTTTATTTTCCGTAATTTTAGTGTTTATTTTTTTTGTAATGTTAGATTTTTTTAACTTATTCGTAGGATTAGTTTTTTTTTAATTTAGGATTTTTAATTGGTAGTTTTTTTTATTGTATTAGAATAGTAAGGTGAGGTTAATTTAATGTTAGGTTTATTTTTATTTCACAGGTAGGTTTTTATTTATTTAAATATAGTTATATTGTAATTTTAATTTAAAGTTAGGGGGGTGTTACGTTTAGGGGTTAATAGTTTAATTTAGTGTTTTGCGATGTGGGAGGCCGGAGGTTTAGGGGTTAATAGGTTTATTTAGTGGTGGCGATCTGGGAGACCAGAGGTTTAGGGGTTAATAGGTTTATTTAGTGGCAGTGATTTCGGGAGTGACGGTTTGGGGTTAATATATTTAAATATGGTTACCGATGTGGGCGGCAGATTAGGGGTTAATACAATTATTTAATAGTCGCAATGTGGGTGGGTGGCAGATTAGGGTTTAATAGGTTTTAAATAGTGTTTGTGATGCGGGAGGGTGGCAATTTAGGGATTAATAGGTAGTTTATGGGTGTAAGTGTACTTTGTAATATTTTAGTTATGAGTTTTGTAAAACATTTTTGTTTTGCAAAATCCCTAACTACTGCTCTCAGATGGCGGTATAGAGCATAACACAAGCATTTTAGCCGGACCGCACAATCTGTAATAACGGCGCTACGAAAAGCTCGCGCTCAAACATCATTTTTTTAAGTGCGGAATGGCCGTTGTGTTAAAGGCTAGAATGCTTGCAGTATAGCTATAATGGCCAATTTTTCTGCGGTATTGCTGTACCGTAAAACTCGTAATCTAGGTGTATTTTTTTTCTTAACCTTTTAAAGTAAATTATATTTATTTGCTTGCATTTTTATGACACATTTAACAAAGTCACCATTTAGAGTTTCTGTAATTTAGTTTATAGGCTGGAGAGCAAGGAAAAGCTTTTTGTGTTTCTGTCCATCAGACAGCATTTTGTTATATTGCTGAAATTACCTTAAAAGGGGACGGGACAAAAAATATATAGTGCTTGTAAGTAATATTGTTACATCAGTGGGTAATTATAAAGTTTTTTGCAGCCTTAGCTTTTAGAATATGGTATAGTTTCTGGCAGGCTTTTTCCTGTATGAAAACAGTGCATGGAATTTTGGTAAAGGAACATTTAACTCAAAATGTAATTTCCCCAAAAAAGTATTTAAAATCTCTTACTCTCTTGCATTCTGCACAGTGATTACTTGATCAGTCCCGGAACTCATTCATGCCTGCCCTTAATTGGCAGCAGCACAGAGGATAACAAAAACAACTCGTATGGCTTTTCAAAAGATGTGTCCTTGGACTGTAAATTAATGTAAATTTGTTAACGAAATTACAATTTAAATGCTTTTTAATAATTAATTTTGTATGTGCATCTTTTACAATGCAGTGATTAATTTCTGACACTAGTCAAGTGGAAATATGCAAAAAAACAAACAAAAAAAAAGCAAAAAACACCTTCCAAATCCATAGAAGTGATCTGCAGTTAAATAAAAAATTAGATTAAAAAAAAACCTTAAAGGGATAATAAAGTCCAAATTAAATTCATGATTCATAGGGCATGGAATTTTAAACAACTTTCTAATTTACTTTTATCATCAAATTTGCTTTGTTCTCTCCTTATTCTTAGTTGAAATCTAAACCTAGGTAGGCTCATATGCTAATTTCTAAGCCCTTGAAGGCTGCCTCTTAGCTGAATGCATTCAATAGTTTTTCTCAGCTAGAGGGCATTAGTTCATGTGATTTATATATATATATTACACTGTGTTCATGCACGTGAAGTTATTTAAGAGTCAGCACTAATTGCCTGAAATGCAAGTCTGTCAAAAGATGTGAGATAAGGAGGCAGTCAGCAGAAGCTTAGATATAAGGTAATCACACAGGTAAAAAGTATATTTCTATAACTGTGTTGGTTATGAAAAACTGGGGAATGGTAAATAAAGGGATTATCTATCTTTTTAAACAATTATATTTCTTTCATGTAATTAGCAAGAGTCCATGAGCTAGTGACGTATGGGATATACATTCCTACCAGGAGGGGCAAAGTTTCCCAAACCTCAAAATGCCTATAAATACACCCCTCACCACACCCACAATTCAGTTTTACAAACTTTGCCTCCCATGGAGGTGGTGAAGTAAGTTTGTGCTAGATTCTTCGTTGATATGCGCTTCGCAGCAGGCTGAAGCCCGGTTTTTCTCAGTGAATGTCAGAGGGATGTGAAGAGAGTATTGCCTATTTGAATACAATGGTCTTCCTCTAGGGGATCTATTTCATAGGTTCTCTGTTATCGGTCGTAGAGATTTCTTCTCCTACCTCCCTTTTCAGATCGACGATATACTCTTATATACCATTACCTCTACTGATTCTCGTTTCAGTACTGGTTTGGCTATCTACTATATGTAGATGAGTGTCTTAGGGTAAGTAAGTCTTATTTTGTATATGACACTCTAAGCTATGGTTGGGCACTTTATATGTAAAGTTCTAAATATATGTGTTAAACTTATATTTGCCATGATTCAGGATAATCAGTATTCCTTCTTTCAGACTGTCAGTTTCATTTTTTGGGAAAATGCATATGAATAAATATTTTTTCTTACCTTAAAAAATTTCAAATTGACTTTTTTTCTTGCGGGCTGTTAGGCTTGCGGGTGCAGAAAATGCTTCAATTTATTGCGTCATTTTTGGCGCAACCTTTTTTGGCGCAAAATTTCATCATTTCCAGCGTCATAGTTGACGCCGGAAGTTTTCACGTGATTGCGTCATTTTTTGACGCATGTGTGTTACAGACGTTTTTTGCCAAAAAATGTGGGCGTCATACTTGGCGCCAAATAATGTGGGCGTCATACTTGGCACATTATTTCAGTCTCACTTTTTTGTTGCTTCTGGTTGCCAGAGGCTTGTTTGTTTTGCATTTTTTCCAATTCCTGAAACTGTCATTTAAGGAATTTGATAATTTTGCTTTATATGTTGTTTTTTCTATTACATATTGCAAGATGTCACAACCTGACCCTGGATCAGAATCTACTTCTGGAAAGAGGCTGCCTGATGTTGGTTCTACCAAAGCTAAGTGCATTTGTTGTAAACTTTTGGTAACTGTTCCTCCGGCTGTAGTTTGTGTTAGTTGTCATGATAAACTCTCTAACGCAGATAATGTCTCCATTAGTAATAATCCATTACCTGTTGTTTTTCCTTCAACATCTAATGTTCAGGATGTTCCTGTTAATGTAAGAGAATTTGTTTCTAATTCTATTCGGAAGGCTCTGTCTGTTATTCCTCCTTCCAGTAAACGTAAAACTTCTTATATTTCAGATGAATTTTTAAATGACCGCCATCATTCTGACTTATCTATTTCTGATGAGGATCTATCTGGTTCAGAAGATTCTGCCTCAGATATTGACACTGATAAATCTTCATATTTGTTTAAGATGGAGTTTATTCGTTCTTTACTTAAAGAAGTGTTGATTGCATTAGATATGGAGGAGTCTAGTCCTCTTGATATTAAATCTAATAAGCGTTTAAATTCAGTTTTTAAACCTCATGTAGTTATTCCAGAAGTTTTTCCAGTTCCTGATGCTATTTCAGAAGTAATTTCTAGGGAATGGAATAGTCTGGGTACTTCATTTACTCCTTCTCCAAGGTTTAAGAAATTGTACCCTTTGCCATCTGATAGATTAGAGTTTTGGAAAAAAATCCCCAAAGTTGATGGGACTATCTCTACTCTTGCTAAACGTACTACTATTCCTACGGCAGATAGTACTTCTTTTAAGGATCCTTTAGATAGAAAGCTTGAATCCTTTCTAAGGAAGGCTTATTTATGTTCAGGTAATCTTCTTAGACCTGCTATTTCTTTGGCTGATGTTGCTGCAGCTTCCACTTTCTGGTTGGAGGCTTTAGCGCAACAAGTGTCAGACCATAATGCTTATAGCATTGTTAAACTTCTTCAACATGCTAATAACTTTGTTTGTGATGCCTTTTTTGATATCATTAGAATTGATATCAGGTAGATGTCTTTAGCTATTTTAGCTAGAAGAGCTTTATGGCTTAAATCTTGGAATGCAGATATGACTTCTAAGTCAACATTGCTTTCTCTTTCTTTCCAAGGTAATAAATTATTTGGTTCACAGTTGGATTCAATAATTTCAACTGTTACTGGGGGGAAGGGAGCCTTTTTGCCTCAGGACAAAAAATCTAAAGGTAAATAGAGGGCTGCTAATCGTTTTCGTTCCTTTCGTCAGAATAAGGAACAGAAGCCTGACCCTTCCCCTAAAGGAACAGTTCCGTTTGGAAATCTTCTCCAGTCTGGAATAAATCCAAGCCTTTTAGAAAGTCAAAACCAGCTCCTAAATCCGCATGACGGTGCGGCCCTCATTCCAGCACAGCTGGTAGGGGCAGGTTACGATTTTTCAAAGATGTTTGGATCAATTCGATTCACAGTCTTTGGATTCAGAACATTGTTTCACAAGGGTACAGAATAGGTTTCAAGGTAAGGCCGCCTGTGAGAAGATTTTTTTCTCTCACGCATTCCAGTAAACCCAGTAAAAGCTCAGGCGTTTCTGAAATGTGTTTCAGACCTAGAGTCGGCTGGGGTAATTGTGCCAGTTCCAGTTCTGGAACAGGGTCTGGGGTTTTACTCAAATCTGTTCATTGTACCAAAGAAGGAGAATTCCTTCAGACCAGTTCTGGATCTAAAAATATTGAATCGTTATGTAAGGATACCAACATTCAATATGGTGACTATAAGGACTATTCTGCCTTTTGTTCAGCAAGGGCATTATATGTCTACAATAGACTTACAAGATGCATATCTTCATATTCCAATTCATCCAGATCACTATCAGTTCCTGAGATTCTCTTTTCTAGACAAGCATTACCAGTTTGTTGCTCTTCCGTTTGGCCTAGCAACAGCTCCAAGGATCTTTTCAAAGGTTCTCAGTGCCCTTCTCTCTGTAATCAGAGAACAGGGTATTGCGGTATTTCCTTATTTGGACAATATCTTGGTACTTGTTCAGTCTTTACATTCTGCAGAATCTCATACGAATCAACTTGTGTTGTTTCTTCAAAGACAGGGTTGGAGGATCAATTTTCCAAAGAGTTCCTTGATTCCTCAGACAAGGGTAACCTTTTTGGGTTTCCAAATAGATTCAGTGTCCATGACTTTGTCTCTAACAGAAAAGAGACGTCTGAAATTGGTTTCAGTTTGTCGAAACCTTCAGTCTCAATCGTTCCCTTCGGTAGCTTTGTGCATGGAAATTCTAGGTCTCATGACTGCTGCATCGGACGCGATCCCTTTTTCTCGTTTTCACATGAGACCTCTTCAGCTTTGTATGCTGAACCAATGGTGCAGGGATTATACAAAGATATCACAATTAATATCCTTAAATCCAAATGTTCGATCTTCTCTGACTTGGTGGTTGGATCACCATTGTTTAGTTCAAGGGGCCTCTTTTGTTCGTCCAACCTGGACTGTGATCTCAACAGATGCGAGTCTTTCAGGTTGGGGAGCTGTATGGGGATCTCTGACAGCGCAGGAGGTTTGGGAATCTCAGGAGGCGAGATTACCAATCAACATTTTGGAACTCCGTGCGATTTTCAGAGCTCTTCAGTTCTGGCCTCTTCTGAAGAGAGAATCGTTTATTTGTTTTCAGACAGACAATGTCACAACCGTGGCGTATGTCAATCATCAAGAAAGGGACTCACAGTCCTCAGGCTATGAAAGAAGTATCTCGGATACTTGTATGGGCGGAATCCAGCTCCTGTCTAATTTCTGCGGTTCACATCCCAGGTATAGACAATTGGGAAGCGGATTATTTCAGTCACGAGACGCTACATCCGGGCGAATGGTCTCTTCACTCAGAGGTATTTCTTCAGATTGGCCTCTCATCTAAACAAGAAACTTCCCAGGTATCTGTCCAGATCCAGGGATCCTCAGGCGGAAGCAGTGGACGCGTTGTCGCTTCCTTGGAATTATCAACCTGCTTATATCTTTCCGCCTCTAGTTCTTCTTCCAAAAGTGATTTCCAAAATCTTAATGGAGCGTTCGTTTGTACTGCTGGTGGCTCCAGCATGGCCTCACAGGTTTTGGTATGCGGATCTCGTTCGGATGACCAGTTGCCAACCTTGGACACTTCCGTTAAGGCCAGACCTTCTATCTCAAGGCCCATTTTTCCATCAGGATCTCAAATCATTAAATTTGAAGGTATGGAGATTGAACGCTTGATACTTAGTCATAGAGGTTTCTCTAACTCAGTAATTAATACTATGTTACAGGCTCGTAAATCTGTGTCTAGGAAGATTTATTACCGAGTCTGGAAGACTTACATTTCTTGGTGTTCTTCTCATAAATTCTCTTGGCATTCTTTTAGAATTCCTAGAATTTTACAGTTTCTTCAGGATGGTTTGGATAAGGGTTTATCTGCAAGTTCCTTGAAAGGACAAATCTCTGCTCTTTCTGTTCTTTTTCACAGAAAGATTGCTAATCATCCTGATATTCATTGTTTTGTACAGGCTTTGGTTCGTATCAAGCCTGTTATTAAGTCAATCTCTCCTCCTTGGAGTCTTAATTTGGTTCTGAGGGCTTTACAGGCTCCTCCGTTTGAACCTATGCATTCTCTGGATATTAAATTACTTTCTTGGAAAGTTTTGTTCCTTTTGGCCATCTCTTCTGCTAGAAGAGTTTCTGAGTTATCTGCTCTTTCTTGTGAATCTCCTTTTCTGATTTTTCATCAGGATAAGGCGGTATTGCAGACTTCATTTAAATTTTTACCTAAAGTTGTGAATTCTAACAACATTAGTAGAGAAATTGTTGTCCCTTCATTGTGTCCTAATCCTAAGAATTCTCTGGAGAGATCTTTACATTCTTTGGATGTAGTAAGAGCTTTGAAATATTATGTTGAAGCTACTAAAGGTTTCAGAAAGACTTCTAGTCTATTTGTTATCTTTTCTGGTTCTAGGAAAGGTCAGAAGGCTTTTGCCATTTCTTTGGCTTCTTGGTTAAAGTCTTTGATTCATCTTGCTTATGTGGAGTCGGGTAAATCCCCGCCTCAAAGGATTACGGCTCATTCTACTAGGTCAGTTTCTACTTCCTGGGCTTTTAGGAATGAAGCTTCTGTTGATCAGATTTGCAAAGCAGCAACTTGGTCTTCTTTGCATACTTTTACTAAATTCTACCATTTTGATGTTTTTTCTTCTTCAGAAGCAGTTTTTGGTAGAAAAGTACTTCAGGCAGCTGTTTCAGTTTGATTCTTCTGCTTATTATTTCAATTTTTTTGATTTGGGTTGTGGATTCTTTTTCAGCGGAATTGGCTGTCTTTATTTTATCCCTCCCTCTCTAGTGACTCTTGATGTCACAACCTGACCCTGGATCAGAATCTACTTCTGGAAAGAGGCTGCCTGATGTTGGTTCTACCAAAGCTAAGTGCATTTGTTGTAAACTTTTGGTAACTTTTCCTCCGGCTGTAGTTTGTGTTAGTTGTCATGATAAACTTTCTAACGCAGATAATGTCTCCATTAGTAATAATCCATTACCTGTTGTTTTTCCTTCAACATCTAATGTTCAGGATGTTCCTGTTAATGTAAGAGAATTTGTTTCTAATTCTATTCGGAAGGCTCTGTCTGTTATTCCTCCTTCCAGTAAACGTAAAAGGTCTTTTAAAACTTCTTATATTTCAGATGAATTTTTAAATGACCGCCATCATTCTGACTTATCTATTTCTGATGAGGATCTATCTGGTTCAGAAGATTCTGCCTCAGATATTGACACTGATAAATCTTCATATTTGTTTAAGATGGAGTTTATTCGTTCTTTACTTAAAGAAGTGTTGATTGCATTAGATATGGAGGAGTCTAGTCCTCTTGATATTAAATCTAATAAGCGTTTAAATTCAGTTTTTAAACCTCATGTAGTTATTCCAGAAGTTTTTCCAGTTCCTGATGCTATTTCAGAAGTAATTTCTAGGGAATGGAATAGTCTGGGTACTTCATTTACTCCTTCTCCAAGGTTTAAGAAATTGTACCCTTTGCCATCTGATAGATTAGAGTTTTGGAAAAAAATCCCCAAAGTTGATGGGGCTATCTCTACTCTTGCTAAACGTACTACTATTCCTATGGCAGATAGTACTTCTTTTAAGGATCCTTTAGATAGAAAGCTTGAATCCTTTCTAAGGAAGGCTTATTTATGTTCAGGTAATCTTCTTAGACCTGCTATTTCTTTGGCTGATGTTGCTGCAGCTTCCACTTTCTGGTTGGAGGCTTTAGCGCAACAAGTGTCAGACCATAATGCTTATAGCATTGTTAAACTTCTTCAACATGCTAATAACTTTGTTTGTGATGCCTTTTTTGATATCATTAGAATTGATGTCAGGTATATGTCTTTAGCTATTTTAGCTAGAAGAGCTTTATGGCTTAAATCTTGGAATGCAGATATGACTTCTAAGTCAACATTGCTTTCTCTTTCTTTCCAAGGTAATAAATTATTTGGTTCACAGTTGGATTCAATAATTTCAACTGTTACTGGGGGGAAGGGAGCCTTTTTGCCTCAGGACAAAAAATCTAAAGGTAAATAGAGGGCTGCTAATCGTTTTCGTTCCTTTCGTCAGAATAAGGAACAGAAGCCTGACCCTTCCCCTAAAGGAACAGTTTCCGTTTGGAAACCTTCTCCAGTCTGGAATAAATCCAAGCCTTTTAGAAAGTCAAAACCAGCTCCTAAATCCGCATGACGGTGCGGCCCTCATTCCAGCACAGCTGGTAGGGGCAGGTTACGATTTTTCAAAGATGTTTGGATCAATTCGATTCACAGTCTTTGGATTCAGAACATTGTTTCACAAGGGTACAGAATAGGTTTCAAGGTAAGGCCGCCTGTGAGAAGATTTTTTCTCTCACGCATTCCAGTAAACCCAGTAAAAGCTCAGGCGTTTCTGAAATGTGTTTCAGACCTAGAGTCGGCTGGGGTAATTGTGCCAGTTCCAGTTCTGGAACAGGGTCTGGGGTTTTACTCAAATCTGTTCATTGTACCAAAGAAGGAGAATTCCTTCAGACCAGTTCTGGATCTAAAAATATTGAATCGTTATGTAAGGATACCAACATTCAAAATGGTGACTATAAGGACTATTCTGCCTTTTGTTCAGCAAGGGCATTATATGTCTACAATAGACTTACAGGATGCATATCTTCATATTCCAATTCATCCAGATCACTATCAGTTCCTGAGATTCTCTTTTCTAGACAAGCATTACCAGTTTGTTGCTCTTCCGTTTGGCCTAGCAACAGCTCCAAGGATCTTTTCAAAGGTTCTCAGTGCCCTTCTCTCTGTAATCAGAGAACAGGGTATTGCGGTATTTCCTTATTTGGACAATATCTTAGTACTTGTTCAGTCTTTACATTCTGCAGAATCTCATACGAATCAACTTGTGTTGTTTCTTCAAAGACAGGGTTGGAGGATCAATTTTCCAAAGAGTTCCTTGATTCCTCAGACAAGGGTAACCTTTTTGGGTTTCCAAATAGATTCAGTGTCCATGACTTTGTCTCTAACAGAAAAGAGACGTCTGAAATTGGTTTCAGTTTGTCGAAACCTTCAGTCTCAATCGTTCCCTTCGGTAGCTTTGTGCATGGAAATTCTAGGTCTCATGACTGCTGCATTGGACGCGATCCCTTTTGCTCGTTTTCACATGAGACCTCTTCAGCTTTGTATGCTGAACCAATGGTGCAGGGATTATACAAAGATATCACAATTAATATCCTTAAATCCCAATGTTCGATCTTCTCTGACTTGGTGGTTGGATCACCATTGTTTAGTTCAAGGGGCCTCTTTTGTTCGTCCAACCTGGACTGTGATCTCAACAGATGCGAGTCTTTCAGGTTGGGGAGCTGTATGGGGATCTCTGACAGCGCAGGAGGTTTGGGAATCTCAGGAGGCGAGATTACCAATCAACATTTTGGAACTCCGTGCGATTTTCAGAGCTCTTCAGTTCTGGCCTCTTCTGAAGAGAGAATCGTTTATTTGTTTTCAGACAGACAATGTCACAACCGTGGCGTATGTCAATCATCAAGAAAGGGACTCACAGTCCTCAGGCTATGAAAGAAGTATCTCGGATACTTGTATGGGCGGAATCCAGCTCCTGTCTAATTTCTGCGGTTCACATCCCAGGTATAGACAATTGGGAAGCGGATTATTTCAGTCACGAGACGCTACATCCGGGCGAATGGTCTCTTCACTCAGAGGTATTTCTTCAGATTGGCCTCTCATCTAAACAAGAAACTTCCCAGGTATCTGTCCAGATCCAGGGATCCTCAGGCGGAAGCAGTGGACGCGTTGTCGCTTCCTTGGAATTATCAACCTGCTTATATCTTTCCGCCTCTAGTTCTTCTTCCAAAAGTGATTTCCAAAATCTTAATGGAGCGTTCGTTTGTACTGCTGGTGGCTCCAGCATGGCCTCACAGGTTTTGGTATGCGGATCTCGTTCGGATGACCAGTTGCCAACCTTGGACACTTCCGTTAAGGCCAGACCTTCTATCTCAAGGCCCATTTTTCCATCAGGATCTCAAATCATTAAATTTGAAGGTATGGAGATTGAACGCTTGATACTTAGTCATAGAGGTTTCTCTAACTCAGTAATTAATACTATGTTACAGGCTCGTAAATCTGTGTCTAGGAAGATTTATTACCGAGTCTGGAAGACTTACATTTCTTGGTGTTCTTCTCATAAATTCTCTTGGCATTCTTTTAGAATTCCTAGAATTTTACAGTTTCTTCAGGATGGTTTGGATAAGGGATTATCTGCAAGTTCCTTGAAAGGACAAATCTCTGCTCTTTCTGTTCTTTTTCACAGAAAGATTGCTAATCATCCTGATATTCATTGTTTTGTACAGGCTTTGGTTCGTATCAAGCCTGTTATTAAGTCAATCTCTCCTCCTTGGAGTCTTAATTTGGTTCTGAGGGCTTTACAGGCTCCTCCGTTTGAACCTATGCATTCTCTGGATATTAAATTACTTTCTTGGAAAGTTTTGTTCCTTTTGGCCATCTCTTCTGCTAGAAGAGTTTCTGAGTTATCTGCTCTTTCTTGTGAATCTCCTTTTCTGATTTTTCATCAGGATAAGGCGGTATTGCAGACTTCATTTAAATTTTTACCTAAAGTTGTGAATTCTAACAACATTAGTAGAGAAATTGTTGTCCCTTCATTGTGTCCTAATCCTAAGAATTCTCTGGAGAGATCTTTACATTCTTTGGATGTAGTAAGAGCTTTGAAATATGTTGAAGCTACTAAAGGTTTCAGAAAGACTTCTAGTCTATTTGTTATCTTTTCTGGTTCTAGGAAAGGTCAGAAGGCTTCTGCCATTTCTTTGGCTTCTTGGTTAAAGTCTTTGATTCATCTTGCTTATGTGGAGTCGGGTAAATCCCCGCCTCAAAGGATTACGGCTCATTCTACTAGGTCAGTTTCTACTTCCTGGGCTTTTAGGAATGAAGCTTCTGTTGATCAGATTTGCAAAGCAGCAACTTGGTCTTCTTTGCATGCTTTTACTAAATTCTACCATTTTGATGTTTTTTCTTCTTCAGAAGCAGTTTTTGGTAGAAAAGTACTTCAGGCAGCTGTTTCAGTTTGATTCTTCTGCTTATTATTTCAATTTTTTTTATTTGGGTTGTGGATTCTTTTTCAGCGGAATTGGCTGTCTTTATTTTATCCCTCCCTCTCTAGTGACTCTTGCGTGGAAGTTCCACATCTTGGGTATCTGCTATCCCATACGTCACTAGCTCATGGACTCTTGCTAATTACATGAAAGAAAACATAATTTATGTATGAACTTACCTGATAAATTAATTTCTTTCATATTAGCAAGAGTCCATGATTTTTTTGTATAAAGCACAATTATTCCAATTCCTTATTTTTGTTGCTTTCGCTCCTTTCTTATCACCCCACTTCTTGGCTATTCGTTAAACTGAATTGTGGGTGTGGTGAGGGGTGTATTTATAGGTATTTTGAGGTTTGGGAAAATTTGCCCCTCCTGGTAAGAATGTATATCCCATACGTCACTAGCTCATGGACTCTTGCTAATATGAAAGAAATGAATTTATCAGGTAAGTTCTTACATAAATTATGTTTTTTGGTGTTTACTATCCCTTTAAGTAAAATCATGGTTTAAAATGGTCGTATTTGGACACATATTTTCTCTGAAAAAATAACCTCACAAAACACATTTAAGCAATACATTCAGTTAATTTATATCATGTGGTAAATTTCAGCAAACTATGGAAGCCATATGTTGGGTACATGTCAATAAAGTTACACTAGTGGAGTATATAGAAAATGTATGATCTTTAAAAACAAGAAGAAAAATGATGACACCTGAATGTTATGGTCTTTTAATTTTTATTCTGACCTCAGGTAGGACTTGAACTGCTCAGGAAGTGCTGGCTTTGCATTTGTTTTATGCTTTTTACCTAACACACTCTTGAAATTTATTGGGGCTTTACTGATTGAGTTATGTCAGTCTTGTGTAATCAGTACAGCTTGTTTTTGTATTATAAGTCATTGGTTAAAAGAATTAATCAAATACTTTTTTTTTTGGTGAGCGCTAAAATGAACACATCCTGTACTTACAATGAGAAGTGCTAATTAATACACTGGCCACATTTACCTTGATATTACAAGTTGAGCATTGTGTATCCAATGCATGCAATATATAACTTGGAATATCACTTTCAAAATCTTTTGTAAACGTGAATGGTAAAAGGGCACACTAGCACTAAACGTAATGTAAAATCACTATCCTTCCCAAACTCCACAACACATTAACCCTCATACTGCCATTACCGCAACTCAAAAACTCCCCTACACTATTAACCCCCTTACCACCACCAGCCTTATCACAAACATCCCCATCGCTATTAATTCATAAACCACCACAACCCCTATTGCAAATAACCCCCTTATGCTCTTAACTCTTAAACAGCCTCAACTCCCATCACAAATAACCCCCTATGTTCTGAAAGGGACACTAAACCCAAATTTTTTCTTTTATGATTCAGATAGAGCATGCAATTTTAAGCAACTTTCTAATTTACTCCTATTATCAAATTTTCTTCATTCTCTTGCTATCTTCATTTAAAAAGCAGGAATGTGATGCATAAAAGCCGGCCCATTTTTGGTTGAGTACCTGGGTTATGCTTGCTTATTGGTGGGTAAATGTAAGCCTCCAATAAGCAAGCACTATCCATGGTGCTGAACCTAAAATGGGCTGGCTGCTAAGATTTACATTCCTGTTTTTTAAATAAAGATAGCTAGAGAACAAAGAAAAATTGATCATAGGAGTAAATTAGAAAGTTGATTAAAATGTCATGCTCTATCGGAATTATGAAAGAAAAAAATTGGGTTCAGTGTCCCTTTAACTTTCAAAGTGCCAGAACACCAACACAAATCTACCCCAACACTATTTACCTCCAAGTTGCTAACCCCCCCAAGACCCCCTAACCTATGACACCTAAGTTACTGTTAAAAAGGATATAAAATAAAAAAAGTAAAAAAAAAATAAAATAATCATTAATAAAAAATAATTAAAAAAAAACGTGCAAACCCCTTGCTAAATAAAACCCTATCCTATTAATATCATTATCATTTATTTGTATAGTGCTGCAAAGTTCCATAGCGCTGGGTACAGAGATAGGGATATACAATGACACAGATTTGTGATAAGATACATAAACATAACTAACTAAACAAATCTAGTACAGGAGGAAGAGGGCCCTGCTTTGAAGCCCCCTTAAAAAACCCTATCCTAAAAATATACCCCTTAAAACAAAATTCTCCTAAAAAATTACATTCTAAAAAAAAATCTAAAAACCCCTTTAAATAATACTTCTTATCTTATTTAAAAAAAACACAAAGAAGACCCCCTTAAAAAGGTGCACTTCTAGAAAGAAAAGAAAAAAAAGCTGTAAAAAAACCCTCCAGTTCCAGTTAAAAAAAAAAAAAGATTCCCTTAAAAATGATCTTAAATAAAATACATAAAGAAAATAAAAAACATGTTACTTACTGTCCAAAGTCATCTGTCAGCTGTCCAGTATCTTAATTTGAAGTAGTCATAATGTATTGAGGGGAGTGGAAATTATTTTATCACTTAATAAACCTAATTTGTATATAAATTCTCTGTATGGATGTACAGGAATGTTCTCCTGTAACAATGTTCCTTGTTAATACAGGCCTATATGTGTCGTGCTGCATATTATGGATTTAGGAAGAGGTATACCAAAGCCATCATGAACTGCAACTCTGCTATCAAAGTACAACCTAAGAGTGTAAGAGCTTACCTGTACAGAGGATCCTTGAAATACCATATAAAGGTGAGAAGATATAATGTTGGCAAACATATAGATGTTCTTTTTTGTAAAATTCTGATTTAAAAGTAAATTATTGCATGACTTCTGCAAAAGGTTTCCACCAGACCTCATAGCTACTTCTGTAAAGTCGTCCAGTTTTAGGATAATAGTTGGTTGTGTGCCAGAATATTCATTGATGTTTTTTATATTCTTTTTTTAGTAACAGTCTGTAATCTTAGTATTCATACCTCTGAAGTGGAGCACATACTACCAGAAATGAGAGATGTGCAACCCTAGAAGGATACCTCCCTACTTCAAATGTATTCCTCACCATACAAGGAGCTCTGAGTGTGGAATTAGGGATTAACCGAGGGTGGTATTGAAACTTTATATTTAGTGACCAGGCAGTCTGGGAATGTCAACCAGGGGAAAAGTGGCTGGGCATTCATGGGTAGATTGTAGGTGGCCCTCAATTTCAGCTTGTTAAACCTGGACATTGAATGGGCCTTCCGCCTCTTACTCTTTTCAGTGTTCTTCACAGAAAATGTTGCCAGCTGGGTGGTATTTTAAAGTAGCCAAGTGGGGGATAGATTAATACTTTGCATTATTGTAGTATGTTCTGTTATTTATAAATGTTAGTTAAGCTATCCAAAGCACAATTTATTACATAATTTAATATAAACTGATTTAATTTAATTTAATTAGTGCAACTAACACTGAAATTAAACTTAGATAGTTTTAGCTTAATATTGGCCTACATTTTTACTGATTGGTCAGAAAAATCAACTTTGTGGTGTGCTCATTAAAAGCCAGATTACAAGTGGAGCAGTATTTAATGCTCCCGCTTGTACGCTTACTCTGCTAGATTTAAGCTTTTTACTCACATCGGATAGCGCTCACCTTACAAGTTGAAAGTAAAATGTTTTCAATCGCGCACTAACCCAATGTGCGCAAAAAGCCAGTTAGAATATTGCAATCACATTAACGTATTACACCATAGAATTTAATTGAGCAAAAAGGGTGGAAACTCCCCCCTACTCACACGCTAACCCGATCACATATTCTCAAGTGCGCTAATCGGACATGAAAATATTAATTAGACAGGTGCATACTGTACATTTGGGCACCCTTGTCATTTTGTTGATTTGAATACCTGTAACTATCTAGCACTGATTAATTGGAACACACAATTGGTTTGGTGAGCCCATTAAGCCTTGAACTTGAGAAAAGGTATTTAAGGTGGCCAATTGCAAGTTGTTGTTCTCTTTGACTCCTCTGAAGAGTGGCAACATTGGGGCCTCAAAACATATATATATATATATATATAATGTCTGTATATGTATACATATGTATTTATGTTTTTATATGTTTTTATAAGTCTGTAAATACATATATACACATATATACAGTACACACACACACATGCATATATATATATATATATATATATATATATATATATATATATATATATAAATCACAGAAATAGGAGCGCACTCGCCTGGTCTTAATGAAATATTCTTTATTCAAAGTGACGTTTCGGGGTAGTTAGCCCCGTCCTCAGACCATTACTACCCCGAAACGTCACTTTGAATAAAGAATATTTCATTAAGACCCGGCGAGCGCGCTCCTATTTCTGTGATTTATATGCATTTTGATTGAATGCACCCCGGGCAGCCTTAACCTTTGAAAGTGCGTGCAGTGCCCTATGGACATTGAGTATATATATATATATATATATATATATATATATATACATATTTAGACATGTACAGTATATGTATGAATCTCTGTTAAAGCCCTTTGCCTGCCTTTTCTCCAACATTGGTGTGTCCGGTCCACGGCGTCATCCTTACTTGTGGGAATATTCTCTTCCCCAACAGGAAAAGGCAAAGAGCACAGCAAAAGCTGCCCATTTAGCCCCTCGTCTGGCTCCGCCCCCCCAGTCATTCTCTTTGCCGCTCTGAACAAGTAGCATCTCCACGGAGATGGTGAAGAGTATGTGGTGTTAGTTGTAGTTTTTTATTCTTCTATCAAGAGTTTGTTATTTTAAAATAGTGCCGGTTTGTACTATTTACTCTAAAACAGAAAAGGATGAAGAGTTCTGTTTAAAAGAGAAGTATGATTTTAGCAGCAGTAACTAAAATCAATTGCTGTTCCCACGCAGGACTGTTGAGCCCAGAGAACTTCAGTTGGGGGGAACAGTTTGCAGACTTTTCTGCTCAAGGTATGACTGGTCCATTTTCTAACAAGACTTAGTAATGCTAGAAGACTGTCATTTTCCCTCTTTGGGATCGGTAAGCCATTTCTTAGATTCATAACAGAATGAAGGCTTATTAATGGGCTATATACTGGTTGACACTATTGTGGGCTAAATCGATTGCTTTATTCGATATTTATATGTGTTTTGAAGTGTTTTAAAACTTGAGAATAATTGGTAACGTTTTTAAGCGCCAGGCAGTCGTTTAGACACCTTTCCCAGTCAGGAAGGGCCTTTCACTATAGTATGCAGAGCCTCATTTTCGCGCCTTAATTGCGCAGTTTCTTTTGGATGCAGTGCATGCAGCTTCATGTGAGAGGGTCTGGTGGCCATTAAAAAGTTCCTGGAAGGCTTATTTCGGTGGCGAATAACCGCCAAGGACAGGTGAAGCCACAGCAAACGCTGTGGCTGGGACTGTAGTGGGTTTAAAATTGTGAATTGATAAAACAGCTCCGGTTTCCTCATTTAAAGGGGTTACAAACTTGAAAATTGGGGTGCAATACTTTTAAAGCATTTAGACACTAGGGTGCAAATTTGGTAAGGATCGGATATTTCCTTCATAGTTTTTCACACATGCAGAAATAAAGTGTGCCCTGTTTAACATTTAAAGAGACAGTAACGGTTTTATTGCATTAATAGCCTGTATAAGCCTGTCTAACATGTCTGTACCTTCAGATAGAATATGTTCTGTGTGTATGGAGGCCAAGGTGGTCCCCCCTTCAAATGTATGTGAAAATTGTGCCATGGCGTCCAAACAAAGTAAGGACAGTACTGTCACATTTAATAAGGTTGCCCAAGATGATTCCTCAAATGAAGGTAGTGGGGGTAGTTCACCATCCTCTCCTTCTGTGTCAATACCAGTTAGGCCCGCGCAGGCGACACCTAGTACATCTAGCGCGCCAATGCTTGTTACTATGCAACAATTAATGGCAGTAATGGATAATTCTATAGCTAATATTTTATCAAAAATGCCAGCATTTCAAAGAAAGCGTGATTGCTCAGTTTTAAATACAGTAGAGCAAGAGTGCGCTGACGATAATTTATCTGTCATACCCTCACACCAGTCAGAATTGGCAGTGCGGGAGGGTTTGTCGGAGGGAGAAATTTCTGATTCAGGAAGAGTTTCTCAACAGGCAGAACCTGATGTTGTGACATTTAAATTTAAGTTAGAGCATCTCCGCGCATTACTTAAGGAGGTGCTAACTACACTGGATGATTGTGACTCTTTGGTTATTCCAGAAAAATTGTGCAAAATGGACAAATTCCTAGAGGTCCCTGTGCACCCTGATGCCTTTCCGATACCTAAAAGGGTGGCGGACATAGTGACTAAGGAGTGGGAGAAACCAGGCATACCTTTTGTCCCACCTCCTATATTTAAGAAAATGTTCCCCATGGTCGACCCAAGGAAGGACGCATGGCAAACAGTCCCTAAGGTTGAGGGGGCAGTTTCTACGCTAGCCAAACGCACGACTATTCCCATTGAGGACAATTGTGCTTTCAAAGATCCTATGGATAAAAAATTGGAGGGTTTGCTTAAAAAGATTTTTGTTCAGCAAGGTTTTCTCCTCCAACCAATTTCGTGCATTATTCCTGTCACTACGGCGGCGTGTTTTTGGTTCGATGAACTAGAAAAGTCGCTCAATAAAGAGACTCCATATGAGGAAGTCATGGACAGAATTCACGCACTTAAGTTAGCTAATTCCTTTATTTTAGATGCCGCTTTGCAATTGGCGAGGTTAGTGGCGAAAAATTCAGGGTTTGCAATTGTGGTGCGCAGAGCGCTCTGGCTAAAGTCTTGGTCGGCGGATGTATCTTCCAAGACAAAATTGCTTAATATTCCTTTCAAAGGTAAGACCCTTTTTGGGCCAGAATTGAAGGAGATTATTTCAGACATCACTGGGGGAAAGGGCCATGCCCTCCCACAGGATAGGCCTTTCAAGGCTAAGAATAAGTTCAATTTTCGTTCCTTTCGTAACTTCAGGAACGGACCGTCTCCTAACTCTGCAGCCTCTAGACAAGAGGGTAACGCTTCCCAGGCTAAGCCAGCTTGGAAACCAATGCAAGGCTGGAACAAGGGTAAACAGGCCAAGAAGCCTGCTGCTGCTACCAAGACAGCATGAAGGGGTAGCCCACGATCCGGGACCGGATTTAGTAGCGGGCAGACTTTCTCTCTTTGCTCAGGCTTGGGCAAGAGATGTTCCGGATCCCTGGGCACTAGAAATAGTCTCACAGGGGTATCTTCTAGAATTCAAGGAACTTCCCCCAAGGGGAAGGTTCCACATGTCTCGCTTATCTTCAGACCAGATAAAGAGACAGGCATTCTTACGTTGCGTAGGAGACCTATTAAAGATGGGAGTGATACACCCAGTTCCACCAGCGGAACAAGGTCAGGGATTTTACTCAAACCTGTTTGTAGTTCCCAAAAAAGAGGGAACTTTCAGACCAATTCTGGATTTAAAAATTCTAAACAAATTTCTCAGGGTTCCATTGTTCAAAATGGAAACCATTCGAACTATTTTACCTACAATCCAGGAGGGTCAATATATGACTACCGTGGATTTAAAGGATGCGTACCTACATATTCCTATCCACAAAGATCATCATCAGTTCCTAAGGTTCGCCTTTCTGGACAAACATTACCAGTTCGTGGCTCTTCCGTTCGGTTTAGCCACTGCTCCCAGAATATTCACAAAGGTGCTAGGGTCCCTTCTAGCGGTTCTAAGACCGAGGTGCATTGCAGTGGCACCTTACCTAGACGACATTCTAATCCAAGCTTCGTCCCTTTCCAGATCAAAGGCTCATACAGACATTGTATTAGCCTTTCTCAGGTCTCATGGGTGGAAGGTGAACGTGGAAAAGAGTTCCCTGTCCCTGTCTACAAGAGTTCCCTTTCTGGGAACAATAATAGATTCTGTAGAAATGAAGATCTTTCTGACAGAGGTCAGAAAATTAAAGCTTCTAAGGGCGTGTCAAGTTCTTCATTCTATTCCTGAGCCTTCCATAGCTCAGTGCATGGAAGTAATAGGTCTAATGGTGGCAGCAATGGACGTGGTTCCTTTTGCTCGAATTCATCTAAGACCATTGCAACTGTGCATGCTCAGACAGTGGAATGGGGATTATGCAGACTTGTCTCCCCAGATTCAAGTAGACCAGTTAACCAGAGACTCACTCCGTTGGTGGTTGACTCAGGATCACCTGTCTCAGGGAATGAGTTTCCGCAGACCAGAGTGGGTCATTGTCACGACCGACGCCAGTCTATTAGGCTGGGGCGCGGTCTGGGACTCCCTGAAAGCTCAGGGTCTATGGTCTCGGGAAGAGTCTCTTCTCCCGATAAACATCCTGGAACTGAGAGCGATATTCAATGCGCTCCGGGCTTGGCCTCAACTAGCGAAGGCCGGATTCATAAGATTCCAGTCGGACAACATGACAACTGTAGCTTACATCAACCATCAGGGAGGAACAAAGAGTTCCTTGGCGATGAGAGAGGTATCCAAGATCATCAAATGGGCGGAGGATCACTCCTGCCATCTATCTGCAATTCACATCCCAGGAGTAGACAACTGGGAGGCGGATTATTTGAGTCGTCAGACTTTCCTTCCGGGGGAGTGGGAACTCCACCCGGAGGTCTTTGCCCAGTTAACTCAATTATGGGGCATTCCAGACATGGATCTGATGGCGTCTCGTCAGAACTTCAAGGTTCCTTGCTACGGGTCCAGATCCAGGGATCCCAAGGCGATTCTAGTGGATGCATTAGTGGCGCCTTGGTCGTTCAACCTAGCTTATGTGTTTCCACCGTTTCCTCTCCTTCCCAGGCTCGTAGCCAGGATCAAACAGGAGAAGGCCTCGGTGATTCTGATAGCTCCTGCGTGGCCACGCAGGACTTGGTATGCAGATCTGGTGAATATGTCATCGGCTCCACCATGGAAGCTACCTTTGAGACAGGATCTTATAGTACAAGGTCCATTCGAACATCCAAATCTAGTTTCTCTGCAGCTGACTGCTTGGAAATTGAACGCTTGATTTTATCCAAGCGTGGGTTTTCAAATTCAGTGATAGATACTCTGGTCCAAGCCATAAAACCTGTGACTAGAAAGATTTACCATAAAATATGGAAAAAATATATCTGTTGGTGTGAATCCAAGGGATTCTCCTGGAGTAAAATTAAAATTCCTAAGATTCTTTCCTTTCTCCAAGAGGGTTTGGATAAAGGGTTGTCAGCGAGTTCTCTAAAAGGGCAGATTTCTGCCTTATCTGTTTTGTTACACAAACGCCTGGCAGCCGTGCCAGATGTACAAGCTTTTGTACAGGCTTTGGTCAGAATCAAGCCTGTTTACAGACCCATGACTCCTCCTTGGAGTCTAAATTTAGTTCTTTCAGTTCTTCAAGGGGTTCCGTTTGAACCTTTACATTCCATAGATATCAAGTTACTATCTTGGAAAGTTCTGTTTTTGGTTGCTATTTCTTCTGCTAGAAGAGTTTCTGAATTATCTGCTTTGCAGTGTGATCCACCCTATCTGCTGTTCCATTCAGATAAGGTTGTTTTGCGTACCAAACCTGGTTTTCTTCCAAAAGTAGTTTCCAACAAGAATATTAACCAGGAAATAGTTGTTCCTTCTCTGTGTCCGAATCCAGTTTCAAAGAAGGAACGTTTGTTACACAATTTAGATGTGGTCCGTGCTTTAAAGTTCTATTTAGACGCAACAAAGGACTTCAGACAAACTTCATCTTTGTTTGTCGTTTACTCTGGTAAGAGGAGAGGACAAAAAGCTACTGCTACCTCTCTTTCTTTCTGGCTGAAAAGCATCATCCGATTGGCTTATGAGACTGCCGGACGGCAGCCTCCTGAACGAATCACAGCTCACTCTACTAGGGCTGTGGCTTCCACATGGGCCTTCAAGAACGAGGCTTCTGTTGATCAGATATGTAAGGCAGCGACTTGGTCTTCTCTGCACACTTTTGCCAAATTTTACAAATTTGATACTTATACTTCTTCGGAGGCTATTTTTGGGAGAAAGGTTTTGCAAGCCGTGGTGCCTTCCGTTTAGGTAACCTGATTTGCTCCCTCCCTTCATCCGTGTCCTAAAGCTTTGGTATTGGTTCCCACAAGTAAGGATGACGCCGGACACACCAATGTTGGAGAAAACAGAATTTATGCTTACCTGATAAATTTCTTTCTCCAACGGTGTGTCCGGTCCACGGCCCGCCCTGGTTTTTTAATCAGGTTTGACAAATTTCTTTCTCTATACACTACAGTCACCACGGCACCCTATAGTTTCTACTTTTTTTCTCCTAACCGTCGGTCGAATGACTGGGGGGCGGAGCCAGAGGAGGGGCTATATGGGCATCTTTTGCTGTGCTCTTTGCCATTTCCTGTTGGGGAAGAGAATATTCCCACAAGTAAGGATGACGCCGTGGACCGGACACACCGTTGGAGAAAGAAATTTATCAGGTAAGCATAAATTCTGTTTTTTTTTCTAACACCTGAAATCTCATATCTTTGAGCCTTTATAACTTTTTGTGCAGTATTTTTTAAAATATTTTTTTATTAGACAGTGTTATTATGAGTGTAAGGGCTCCATGTACTAAGCCGTCAATTCATCCGTCATTTTAGACGCGGATAAACTCGCCGTTACTCGCCTCGGGCGAAATGGTGTCCTCTGTCACTATGTACTAATAATCCCCCAATAAATAGACAAGTCTAGCCCGCCGCGAGCAGTGGCGGATTATTGATAAATTTGACGCCTCGCTCGCCGCGACTAAGCTGATGTACTTAACTTTCAGTTGAATTGTCTGGCCAATTATTAACACGTGACATGCAAGGTGTCACGAACATCATAGTAGTCGCGGGAATAGAATTTTGCTCCTATAAAAGTTCAACTTATCTAAACAACTTTATTATTGTTCAAAAATTTTTGAAGAGTGATAACAGAGCGTTATTTTTGTAATATTTATTTACAATTTGGATATGGCTTCATCTGGATCTGATAATATATAAATATTAATATAAAAATAATTATAAAGATTGACAACTATACAATACAAATTTAAAATATAGATTACTCTTTAATTACAGTCGACAAATTTTGCGCAATTTATGTACATGGAAATGAGAGACAAATTAGACGCCAGTTATGCTGTACAATGCTGATATTACTGCCTTTTATATATGTCTAGACTGGCGTCTAGATTGACTTTCCTATTGTTTTGTACCTTGCCCGCCACCTAAAAGGTGGCGAGGCAAAAATAACGAGGTGGGAGCGGAAATTGTAGCGAGCGGACAAATAGATTTTTTAGTACATTCGTTTTTGGCGAGTTGGTGATCAAATGTGTCTAATTACAGTGAAAAATGGAGAGGTAGCGAGGTTTGGCGGATAAGTACGCTCGCAATTTTAAAGATGCGAGTTTGAACATAGTTGACGACTTTGTACATATCAGTTTGCGAGTTTTGACGCGAGATTTGTTGCGGGTAGCTTGCTGACTGCTTAGTACATGGAGCCCTAAGTGTACTTTGTAATGTATTTTTGATGTGTTATGTGACACTTTTTATTTTCGCGTAACAGTTGACCACAGCTCTTAGATTGCGGTAATTATTGGAGCGTAAATTGCAATTGCGATCGTGCTCAACTTGTAATATGAACGTAATGTAACTGGCAATTGTGAAAACCTGAGCACAATCAATTGTGCGCCACTTGTAATCTAGTCCTAAATCTGTCTTCTTAAGACTGAAGTTGAGAAAAACTGCCATATACTAACACCATGCACTTGCTTTAGTCTAGTTTACACTTTAAAATGCAGAAATAAAATCAGAGAACAAAAGCAAATCATTTTTGCATTGCATATATGGTATTTTGAAAGTATTTATAGAAAGAATAATGAATCAACAAATTATTTTAGGCTTAAAATATATTTATGAAACAGAATATTTATGAAATCGAGATAGAGAAGATTATATGGACATATTGGTTTCCTTCCACCTTAAAATGCATTTGAATATGCTCAGTGCATTATCTCAGACCCATTAATAATTACTTCTTCATATTAATTTGTAATTTAATTTAATACGTGTTGTGGGCTTTAAGTGAATGTAACACCTTTAAATTACTTTTCTCCTGTGTGAATCACTTGTGTTAATAAATCATTGCCTTGTTTAGCACCCTTAGGGGGTTTCAAATAGCTTTTTGCGCTCATCTCCATTCTTAATTACTCTGCAGTCAGATTCTATAGCATTAACCTTTTTATGCACAAAGCACTTTATTGCAAATGCACATTCAGGCAATCAGCACTTGCAAATCACTAGGAACCTGTAAGTCACATTAGAAAGCAAAGGAACAGAATATTATTGAACGTATTTCTCATATGCTCTAAGCCTTATTCATAGAAGGAGATGCACAGCCCCCCAGTTCTGCACATTTCTTTCACACTTAGCACATTATATAAATGCTAAACTATATTTATCGATCTAGATAGAATGTTGATATTGACTATCTAAGCAAATAGGCTTTTAATAACCTAGGAATAACGCACACAAATACATTTAATCTCAAGTGCTGGTTACAGTTAATTAGCAGTTAAAGTGGGAAAAAAGCTATAGTATTTAAAATAAATGGAAGACAATTTAGCACAAAGCCTATGGCTATATCCTCAGCGGGTTGCATGTGTGTTAAAAGTTAGCATTTTAGCAGTAATTTTTACAAATGCATTCTTAGTGAATTTTCTATTGTATTTGAAATCCACTGCTGTGTATATCAAATACCACTTTTATATCCTTATAAATTAAGGGTGTACAGCGTTTTCAAATGAAAGACCATTTTTTATTTTAAATGGAAAGGCTGATGAGTGAGATACCATAGTTTTGTCTTGCGTTGTCAGTATCAGACAATAATGTGCCTGTGCTATTGTCCAGACCCAAACACATGCACACACATGGAAGATACTGAATAGAGGAGATATTTCTTTCATGTAATTGGCAAGAGTCTATGAGCTAGTGACGTATGGGATATACATTCCTACCAGGAGGGGCAAAGTTTCCCAAACCTCAAAATGCCTATAAATACACCCCTCACCACACCCACAATTCAATTTTACAAACTTTGCCTCCCATGGAGGTGGTGAAGTAAGTTTGTGCTAGATTTCTACGTTGATATGCGCTCCGTAGCAGGCTGAAGTCCGGTTTTCCTCTCAGAGTGCAGTGAATGTCAGAGGGATGTGAAGAGAGTATTGCCTATTTGAATACCATGGTCTTCCTCTAGGGGATCTATTTCATAGGTTCTCTGTTATCGGTCGTAGAGATTTCTTCTCCTACCTCCCTTTTCAGATTGACGATATACTCTTATATACCATTACCTCTACTGATTCTCGTTTCAGTACTGGTTTGGCTATCTACTATATGTAGATGAGTGTCTCAGGGTAAGTAAGTCTTATTTTTTTCATGACACTCTAAGCTATGGTTGGGCACTTTATATGTAAAGTTCTAAATATATGTGTTAAACTTATATTTGCCATGATTCAGGATAATCAGTATTCCTTCTTTCAGATTGTCAGTTTAATTTTTTGGGAAAATACATATGAATTTATATTTTTCTTACCTTAAAAATTTTCAATTGACTTTTTTTCTAAATTGCAGACTGTTAGGCTCGCGGGTGCAGAAAATGCTTCAATTTATTGCATAATTTTTGGCGCAAGACTTTTTTGCCGCAAAAATGTTGTCATTTCCGGCGTCATAGTTGACACCGGAAGTTTTCACGTAGTTGCGTCATTTTTGACGTATGTGTGTTGCAGACGTCATTCTTGGCGGCAAAAAATGTGGGCGTTATACTTGGCGCCAAAAATGTGGGCGTCATACTTGGCGCCAATTTTTTTCACATTATTTCAGTCTCACTTTGTAGTTGCTTCTGGTTTCTAGAGGCTTGTTGTTTTGCATTTTTTCCCATTCCTGAAACTGTCATTTAAGGAATTTGATAATTTTGCTTTATATGTTGTTTTTTCTATTACATATTGCAAGTTGTCACTACCTGACCCTGGATCAGAATCTACTTCTGGTAAGAGGCTGCCTGATGTCGGTTCTATCAAAGCTAAGTGCATTTGTTGTAAACTTTTGGTAAGTGTTCCTCTGGCTGTAGTTTGTGTTAGTTGTCATGATAAACTATCAAACGCAGATAATATTTCCATTAGTAATAATCCATTACCTGTTGTTGTTCCTTCAACGTCTAATGTTCAGGATGTTCCTGTTAATGTAAGAGAATTTGTTTCTAATTCTATTGGGAAGGCTCTGTCTGTTATTCCTCCTTCTAGTAAACGTAAGAGGTCTTTTAAAACTTCTCATATTTCAGATGAATTTTTAAATGACCGCCATCATTCTGACTTATCTATTTCTGATGAGGATCTATCTGGTTCCGAAGATTCTGCCTCAGATATTGACACTGATAAATCTTCATATTTGTTTAAGATGGAAAGAAGTGTTGATTGCATTAGATATGGAGGAGTCTAGTCCTCTTGATATTAAAACTAATAAGCGTTTAAATTCAGTTTTTAAACCTCATGTAGTTATTCCAGAAGTTTTTCCAGTTCCTGATGCTATTTCAGAAGTAATTTCTAGGGAATGGAATAGTCTGGGTACTTCATTTACTCCTTCTCCAAGGTTTAATAAATTGTACCCTTTGCCATCTGATAGATTAGAGTTTTGGGAAAAAATCCCCAAAGTTGATGGGGCTATCTCTATTCTTGCTAAATGTACTACTATTCCTACGGCAGATAGTACTTCTTTTAAAGATCCTTTAGATAGGAAGCTTGCATCCTTTCTAAAGAAGGCTTATTTATGTTCAGGTAATCTTCTTAGACCTGCTATTTATTTGGCTGATGTTGCTGCAGCTTCCACCTTCTGGTTGGAGGCTTTAGCGCAACAAGTGTCAGACCATAATGCTTATAGCATTGTTAAACTTCTTCAACATGCTAATAACTTTGTTTGTGATGCAATTTTTGATATCATTAGAATTGATGTCAGGTATATGTCTTTAGCTATTTTAGCTAGAAGAGCTTTATGGCTTAAGTCTTGGAATGCAGATATGACTTCTAAGTCAATGTTGCTTTCTCTTTCTTTCCAAGGTAATACATTATTTGGTTCTCAGTTGGATTCAATAATTTCAACTGTTACTGGGGGGAAGGGAGCCTTTTTGCCTCAGGACAAAAAATCTAAAGGTTAATATAGGGCTGCTAATCGTTTTCGTTCCTTTCGTCAGAATAAGGAACAAAAGCCTGACCCTTCCCCTAAAGGAACAGTTTCCATTTGGAAACCTTCTCCAGTCTGGAATAAATCCAAGCCTTTTAGAAAGTCAAAACCAGCTCCCAAATCCGCATGAAGGTGCGGCCCTCATTCCAGCACAGCTGGTAGGGGGCAGGTTACGATTTTTCAAAGATGTTTGGATCAATTCGATTCAAAGTCTTTAGATTCAGAACATTGTTTCACAAGGGTACAGAATAGGTTTCAAGGTAAGACCGCCTGTGAGAAGATTTTTTCTCTCACGCATTCCAGTAAACCCAGTAAAGGCTCAGGCATTTCTGAAATGTGTTTCAGACCTAGAGTCGGCTGGGGTAATTGTGCCAGTTCCAGTTCTGGAATGGGGTCTGGGGTTGTACTCAAATCTGTTAATTGTACCAAAGAAGGAGAATTCCTTCAGACCAGTTCTGGATCTAAAAATATTGAATCGTTATGTAAGGATACCAACATTCAAAATGGTGACTATAAGGACTATTCTGCCTTTTGTTTAGCAAGGGCATTATATGCCTACAGTAGACTTAAAGGATGCATATCTTCATATTCCAATCCATCCAGATCACTATCAGTTTCTGAGATTCTCTTTTCTAGACAAGCATTACCAGTTTGTTGCTCTTCTGTTTGGCCTAGCAACAGCTCCAAGTCTCTTTTCAAAGGTTCTCGGTGCCCTTCTCTCTGTAATCAGAGAACAGGGTATTGCGGTATTTCCTTATTTGGATGATATCTTGGTACTTGCTCAGCCTTTACATTCTGCAGAATCTCATACGAATCAACTTGTGTTGTTTCTTCAAAGACATGGTTGGAGGATCAATTTACCAATGAGTTCTTTGATTCCTCAGACAAGGGTAACCTTTTTGGGTTTCCAAATAGATTCAGTGTCCATGACTTTGTCTCTAACAGAAAAGAGACATCTGAAATTGTTTTCAGCTTGTCGAAACCTTCAGTCTCAATCATTCCCTTCGGTAGCTTTGTGCATGGAAATTCTAGGTCTCATGACTGCTGCATCGGACGCGATCCCTTTTGCTCATTTTCACATGAGACCTCTCCAGCTTTGTATGCTGAACCAATGGTGCAGGGATTATACAAAGATATCACAATTAGTATCCTTAAATCCCAATGTTCAATCTTCTCTGACTTGGTGGTTGGATCACCATTGTTTAATTCAAGGGGCCTCTTTTGTTCGTCCAACCTGGACTGTGATCTCAACAGATGCGAGTTTTTCAGGTTGGGGAGCTGTATGGGGATCTCTGGCAGTGCAGGGGGTTTGGGAATCTCAGGAGGCGAGATTACCAATCAACATTTTGGAACTCCGTTCCATTTTCAGAGCTCTTCAGTTCTGGCCTCTTCTGAAGAGAGAATCGTTTATTTGTTTTCAGACAGACAATGTCACAACCGTGGCATATGTCAATCATCAAGGTGGGACTCATAGTCCTCAGGCTATGAAAGAAGTATCTCGGATACTTGTATGGGCGGAATCCAGCTCCTGTCTAATTTCTGCTGTTCATATCCCAGGTATAGACAATTGGGAAGCGGATTATCTCAGTCGCCAGACGTTACATCCGGGTGAATGGTCTCTTCACCCAGAGGTATTTCTTCAGATTGTTCAAATCTGGGGACTTCCAGAAATAGATCTAATGGCCTCTCATCCAAAAAAGAAACTTCCTAGGTATCTGTCCAGATCCAGGGATCCTCAAGCAGAAGCGGTGGACGCGTTGTCACTTCCTTGGAATTATCAACCTGCTTATATCTTTCCGCCTCTGGTTCTTTTTCCAAAAGTGATTTCCAAAATCCTAATGGAGCGTTCGTTTGTACTGCTGGTGACTCCAGCATGGCCACACAGTTTTGGTATGCGGATCTTGTTCGGATGGCCAGTTGCCAACCTTGGACACTTCTGTTAAGGCCAGACCTTCTTTCTCAAGGCCCATTTTTCCATCAGGATCTCAAATCATTAAATTTGAAGGTATGGAGATTGAATGCTTAATACTTAGTCATAGAGGTTTCTCTGACTCAGTGATTAATACTATGTTACAGGCTCGTAAATCTGTGTCTAGAAAGATTTATTTCCGAGTTTGGAAGACTTACATTTCTTGGCGTTCCTCTCATAAATTCTCTTGGCATTCTTTTAGAATTCCTAGAATTTTACAGTTTCTTCAGGATGGTTTGGATAAGGGTTTGTCTGCAAGTTCCTTGAAAGGACAAATCTTTGCTCTTTCTGTTCTTTTTCACAGAAAGATTGCTAATCATCCTGATATTCATTGTTTTGTACAGGCTTTGGTTCGTATCAAGCCTGTCATTAAGTCAATCTCTCCTCCTTGGAGTCTTAATTTGGTTCTGAGGGCTTTACAGGCTCCTCTGTTTGAACCTATGCATTATCTGGATATTAAATTACTTTCCTGGAAAGTTTTGTTCCTTTTGGCCATCTCTTTTGCTAGAAGAGTTTCTGAGTTATCTGCTCTTTCTTGTGAATCTCCTTTTCTGATTTTTCATCAGGATAAGGCGGTATTGCAGACTTCATTTAATTTTTTACCTAAAGTTGTGAATTCTAACAACATTAGTAGAGAAATTGTTGTCCCTTCATTGTGTCCTAATCCTAAGAATTCTCTGGAGAGATCTTTACATTCTTTGGATGTAGTAAGAGCTTTGAAATATTATGTTGAAGCTACTAAAGATTTTAGAAAGACGTCTAGTCTAGGAAAGGTCAGAAGGCTTCTGACATTTCTTTGGCGTCTTGGTTAAAGTCTTTGATTCATCATGCTTACGTGGAATCGGGTACATCCCCTTCTCAAAGGATTACGGTTCATTCTACTAGGTCAGTTTCTACTTCCTGGGCTTTTAGGAATGAAGCTTGTGTTGATCAGATTTGCAAAGCAGCAACTTGGTCTTCTTTGCATACTTTTACTAAATTCTACCATTTTGATGTTCTCTGTTACCGGTTGTAGAGATTTCTTCTCCTACCTCCCTTTTCAGATCGACGATATACTCTTATATACCATTACCTCTACTGATTCTCGTTTCAGTACTGGTTTGGCTATCTACTATATGTAGATGAGTGTCTCAGGGTAAGTAAGTCTTATTTTTTTCATGACACTCTAAGCTATGGTTGGGCACTTTATATGTAAAGTTCTAAATATATGTGTTAAACTTATATTTGCCATGATTCAGGATAATCAGTATTCCTTCTTTTAGACTGTCAGTTTAATTTTTTGGGAAAATACATATGAATTTATATTTTTCTTACCTTAAAAATTTTCAATTGACTTTTTTTCTAAATTGCAGACTGTTAGGCTCGCGGGTGCAGAAAATGCTTCAATTTAATGCATCATTTTTGGCGCAAGACTTTTTTGCCGCAAAAATGTTGTCATTTCCGGCGTCATAGTTGACACCGGAAGTTTTCACGTAGTTGCGTCATTTTTGACGTATGTGTGTTGCAGACGTCATTCTTGGCGGCAAAAAATGTGGGCGTTGTACTTGGCGCCAAAAATGTGGGCGTCATACTTGGCGCCAATTTTTTTCACATTATTTCAGTCTCACTTTGTAGTTGCTTCTGGTTTCTAGAGGCTTGTTGTTTTGCATTTTTTCCCATTCCTGAAACTGTCATTTAAGGAATTTGATAATTTTGCTTTATATGTTGTTTTTTCTATTACATATTGCAAGATGTCACTACCTGACCCTGGATCAGAATCTACTTCTGGAAAGAGGCTGCCTGATGTCGGTTCTATCAAAGCTAAGTGCATTTGTTGTAAACTTTTGGTAACTGTTCCTCTGGCTGTAGTTTGTGTTAGTTGTCATGATAAACTATCAAACGCAGATAATATTTCCATTAGTAATAATCCATTACCTGTTGTTGTTCCTTCAACGTCTAATGTTCAGGATGTTCCTGTTAATGTAAGAGAATTTGTTTCTAATTCTATTGGGAAGGCTCTGTCTGTTATTCCTCCTTCTAGTAAACGTAAGAGGTCTTTTAAAACTTCTCATATTTCAGATGAATTTTTAAATGACCGCCATCATTCTGACTTATCTATTTCTGATGAGGATCTATCTGGTTCCGAAGATTCTGCCTCAGATATTGACACTGATAAATCTTCATATTTGTTTAAGATGGAAAGAAGTGTTGATTGCATTAGATATGGAGGAGTCTAGTCCTCTTGATATTAAAACTAATAAGCGTTTAAATTCAGTTTTTAAACCTCATGTAGTTATTCCAGAAGTTTTTCCAGTTCCTGATGCTATTTCAGAAGTAATTTCTAGGGAATGGAATAGTCTGGGTACTTCATTTACTCCTTCTCCAAGGTTTAATAAATTGTACCCTTTGCCATCTGATAGATTAGAGTTTTGGGAAAAATTCCCCAAAGTTGATGGGGCTAGCTCTATTCTTGCTAAATGTACTACTATTCCTACGGCAGATAGTACTTCTTTTAAAGATCCTTTAGATAGGAAGCTTGCATCCTTTCTAAAGAAGGCTTATTTATGTTCAGGTAATCTTCTTAGACCTGCTATTTATTTGGCTGATGTTGCTGCAGCTTCCACCTTCTGGTTGGAGGCTTTAGCGCAACAAGTGTCAGACCATAATGCTTATAGCATTGTTAAACTTCTTGAACATGCTAATAACTTTGTTTGTGATGCAATTTTTGATATCATTAGAATTGATGTCAGGTATATGTCTTTAGCTATTTTAGCTAGAAGAGCTTTATGGCTTAAGTCTTGGAATGCAGATATGACTTCTAAGTCAATGTTGCTTTCTCTTTCTTTCCAAGGTAATACATTATTTGGTTCTCAGTTGGATTCAATAATTTCAACTGTTACTGGGGGGAAGGGAGCCTTTTTGCCTCAGGACAAAAAATCTAAAGGTTAATATAGGGCTGCTAATCGTTTTCGTTCCTTTCGTCAGAATAAGGAACAAAAGCCTGACCCTTCCCCTAAAGGAACAGTTTCCATTTGGAAACCTTCTCCAGTCTGGAATAAATCCAAGCCTTTTAGAAAGTCAAAACCAGCTCCCAAATCCGCATGAAGGTGCGGCCCTCATTCCAGCACAGCTGGTAGGGGGCAGGTTACGATTTTTCAAAGATGTTTGGATCAATTCGATTCAAAGTCTTTAGATTCAGAACATTGTTTCACAAGGGTACAGAATAGGTTTCAAGGTAAGACCGCCTGTGAGAAGATTTTTTCTCTCACGCATTCCAGTAAACCCAGTAAAGGCTCAGGCATTTCTGAAATGTGTTTCAGACCTAGAGTCGGCTGGGGTAATTGTGCCAGTTCCAGTTCTGGAACGGGGTCTGGGGTTGTACTCAAATCTGTTCATTGTACCAAAGAAGGAGAATTCCTTCAGACCAGTTCTGGATCTAAAAATATTGAATCGTTATGTAAGGATACCAACATTCAAAATGGTGACTATAAGGACTATTCTGCCTTTTGTTTAGCAAGGGCATTATATGCCTACAGTAGACTTAAAGGATGCATATCTTCATATTCCAATCCATCCAGATCACTATCAGTTTCTGAGATACTCTTTTCTAGACAAGCATTACCAGTTTGTTGCTCTTCTGTTTGGCCTAGCAACAGCTCCAAGTCTCTTTTCAAAGGTTCTCGGTGCCCTTCTCTCTGTAATCAGAGAACAGGGTATTGCGGTATTTCCTTATTTGGACGATATCTTGGTACTTGCTCAGCCTTTACATTCTGCAGAATCTCATACGAATCAACTTGTGTTGTTTCTTCAAAGACATGGTTGGAGGATCAATTTACCAATGAGTTCTTTGATTCCTCAGACAAGGGTAACCTTTTTGGGTTTCCAAATAGATTCAGTGTCCATGACTTTGTCTCTAACAGAAAAGAGACATCTGAAATTGTTTTCAGCTTGTCGAAACCTTCAGTCTCAATCATTCCCTTCGGTAGCTTTGTGCATGGAAATTCTAGGTCTCATGACTGCTGCATCGGACGCGATCCCTTTTGCTCATTTTCACATGAGACCTCTCCAGCTTTGTATGCTGAACCAATGGTGCAGGGATTATACAAAGATATCACAATTAGTATCCTTAAATCCCAATGTTCAATCTTCTCTGACTTGGTGGTTGGATCACCATTGTTTAATTCAAGGGGCCTCTTTTGTTCGTCCAACCTGGACTGTGATCTCAACAGATGCGAGTTTTTCAGGTTGGGGAGCTGTATGGGGATCTCTGGCAGTGCAGGGGGTTTGGGAATCTCAGGAGGCGAGATTACCAATCAACATTTTGGAACTCCGTTCCATTTTCAGAGCTCTTCAGTTCTGGCCTCTTCTGAAGAGAGAATCGTTTATTTGTTTTCAGACAGACAATGTCACAACCGTGGCATATGTCAATCATCAAGGTGGGACTCATAGTCCTCAGGCTATGAAAGAAGTATCTCGGATACTTGTATGGGCGGAATCCAGCTCCTGTCTAATTTCTGCTGTTCATATCCCAGGTATAGACAATTGGGAAGCGGATTATCTCAGTCGCCAGACGTTACATCCGGGTGAATGGTCTCTTCACCCAGAGGTATTTCTTCAGATTGTTCAAATCTGGGGACTTCCAGAAATAGATCTAATGGCCTCTCATCTAAACAAGAAACTTCCTAGGTATCTGTCCAGATCCAGGGATCCTCAGGCAGAAGCGGTGGACGCGTTGTCACTTCCTTGGAATTATCAACCTGCTTATATCTTTCCGCCTCTGGTTCTTTTTCCAAAAGTGATTTCCAAAATCCTAATGGAGCGTTCGTTTTGTACTGCTGGTGACTCCAGCATTGCCACACAGTTTTGGTATGCGGATCTTGTTCGGATGGCCAGTTGCCAACCTTGGACACTTCTGTTAAGGCCAGACCTTCTTTCTCAAGGCCCATTTTCCATCAGGATCTCAAATCATTAAATTTGAAGGTATGGAGATTGAATGCTTAATACTTAGTCATAGAGGTTTCTCTGACTCAGTGATTAATACTATGTTACAGGCTCGTAAATCTGTGTCTAGAAAGATTTATTTCCGAGTTTGGAAGACTTACATTTCTTGGCGTTCCTCTCATAAATTCTCTTGGCATTCTTTTAGAATTCCTAGAATTTTACAGTTTCTTCAGGATGGTTTGGATAAGGGTTTGTCTGCAAGTTCCTTGAAAGGACAAATCTCTGCTCTTTCTGTTCTTTTTCACAGAAAGATTGCTAATCATCCTGATATTCATTGTTTTGTACAGGCTTTGGTTCGTATCCAGCCTGTCATTAAGTCAATCTCTCCTCCTTGGAGTCTTAATTTGGTTCTGAGGGCTTTACAGGCTCCTCTGTTTGAACCTATGCATTATCTGGATATTAAATTACTTTCCTGGAAAGTTTTGTTCCTTTTGGCCATCTCTTCTGCTAGAAGAGTTTCTGAGTTATCTGCTCTTTCTTGTGAATCTCCTTTTCTGATTTTTCATCAGGATAAGGCGGTATTGCGGACTTCATTTAATTTTTTACCTAAAGTTGTGAATTCTAACAACATTAGTAGAGAAATTGTTGTCCCTTCATTGTGTCCTAATCTTAAGAATTCTCTGGAGAGATCTTTACATTCTTTGGATGTAGTAAGAGCTTTGAAATATTATGTTGAAGCTACTAAAGATTTTAGAAAGACGTCTAGTCTAGGAAAGGTCAGAAGGCTTCTGACATTTCTTTGGCGTCTTGGTTAAAGTCTTTGATTCATCATGCTTACGTGGAATCGGGTACATCCCCTTCTCAAAGGATTACGGTTCATTCTACTAGGTCAGTTTCTACTTCCTGGGCTTTTAGGAATGAAGCTTGTGTTGATCAGATTTGCAAAGCAGCAACTTGGTCTTCTTTGCATACTTTTACTAAATTCTACCATTTTGATGTTTTTTCTTCTTCTGAAGCAGTTTTTGGTAGAAAAGTTCTTCAGGCAGCTGTTTCAGTTTGATTCTTCTGCTTATAATTTCAGTTTTTTTCATTATAAGATTAAAACTTTTTGATTTGGGTTGTGGATTATTTATTCAGCGGAATTGGCTGTCTTTATTTTATCCCTTCCTCTCTAGTGACTCTTGCGTGGAAGTTCCACATCTTGGGTATCTGCTATCCCATACGTCACTAGCTTATGATCTCTTGCCAATTACATGAAAGAAAACATAATTTATGTAAGAACTTACCTGATAAATTAATTTCTTTCATATTGGCAAGAGTCCATGAGGCCCACCCTTTTTGTGGTGGGCCTCATGATCGGAACAGCCAATAGAATGCAAGCTCAATCTGATTGGCTGATTGGATCAGCCAATCGGATTGAACTTGAATCTGATTGGCTGATTCCATCAGCCAATGAGAATTTTCCTTCCTTAATTCCAATTGGCTGATAGAATCCTATCAGCCAATCGGAATTCGAGGGACGCCATCTTGGATGACGTCCATTAAAGGAACCGTCATTTGTCGTTTTTTTTTCAGCTCAAAATGCCCCATTGTTTTCTATGGGGGAATCGTGCACGAGCACGTTTTTTAAGCTGGCCGCGTCCGTAAGCACCGCTGGTATTGAGAGTTGCAGTGGCGGTAAATATGCTATACGCTCCCTTTTTGGAGCCTAACGCAGCCCTTCTGTGAACTCTAAATACCAGCGGTATTTAAAAGGTGCGGGGGGAAAAAAGCCAGCGTTAGATACGCGGGTCGTTACCGACAAAACTCTAAATATAGCCGATAGTTTTCTTTTCTGAAAGAGCAACATTGCACTACTGGGAGCTAGCTGAATACAAGGGTGAGCCAATTACAAAAGACATACATGTGCAGCCACCGATCAGCAGCTAGCTTCTAGTAGTGCTGCTCCTGGGTCTACGTTGGTATGCTTTTCAACAAAGGATATCAAGAGAATAGAACACATTAGATATTAGAAGTAAATTGTAAAATTGCATGCTCTATCTGAATCATAAATGTTTAATTTTGACTTTACTGTCCCATTAAAGATGTATGAAAAAACAAACTATAAATGAGGGCCTTTTGTTCCGACCATAGTTAAAAAAAAATAAAAAAATAATCCTATATGTATACATTTTATTTAAAATCTGTGCCTTGTGTATGCCCAGTTTTGTAGCTTACAATGAAACTGATGAGTGCAGCAATACACTTCCTGAGATCAGTGCTAGGGGCATTCAATAGATGTAAAATATACATACTAGAAGATCTTAACATCATGCTAGGCCAGAGTCCCAGACCCATTTATAATTATACTCTTATATCTAAATTTTTCTTATGTCAATTTCAACGTACTGTAGGACCTAACTTAGGGCTAGATTATGAGTGGAGCACAAACGTTTGTCCCCAAGCGATAAAGGGTATGTCTCAAGGGTTTGCGCTCATAGAGTTTACCGCTGGTATTACGAATTGAAAGTAAACGCAATCGCGTGAGCGCAATCGCAATTTACGCTAGAATCATTACTGCGGCTTCAGAGCTCTGGTTAATTGTTTTGCAAAACATAAAAGTTGCACAAAACACATCAAAAATGCATTACAAAGTACACTTACACTCATTATAACACCATCTAAAAATTATTAAAACCTAAATATTGTTCACAAAAGTTATATAGGCTCAAAGATATGAGGTCTCAGGTGTTAGAAAAAAAAAAGGCAGGCAAAGGGCTTTAACATTGAGACACATACATATACATCTCTAAATATATATATATATATATATATATATATATATATGTGTGTGTGTGTGTATTTACAGTGTATATATACACATATAAACACATAAATACATATGTACACATATAGACATATATGAAAGCACATTGGAGCAGTTAAGTAATTTAATAAAGATATTTTTTTAACCATAACCTTGCTGCTGTCGTGTATTGTATCCACACACCACTTTGTTTTTGTTTTTTGAGTGTTTCCCACTGGATTCTGGTTATTTCAGTCAGCTGGGCGGCTGTGAAGTCTTAGTCCGTTTATACTGCACCTGGAGGTGCTTCCTATCCTTTAAGTGCAATCAATCTTTCTTTTCTTGCCAAGGGTTAAACGACATTGGGCTATGGTTGTTTGCTCTTTATCCTCATACAGGTAATGGGAGCGTCTCCTCGAGATTGCTAGACTTGGTACCACTGCTGGTTGCTTACAGTGAGCTGGACTACTGCAAAGTTCCAGCCTGCCCCACTAGCACCGTTGGGTGCATCACGTCTGTGAGTAGAATCCCTGTTTCTCCTATCAATTGTAACTTGTTTCGGTGGTACTAGGCCATTGTGGCGCCTCTTCTTTTTTCTGCAGATTACTTCACATCAGGATTTGACCGTCCTTCGACAGAGAGCTGCCTTGTTTTGAATTGTATAGACTTTGTATTCAGTTTGTATATGTCTCATGTTATTTAATATTTAGGAAGCACCCACTATGGGTTTTGGTGTGCTCTTGCACACCAATCTCTTTTCTTTTTTCATTGTGTGTGGCTTATGTTTTATACAGGGATTTATGTATAAACTTAAAATTTGGCAGTTGGTTTTCTTTGCTTGCTTAGCTAGAACAGGCTAACTGACAGACTGCCTGAGCGTTTGTGTAAATTAAGCTCTGGTGTTGTAGGTAGAGGGAAACGTGCGCCTTTTACTTGCTGCGTAGTTTCCTCTCTCTGCCGGTCATGTGACTTCTCTCTGCTGTCGGATATTTACGGAGCGGCGTCATTGAATTTCAGTCTCTTCAGTGTCTCTTATATCTACTATATGATCGTTTTAGAGACTTCTTGCAGCCAAATTGTGTATAAGTGTTACGGTAAGGCACCTCAGCCTGTCTGAGGTGTAGGGGGCCTGATTGGTTTATTTTAAAGAATTTTTGCATAATGTTAAGCGGCTGTGGTATTAAAAATTCTTATAGTTGACAGTGTATTTAAAAAAAAAATACAATTTGGGCATTTTTTTATTTAGTATTATGGGCATGGACTATGTGTCTTTTGACAAATGCTTATTATGCCTTGAGGCACAAATTGTTTTGCCTATGCAAGATTAAGATAAATTGTTGCCCTCTGAGCCCAATGTCTCTCAGGATGATGCTGTTCAGGCAATGCCACAGCTTTCTCCTCAAACATCCCAAGCCTCTATGTCATCACATACAGTGCCCTGCAGTTCCTCTCAGGCTCCTGGAGGAGTTTATTTGCGGTATCTGCAGGCATTATCTGCTTTTCCTATGCTTGGAAAATGCAAGTGGAAAATTATACATTCAGATAGTAAGGTTTCTGTTACATCTACTGCTACGCAGGTTGCCCTCCCTCATAAGTCTGATGAGAGGGATACATTTGTAGCCTCTGAGGGTGAAATCTCAGATTCGGACAGTATTATTTTTGCATCTGATACTGAAGAAGTAAACTTCAGATTTAAGCTTGAACACCTTTGTGTACTGTTACAGGAGGTATTGGCTACTTTGGACGATTCCCATACTTCTGTCGTTGTCAACCCTAAGAAGTCTAGTAAACTTAATAAATACTATGATGTTGCTTCCTCTGTGTAAGTTTTTCCTGTCCCAGACCGTGCAATGGAGATTATTTCACAGGAATGGGAAAAGACAGGGATTCCTTTCTCCCCGTCTCCTGTATTTAAAAAGATGTTTGCAGTTGCTGACTCCATAAAATTTTTTCGGTGCATGGTGCCTAAAGTAGAAGGGGCTATTTCTACTCTGGCTAAGAGAACTACAATCCCTATAGAGGATAGCTGCTCCTTTAAGGATCCCATGGACAAAAAGCTGGATCTTATTTGAAGAAGATGTATGTTCATCAAGGTCTTCAATGACAATCTGCAGTTTGTATTGCCACAGTAGCAAGTGCAGCATCTTATTGGTGCAATGCCTTGTCTGAATCAATTTTAGTAGAGACTCCATTGGAGGAGATACATGATAGGATTAAGGCTCTCAAACTAGCCAATTCCTTTATTTACGATGCTAACATGCAAGTTACTAGACTGGGAGCCAAGATGTCTGACTTCTCTGTCCTAGCCCGTAGGGCATTGTGGCTAAAATCTTGGTCAGCTAATGTTACCTCTAAGTCCAAGCTTCTGGCGCTTCCTTACAAGGGTAAGACCTTGTTCGGACCTGGTCTGGCAGCAATTATTTCTGATATTATGGGTGGAAAAGGGTATTTTCTACCGCTAGACAAGAAGAACAGACTCAAAGGACGTAAAAGTAATTTCCGTTCCTTTCGTAACTTCAAAGGTCAAAAGTCTACCTCTCTCTCTTCCAAGCAGGAGCAGTCCAAGTCTTCTTGGAATCCCAATCAGTCTTGGAATAAGGGGAAGCAATCAAAGAAACCCTCAGCTGAGTCTAAGTCAGCATGAAGGGTTGGCCCCCGGCCCGGGTTAAGTGGGGGGGGGCAGATTTTCCCTGTTTTGTCAAGCATGGAGAAGAGATGTCACAGATCCTTGGACTGTGGACATAGTATCTCAGGGTTACAAAATAGAATTCAAAACTTTCCCTCCCAAGGGCAGATTACACCTCTCAAGATTATCTGCAGACCAGGTAAAAAGAGAGGCATTCTTGAACTGCGTTCAGGACCTTTCCTCCCTGGGAGTGATTGTTCCAGTTCCAGTAAGGGAACAGGGTCTAGGATTCTATTCAAATCTGTTTGTGGTTCCCAAAAAAGAGGGAACTTTTCAACCCATTTTAGACCTAAAGTGCCTCAACAAGTTTCTTAGGGTACCGTCCTTCAAAATGGAAACCATTCGTTCCATTCTTCCTTTGGTCCAAGAGGGTCAGTTAATGACGACCATAGACCTGAAGGACGCGTATTTTCATGTTTCCATCCACAGGGATCATCACAAATTCCTGAGATTCGCCTTTCTAGGCAAACACTTTCAGTTTGTGGCTCTTCCGTTTGGAATTAGCACAGCTCCCAGAATTTTCTCAAAGGTTCTCGGGGCTCTCTTGGCAGTGATCAGGTCTCAGGGAATTGCAGTGGCTCCATATCTGGATGACATATTGGTTCAGGCACCATCTTTTCAACAAGCTAACTCTCATACAGAGATCTTGTCTTTTCTACGTTCCCACGGTTGGAAAGTGAAACTGGAAAATAATTCCCTTGTTCCAGCTACAAGGTTGGGGAGCAGCCTGGGACTCGTTAAAGGTGCAGGGACTATGGACTCAGGAGGAGTCTGCTCTCCCCTTAAATATCTTGGAGTTGAGAGCGATTTACAATGCTCTGATGGCTTGGCCTCAATTGTCTTTATCCCGGTTTATCAGGTTTCAGTCGGACAACATCACCTCAGTGGCTTACATCAACCACCAGGGAGGAACTTGGAGTTCCTTAGCCATGAAGGAGGTAGGATGGATTATTCAGTGGGTGGAAGCTCACAATTGTTGTCTATCTGCCATCCACATTCCTGGAGTGGACAGCTGGGAAGTGTATTTCCTGAGCAGACAGACATTTCATCCCGGGGAGTGGGCTCTCCATCCGGAGGTGTTCTCCAGGTTAACCCTCAAATGGGGGGTGCCGAAGTTGGATCTGATGGCATCGCGGGAAAGAACGCCAAACTTCCAAGGTACTGTTTAAGGTCAAGAGAGCCTCAGGCCGCTCTAATCGATGCTCTGGCGGTTCCTTGGGATTTTGGAATAGCATACCTGTTTCCCCTGTTTGCGCTCCTTCCACGAGTTATTGCTCTTATCAAACAAGAGAGAAAATTGGTAATTCTAATAATTCCTGCATGGCCTCACAGTATCTGGTTTGCAGACCTAGTGAAGATGTCATCTTGGCCGCCTTGGAGGTTGCCTCTGAGGAAGGACCTTCTAACTCAGGGTCCATTCCTCCATCCAAATCTCGTTTCTCTGAAGCTAACTGCTTGGAGATTGAACACTTAGTTCTGTCTAAGCCTGTTACTCGAAAACATTTACCATAAGGTATGGCGTAAATATCTTTATTAGTGTGAATCTAAGGGCTACTCTTGGATTAGGGTCAAGATTCCTAGAATTTTGTCTTTTCTACAAGAAGGTCTGGAGAAAGGGTTCTCCGTCAGATATCTGAATGGTCAAATTTCTGCATTTTCTATTTTGTTACAAAAGCGTCTAGTGAATGTGCCAGATGTTCAATCTTTTTGTCATGCCCTGGTCAGAATCAGGCCTGTGTTTAAACCTGTTGCTCCTCCTTGGAGCCTTAATCTTGTTCTTAAAGTTTTGCAGCAGGCTCCGTTTGAGCCAATGCATTCCATAGATATTGAGTTGCTATCTTGGAAGGTTTTGTTTCTTTTTTTTTTAATAAATAAGTTTTTATTGGTGAAAAAGATACAAAACCACATAACAAAACAATTATGCTCAGCATAATAGATAACGGATTGCAGTCAAGGTTTTGTTTCTTATTGCTATCTCTTCTGCTCGGAAAGTTTCGTAACTCTCGGCTTTGCAGTGTGATTCGCCTTATCTTTCATGCGGATAAGGCGGTTCTTCGTACTAAATTAGGGTTTCTTCTTAAAGTGGTTTCTAATATTAGAAAATATAATTCAGGAAATTATTGTTCCTTCTCTCTGTCCCAATCCTTCTCTTAAAGAACATCTGTTGCACAACTTGGATGTTGTGTGTGCTCTAAAATTCTACCTACAGGCTACTAAGGATTTTCACTAGTCTTCTACCCTGTTTGTTTGTTTCTCAGGAAAGCGTAAGGGTCAGAAGGCTACTTCTACTTCTCTTTCCCTCAGGTTGAGAAGTATGATTCGTTTTGCTTATGAGACTGCTGGACAGCAGCCTTCTGAGAGAATAACAGCTCATTCCCCTAGGGCTGTCTCCTCTTCTTGGGCTTTCAAAAATGAAGCTTCTGTGGAACAGATTTGCAAGGCTGCAACTTGGTCCTCTCTGCATACTTTTTACACATTTTACAAATTTGATACTTTTGCCTCGGCTGAGGCCTCTTTTGGGAGAAAGGTTCTTAAAGTGGTGGTGCCTTCTGTTTAGATCTGCCTGTCTTGTTCTCCCTCCCTGTTTGTTTTGTGTCCTCTAGCTTGGGTATTGGTTCCCACTAGTAATTGAATGACGTTGTGGACTCTCCATATTTTAGGAAAGAAAACAAAATGTATGCTTACCTGATAAATGTCTTTCTTTCTGGATATGGAGAGTCCATGACCTCACCCTTTATTAAGACAGTTATTTTTTACTAAACCTCAGGCATCTCTACACCTTTTTGTTATTCTTTTTCCATTTCCCTTGGGTCAAATGACTGGGAATTATGGGTAGGGGAGTGACACTTAACAGTTTTGCTGTGGTGCTCTTTGCCTCCTCCTGCTGGCCAGGAGTGATATTCCCACTAGTAAAAGAATGACGTTGTGAACTCTCCATATCCGGAAAGAAATACATTTATCAGGTAAGCAAAAATTTTGTTTTTATTTCCACTTTTTTTCTCTTTTGACTCCTATGGGGTTATATGTGAACAGGCACTTGATATTCTAACTTTGGATTTTAGCAAAAAAAGTTTACTTTCAACTCATAATACAAGTGCAGCCTGATGAGCGCAAAAATCTAATTTCTCTTGTAAGATGTATTGAGTCCACGGATTCATCCTTACTTGTGGGATATTCTCCTCCCCTACAGGAAGTGGCAGAGAGAGCATGCACAGCAGAGCTGCCTATATAGCTCCCCCCTTAGCTCCACCCCCAGTCACTCTCTCTGCCTGCTTAACTGCTAGGAAGGGCAAAGAGGAGTGTGGTGACAAAAATGTTAGGTTTTTATTTTCTCAAGTAAAAGTTTGTTATTTTTAAATGGTACCGGTGTGTACTATTTACTCTCTGGCAGAAAAGGGATGAAGATTTCTGCAAGGAGGATGATGATCTTAGCATTTTGTAACTAAGATCCACTGCTGTTCTCACAAGGGCTGAAGAGTACAGGAAAACTTCAGTTGGGGGAACAGTTTGCAGGCTAAACTGCATTGAGGTATGTTCAGTCTATTTTTTTCTAGACAGACTATGTTATTTCTAGAAAAGGCTGGCAATATTCCCATGAGGGAAGGGTAAGCTGTATTCAGACACTTGGATAGGAATTTCAGTTTGCGTGAAGGGCTCATTAGTTACTGTTGACACTGTTTGGTAAAAACGTTTTTGTTTATTCAGTGAATGATGCAATTATAACGTTTTTTTGAAGGGACTAAAGGGGTCATTGTGGCTTGTTTTTGAGTTTTCTAACCCACATGGTTAATTAAGAGACACTCTAGTGTTTGTCTGTTAGGCCTCAAAACATTGACTGAGGTGGGAGGGGCCTATTTTTGGGCCTCAGTTGTGCAGTTTCTTTTCCTCTGAGACTTCTAACTGCTTCTCCAGAGGTTCCTGCCGTCTTTGAACCTATTGCATGCATTGTTCCTGCTACTACTGCAGCTGCTTTCTGGTTTGAGGCTCTAGAAGAGGCTCTTCAGATGGAGACTCCATTAGAAGAAATTTTGGACAGAATTAAGGCCCTTAAATTGGCTAATTCTTTTATTACAGATGCCGCTTTTCAACTGGCTAAATTTGCGGCAAAGAATTCAGGTTTTGCCATTTTAGCACGCAGGGCGTTATGGCTTAAATCCTGGTCTGCTGATGTGTCATCTAAAACTAAACTTTTGAACATCCCTTTCAAAGGAAAGACCCTATTCGGGCCTGAACTGAAAGAGATTATTTCAGACATCACTGGAGGGAAAGGTCATGCCCTCCCTCAGGATACATCAAATAAGAGCAGGACCAAACAAAATAATTTTCGTTCCTTTTGGAATTTCAAGAGTGGTCCCGCTTCAGCTTCCTCTACTGCAAAGCAAGAGGAGAATTTTGCCCAATCCAAGTCAGTCTGGAGACCTAACCAGGCTTGGAACAAGGGTAAACAGGCCAAGAAGCCTGCAGCTGCCTCTAAGACAGCATAAAGGGGTAGCCCCCGATCCAGGACCGGATCTAGTAGGGGGCAGACTCTCTCTCTTCGCTCAGGCTTGGGCAAGAGATGTTCACGATCCCTGGGTTTTAGAAATTGTGTCCCAGTGATATTTTCTGGAATTCAAAGGTTCTCTTCCAAGGGGGACTTTTCACATTTCTCGATTGTCTGTAAACAGACAAAGAGAGAGGCGTTCTTACGCTGTGTAGAAGACCTACATACCATGGGGGTGATCCGCCCAGTCCCAAAAGAGGAACAGGGGCTAGGTTTTTACTCAAACCTGTTTGTGGTTTCCAAAAAAGAGGGAACTTTCAGATCAATCTTGGATCTCAAAATTCTAAGCAAGTTCCTCAAAGTTCCATCATTCAAGATGGAGACTATTCGGTCTATTCTACCTCTGATCCAGGAGGGTCAATATATGACCACCGTGGACTTAAAGGATGCGTATCTACACATCCCTATTCACAGAATTTTCACAAGGGTGCTAGATTCCCTTCTGGAGATTTTATGAACAAGGGGCATAGCAGTGGCGCCTTATCTAGACGACATCTTATTTCAGGTGTCAACTTTCCAGCTATCCAAGTCTCACACGGACATTGTGTTGGCTTTTCTGAGATCTCACGAGTGGACGGTGAACATTAAAAAGAGTTCTCTCTTCCCTCTTATAAGAGTTTCCTTCCTAGGGACTCTGATAGACTCGGTAGAAATGACAATATTTCTGACGGCGGTCAGAAAATCAAAGCTCTTAACCACTTGCCGAGCTCTTCATTCCATTCCTTGGCCATCAGTGGCTCAGTATATGGAGGTAATCTGACTCATGGTAGCATCAATGGACATAGTTCCTTTTGCCCGCCTACACCTCAGACCACTACAACTATGCATGCTCAAACAGTGGAATGGGGATTATGCAGATTTGTCTCCTCAACTGCATCTGGACCAGGAGACCAGAGATTCTCTTCTCTGGTGGTTGTCTCAGGACCATCTGTCTCAGGGAATGTGTTTCCGCAGGCCAGAGTGGCTCATTGTAACGACAGATGCCAGCCTGCTAGGCTGGGATGCAGTCTGGAACTCCCTGAAAGCACAGGGCTTATGGTCTTGGGAGCAATCTCTTCTCCAGATAAATATTCTAGAACTGAGAGCGATATTCAATGCCTTTCAGGCGTGGCCTCAGCTTGCTGCGGCCAAATTCATCAGGTTTCAGTCGGACAACATCACGACTGTAGCTTATATCAATCATCAAGGAGGAACAAGGAGTTCTCTAGCGATAATGGAGGTAACCAAAATAATCCGATGGGCAGAGAATCACTCTTGCCATCTCTCAGCAATCCACATCCCAGGAGTAGAGAACTGGGAGGCGGATTTCCTAAGTCGTTAGACTTTTCATCTGGGGGAGTGGGAACTCCATGCAAATCTAATTTCTCTGCGTCTGACTTCTTGGAGATTGAACGCCTGATTCTATCAAAGCGTGGTTTCTCTGAGTCAGTCATTGATACCCTGATTCAGGCTAGAAAGCCTGTCACCAGGAAGATCTATCATAAGATTTGGCGCAAATATCTTTATTGGTGTGAATCCAAAGGTTACTCGTGGAGTAAGATTAGGATTCCTAGAATATTGTCTTTTCTCAAAGAAGGTTTGGAGAAGGGATTATCAACTAGGACAAATATCTGCTTTGTCTATTCTTCTACACAAACATCTGGCAGATGTCCCAGACGTTCGAGCATTTAGTCAGGCTTTGGTCAGAATCAAGCCTGTATTTAAACCTGTTGCTCCGCCATGGAGCCTAAATTTAGTTATTAAAGTTCTTCAAGGAGTTCCGTTTGAACCTATGCATTCCATGGATATTAAGCTTCTATCTTGGAAAGTTTTGTTTTTACTAGCTATCTCTTCGGCTCAAAGAGTTTCTGAGCTATATGCTTTACTGTGTGATTCCCCTTATCTTATTTTCTATGCAGATAAGGTGGTTTTGCGTACCAAACCTGGGTTTCTTCTTAAGGTTGTTTCTTATAAGAATATCAATCAAGAGATTGTTGTTCCTTCACTGTGTCCTAATCCTTCTTCAAAGAAGGAACGTCTGTTGCACAATCTTGATGTGGTTCGTGCTTTAAAGTTCTACTTACAAGCAACTAAAGATTTCCGTCAAACATCTTCATTGTTTGTTGTTTATTCTGGTAAGCGGAGAGGTCAGAAGGCTACGGCTACCTCTCTTTCCTTTTGGCTGAAAAGCATCATCCGTTTATGAGACTGCTGGCCAACAGTCTCCTGAAGAATTACTGCTCATTCTACTAGAGCTGTGGCTTCCACATGGCTTTTAAAAATGAGGCTTCTGTTGAACAGATTTGTAATGCGGCGACTTGGTCTTCGCTTCATACTTTCAGGTTCTACAAGCAGTGGTGCCTTCCGTTTAAGGTCCCTGTCTTGTCCCTCCCTTCATCCGTGTCCTAAAGCTTTGGTATTGGTATCCCACAATTAAGGATGAATCCGTGGACTCGATACATCTTACAAGAGAAAACATAATTTTTGCTTACCTGATAAATTTATTTCTCTTGTGATGTATAGAGTCCACGGCCCGCCCTGTTTATTAAGACAGGCATATATATTGTTATTTTTAAACTTTCAGTCACCACTGCACCCTATAGTTTCTCCTTTTTCTTCCTAGCCTTCGGTCGAATGACTGGGGGGTGGAGCTAAAGGGGGAGCTATATAGGCAGCTCTGCTGGGGGTGCTCTCTCTGCCACTTCCTGTAGGGGAGGAGAATATCCCACAAGTAAAGATGAATCCGTGGACTCGATACATCACAAGAGAAATACATTTATCAGGTAAGCATAAATTATGTTTTCTAGCACAATTAACTCTCAAGCTGGAGTGTTAATTTGCGCTCCACTCGTAATCTAGCCCTTAATGTGTTTCTATGCGCAGAATCGCAGTCCCAATTTATTGACTGTGCACAGTATCTTTTTTTTCTTAAAAAATAATAAACTTACCATCATAAACATAATTAGAAAAAACATTCTGTTTAAAATGTATGAAGAAAATACTACAAAATGCTAATTTAATTCTTATTTGAGATAAACATTTGGTCTAGCTGACTTTATAGAGACATAAAAGTGGCATTTAAAAAGCACAGCAGCGTATTTCAGATATCATTAGAAGTATGCTTACATTATGCTCGCAATTACAAATAAATGCTGGCTTAACATTGCCACTGCTAAAGTGATAACTTGTGCTTTTAATGCTTATTTGCCTCTGGCCTATGACCCGAGTTCTTCCAGCGACATGTCATGTGACATCACTGGCAATTAGAGCATTTGAGGGTGAGCAGTGCACACATATGTTGCTTAAAGTCATGTGCAGCGAGTCTTGTGAATGTTAGTAGTAACATTGTTTAGAGCATTTTTTTTTTGGGGGGGGGGGAATAAGTGTATTTTGGAAACATACACTTTTTTCCATATAATATAGTAATTAACTGAACTTTAAATCTCTATCCATCCTGCTTATTGTGACACTGTCACAGGTTGGGTTGGAATGTTGTTTAAAATTGTATTCACTATCTAAATCATGAAAAAAAATTGTTTTTGTCCCTTACAAGGAATAGTCTCTGGTATATTTATTTGAAAAAGCAAGAATGCAAGCTTAGGAGCCGGTCCATTTTTTATTCAGCACCTGGGTAGCACTTTCTGATTAGTGTCTAAATGTAGCCACCAATTAGCAAGCGCTACCCAGGTGCTAAATAAAAAATGTTCCGCTCCTAATCTTACATTCAAATAAAGATACCATAAGAACGAAGAAAATTTGATAATAGGAGTAAATTAGAAAGTTGCTTAAAATTGCAGGCTCTATCTGAATCATAAAAGTTTAATTTTGACTAAATTATCCATTTTAGTCGCGTGGACAGTCCACCTAGTGAGAGTTTTGCAAATAGCACAACTTTTAAAATAATATAGTTAAGTTTACAATTAAATGAACTAAAATAATTGCTTTGGTTCCACCATAATCCTTAGTGATGAGATCATATAAAGGATCTTCGTTCCTAAAGCTATGTAGATTGTCCTTCTTTTAAAGCTAATCAGTATTTGTATTTGATGTTTTTTAGGCTTATAAATTGGCCATTGAAGATTTAACTAAAGCAGCTGAGCTGGATCCATCTTGTTCACTAGCCTATTACAACAGAGGAGCTTGCTACCATCAGATCAAGATGTATGAGAAGGTATTATGCCGTCTTTCTAAAATCATATTGTAAGAATCTTTTTAAAAGGACAAAACAACTTTGATTGAGAGTAATAACCTAGATGGAATTGTTTATCTAAAAATAGTTTTTCAATAGCAGCATTATATTTTGAAAAGCAATTAGAGTCAGAACTGGAAAATAAGCTTCTTGTGATGTTATACATTTAAGTTGGCTGCAGGAGAATATCAAAGCCTTTACTCACAACTCTAATATATGCATCTGGGAGAATAATATACTGGGAGCAACAAATTATATGTTGGGAGAAATAAAAGATAGAAAGAGAGAGAAGTCAGAAATAGTGATGAATAAAGCAAAAAAGATTTGGATAAAAAGCAAAAGAGAGTAAGAGATAAACCAAGGAGAGTAAAAGATAAACCAAGGAGATAAATCAAGGAGAGTGAGAGATAAATCAAGGAGAGTGAGAGATGAATCAAGGAGAGTGAGAGATGAATCAAGGAGAGTGAGAGATGAATCAAGGAGAGTGAGAGATAAATCAAGGAGAGTGAGAGATAAATCAAGGAGAGTGAGAGATAAATCAAGGAGAGTGAGAGATAAATCAAGGAGAGTGAGAGATAAATCAAGGAGAGTGAGAGATGAATCAAGGAGAGTGAGAGATGAATCAAGGAGAGTGAGAGATGAATCAAGGAGAGTGAGAGATGAATCAAGGAGAGTGAGAGATGAATCAAGGAGAGTGAGAGATGAATCAAGGAGAGTGAGAGATGAATCAAGGAGAGTGAGAGATGAATCAAGGAGAGTGAGAGATGAATCAAGGAGAGTGAGAGATGAATCAAGGAGAGTGAGAGATGAATCAAGGAGAGTGAGAGATGAATCAAGGAGAGTGAGAGATGAATCAAGGAGAGTGAGAGATGAATCAAGGAGAGTGAGAGATGAATCAAGGAGAGTGAGAGATGAATCAAGGAGAGTGAGAGATGAATCAAGGAGAGTGAGAGATGAAACAAGGAGAGTGAGAGATGAATCAAGGAGAGTGATGGAAAAATTAAGGAGAGTGATGGATAAAATAAGGAGAGTGATGGATAAAATAAGGAGAGTGATGGATAAAATAAGGAGAGTGATGGATAAAATAAGGAGAGTGATGGATAAAATAAGGAGAGCAAGAGATAAAGGAAGGAGAGTGAGAGATAAAGGAAAAGATAGATCTAAAGAGAGGGAATAAAGCAAAAAGAGTAAAAGATAACGCAAGAAAGAAAGAGATAAAGCAAAGTAGAGTGAGATGAAAAACAAGCAGAATGAGAGCTAAGGCAAGTGGAGTTAAAAATAAGGGAGTGCAAAAGAAGTGTGAGACAAGAGTGTCTTGCATACTGTGGTCTATATGCATAGTTTAATATAGTTTAATGTAATTGTAGTATAATAGTTAGGGTAGGTTAATTAATAGTTTAATATAGTTTAATTTAATTCTAAATGTAAGTTTAAATTTATTATAAGATAGGGATGAGTTAATATTTAATGTAAAGTTAGCGGGTTGTTAGGTTTAGGGGTTAATAGGTTAATTTAGTTTATGGCGATGTAGGGGGCTGGCGGTTTAGGGGTTAATCGGTTTAGTAAGTGGTAGTTATGTGGGAGGCCAGGGGTTTAGGGGTTAATACATTTATTTAGTTGCGGTGGGCTCGGGGAGCAGCAGGATAGGGGTTAATATATTTATTTAGTTGCGGCGGAGTCCGGGAGCGGCGGGATAGGGGTTAATGACTTTATTAGCGTTGCGGCGGGGTCCGGGAGCGGCGGGATAGGGGTTAAACATTTCAGTATATTGGCGATGTTTAGTGACAGGGTATAAATAAAGTTGGGAAAAAGCCGAATAGCAGCGAGATCGATGACTGTTAGTTAACAGTTTGCTGCTCATCGCCCCGTACTTGGTGCGCAGCTTTTTGACAGCTTATTTGATAAATAAGGAGAACGTATTCAGGTCGGCGGCCGCGATGTTAGGCGAGTGTATTGATGCCGGCGAATGCAGCATAGTTGACGGCTTGATAAGTAGGCCTCGATGTGTTCAGCTAAGTCTCAGTAATGCATTATTGCTCCTGAGCCTACCTAGGTTTACTCTTCCACAAAATATAATGAAAAACAACAACAACAAAATAACTGGATTACAAGTGGATTGTTAGTTTGCTCACGCATTAAGTCCACAAGAAGTAAGCTCTTTGCTTGCGTCAGGTAGCATAATTTTTTCAAGTTGAAAGTAAAATGTTTTTGCACAACCTGACGCACGCAAAAAGCCGAACTTGGAATATCGCCCCGCGTTAACTTATTCCTCCATAGACTTCAATGGAGAGTGAAAGTGGTGAAAAAGGTTAACACCCAACAAGTCGTGCAAACCTAATCGTGTTTTTCTCAAGTGCGCTAACCCGATATGAAATATTAATATTTCAAATTCCAATGTTCTTCACATAGAAGGATATGTTCTGTTTTTTTTTTCTTAAATATATATTACTTTATATGTCCGATGGATTTTTGGTAAAATATATATCTATACCTATATAGAAATATACGGCTAGATTTAGAGTTTTGTCGATAAAGACCCGCGTAGCTAACGCTCCTTTTTTCCCCCCGCACCTTTTAAATAACGCTGGTATTGAGAGTTCTCTGAAGGGCTGCTTTAGGCTTCAAAAAGGGAGCGTACAGGCATATTTTCCACCACTTCAACTCTCAATACCAGCGTTGCTTACGTTAGCGGCTAGCTGGAAAAACGTGCTTGTGCACGATTCCCCCATAGGAAACAATGAGGCAGTTTGGGCTGAAAAAAAACCTAACACCTGCAAAAAAGCAGTGTTCCTATGGGGAAACACTTTCTAAGTCTGCACCTAACACCCTAACATGAACCCCGAGTCTAAACACCCCTAACCTTACACTTATTAACCCCTAATCTGCCACCCCCGCTATCTCTGACCCCTGCATTACACAATTAACCCCAAATCTGCCGCTCCGGACACCGCCGCAACCTACATTATAGCTATGTACCCCTAATCTGCTGCCCCTAACAGCGCCGACCCCTATATTATATTTATTAACCACTAATCTGGCCCTCCCAACATCGCCGCTACCTACCTACACTTATTAACCCCTAATCTGCCGACCGGACCTAGCCTATAAATGTATTAACCCCTAAACCGCCTCACTCCCACCTCAAAAACCCTATAATAAATATTATTAACCCTTAATCTGCCCTCACTAACATCGCCGAAACCTAACTTCAAGTATTAACCCCTAATCTGCCGACCGGACCTCGCCGCTACTCTAATAAATGTATTAACCCCTAAAGCTAAGTCTAACCCTAACACCCAGCCAATCAGCCAATCAGATTGAGCTCGCATTCTATTGGCTGTTCCGATCAGCCAATAAAATGCAAGCTCAATCTGATTGGCTGATTGGATCAGCCAATCCGATTGAACTTGATCAGCCAATCAGATTTTTCCTACCTTAATTCCGATTGGCTGATAGAATCCGGATAGGATGAAGACTTCTGCCGCTCCGGATGTCTTCTTTTGGTCCATCGGTGCTCTGCTGAGTGAAGACGACTCAAGGTAGGGAGATCTTCAGGGGGGTAGTGTTAGGTTTATTTAAGGGAGGTTTGGGTTAGAGTAGGGGTATGTGGGTGGTGGGTTGTAATGTTGGGGAGTGGTATTGTGTTTTTTTACAGGCAAAAGAGCTGATTTCTTTGGGGCATGCCCCGCAAAAAGCCCTTTTAAGGGCTGGTAAGGTAATAGAGCTGTTAACTATTTTAATTTAGATTAGGGTAGGGAATTTTTTATTTTGGGCGGCTTTGTTATTTTATTAGGGGGCTTAGAGTAGGTGTAATTAGCTTAAAATCCTTGTATTCTTTTTTTATTTTTTGTAATTTAGTGGGGTTTTTTTTTGTAATTTAGTTTAGTTTATTTAATTGTAGGTACTTGTAGTTAATTGATTTAATTAATTTATTGATAGTGTAGTGTTAGGTTTAATTGTCACTTAGGTTAGGATTTATTTTACAGGTAATTTGGTAATTATTTTAACTAGGTAGCTATTAAATAGTAAATAACTATTTAATAGCTATTGTACCTAGTTAAAATAAATACAGAGTTGCCTGTAAAATAAATATAAATCCTAAAATAGCTACAATATAATTATTCGTTATATTGAAGCTATATTAGGGTTCATTTTACAGGTATGTATTTAGTTTTAAATAGGAAGACTTTAGTTAATAATATTTAATTTATTTCGTTAGATTAAAATTATATTTAATTTAGGGGGGTGTTAGGGTTAGGGTTAGACTTAGCTTTAGGGATTAATACATTCATTAGAGTAGCGGCGAGGTCCGGTCGGCAGATTAGGGGTTAATACTTGAAGTTAGGTGTCGGCGATGTTAGTGAGGGCAGATTAGGGGTTAATAATATTTATTATAGGGTTTTTGAGGCGGGAGTGAGGCGGATTAGGGGTTAATATATTTATTAGAGTAGCGGCTAGGTCTGGTTGGCAGATTAGGGGTTAATAAGTGTAGGTAGGTAGCGGCGACGTTGGGAGGGGCAGATTAGGGGTTAATAAATATTATGTAGGTGACAGCGATGTTAGGGGCAGCAGATTAGGGGTTCATAGGTATAATGTAGGTGGCGGTGGTGTGCGGTCGGCATATTAGGGGTTAAAAAATTTTATTAGAGTGGCGGCGATGTGGGGGGACTTCGGTTTAGGAGTACATAGGTAGTTTATGGGTGTTAGTGTACTTTAGAGCACAGTAGTTAAGAGCTTTATGAACCGGCGTTAGCCCAGAAAGCTCTTAACTACTGACTTTTTTCTGCGGCTGGAGTCTTGTCGGTAGAGGGTCTACTGCTCACTTCAGCCAAGACTCTAAATACCGGCGTTAGGAAGATCCCATTGAAAAGATAGGATACGCAATTGGCGTAAGGGGATCTGCAGTATGGAAAAGTCGCGGCTTGGAAGTGAGCGTTAGACCCTTTCCTGACTCTAAATACCAGCGGGCGGCCAAAAGCAGCATTAGGACCCCTTTGACGGCTAACGCAGAACTCTAAATCTAGGCGATATTGTTGCCATGCACTCACCGCTATCTTATACTTTGATGCCCGGGTGCTACCTTGAGTCCCAATATTTATTATGGCAAAAGTTGAGGGCACTCACAGGACTTTGAAGTTTCACACAATTTTATTGTATAATCCAAAAACAAGTTAACGTTTCGGCTCTCTATGTAACCTTTGTTAAGACATCAATGTTGATCTATTAAAACACAATTATATATACAGATTAAACCTCCACACCAAAAATATACCAAAAGTGCCTATGCACCAATATGTGTGTGAAGTACCTGTCACAATATTCTGGACATATCCTACAATGCAGAAACAAAAAAATAGCACCAAACTGGAGTCTCTTCAGCCCTCAGTTTATATCCCTTTATGTGGAAACACATAATGAGAGTACCTTGTCATTCTTATATTTTACTATGATTAAAGGGGGTGTGTTGGCACAACCAATCAAATTATAGTATATTGTTGGTACTTCATACAATGTCAGCAAGTCCAGCAATCGCCTTTATTTTCAATTTATAAAATATTGAAACCCGATACCACTTGTAATGTAGCCATACGTTTTTAATGTATTCCTATGCTCTTTACATTGCAGGCTCTTATAGATTACAGTATTGTAATTCTCCTTGGAGGGCAGAAGGAGGTTGATAATAAAGTTCTCATGAACCGTGGCTTGCTTTACCTGGAACTTGATGATTATGCCAATGCATTGCAGGTAATCTATACTAGATTACTGAGTAGTAATATTATACCATGCTGTAGTTACTAAGTCAAGTGATAAATGTTTTATTTGGGTTGTAACAGGACTTTATGGCTCTAGCTAGGAAAACGCCTGGAGACATTCAGATTCATCAGGTTATAGGAAACTGCCATCAGAGGTAACTATCAATAATATAAAATGCTATTTCCACCACTATGTATCGACTGACGCATTATCTCATGACCAGTCAATTATCTGCAAACTGGAAAGATTGGGTTAGCTCATATTCTATATGAAATTTGCCTAACATAATTTTTCTATAAAATACTCCATTAATGTTATTTGAAATTTTCATAGATAAATTCTATTATTACATTTTCAGCTGTGATCAACCCTAGTATGTCCTCACACCATTACATGGAAATTAGAGTGCATTCAATTAGAAAGCATTAGGAAGTTCCATAACATATAAAGCACTCAATTGTCTTTTGGATTCTCTTAGATTACAGCAATATGAGAATGCTGTACATGCATTCAGCCAAGTACTACAGTTGAATCCTCTGTGTCCATCGGGTTACATTGGTCGTGGCAATGCCTATATGGAATATAAGCATGAACTTGGTACTAAGCTGGCTCAGCGAGATTTTGTGAGAGCTCTTCATCTTAACCCCAAATGCACTGAAGCGCGAATCTGTCTGGGATATAACTTACAGGTAACTTGCATGCCTCTTAAAATAAGATTATCACATGTGCACTTTGAGTGCAATTATATAAAGTAGCACATATAGGGATTTTAACGCTCCCGTTCGAGAGCTAACTCCGCTAAATTAAGCTTTTTGCGCGCATCAGGTAGTACTCGTATTACAAGTTGAAAGTAAACAGTTTTTGTTCTCTCACTAACCTGATGCATTCAAAAAGCTGAACTTAGAATATCACGCACGCAATAACCTATTCTCCGATAGAAGTCAATGGAAGAAAAAATGGGGAAAAACATATATATATGTTGCGGGTAAAGTCCGAAATTGGGTTATCCTAGCATTACCCAGGGAATCCTAGGATTACCCAAGCAGCTCTGGGTAAAGCCTGAAGTAACATTATAAATCTACTCAGAGCTCACTTCATCAAACATATTCACATCTTCTATATATTTGATTTTTAAAAAAAATGCTGATTTTAAGCACATTTCAGTAAGAAATACATTTCTGAAACGTATACAATGCACTGTAATTCCCACATCTTCACTATCTAATTTTGCCTCCGTCTGGGGGGGTTCAAGGGGGGGTGAAAGTTCACTTGGGGTGGATGCCAGAGGAGAGGATCGGCGGGGCGCCTTCCTTGAAGCCCCCAGCAAAAAAACATAGTGTAGATGGGGAATACTACTACTTCGGGCTTTACCCAGAGCTGCTTGGGTAATCCTAGGATTACCCGGATTTCGGACTTAGATAGATAGATAGATAGATAGAAAGATAGATAGATAGATAGATAGATAGATAGATATAGATACTGTATATATACACATAGACACACACATAAAAATGATTTTATATTTATATATATATATATATATATATATATATATAGGAATATCTATTTATAGATACTTATAACATATTCTGCTATGTGCAGAACATGGAAAATAAAATATTTATAGTGAATTCTTTAGCAGGCATTATATAGACTGCGCAAATCAATGCTTAAAGGGACAGTCAACACCAGACTGCCTCCTTATTTCAGTTCATTTGACAGACTTGGATTTTAGCCAATCAGCGCTCACTCCTCTGTAAATTCACGTGCGTGAGCTCAATGTTATCTATGTGAAACACATGAACTAATGCCCTCTAAACTGTCGAAATGCTTTCAGATTAGAGGCGGCCTTCAAGGACTAAGAAATTAGCATATGAACCTCCTAGGTTTAGCTTTCAAATAAGAATACCAAGAGAACAAAGCAAAATTGGTGATAAAAGTAAATTGGAAAGTTGTTTAAAATTACATGCCCTATTTGAATCATGACAGTTTTTTTTTGGACTTGACTGTCCTTTTAAGTGTAATGTTCAGAGGAATTAAGGATATAAGAAAAGTTTAAATATAAAAATGTAATTTAGAATCAATATTGTATACAGTACAAATTTACTCATATGTGAGCAACAAAAAATCAATCAATTAAAATACTAAAATCAAAAAAACTCCTCTCAATCAAATGTTAAAATCACAAAAACATATCTCAATCAAATGTCCATTTTCGTGCTGAAATACACTTGCAAAAAACAGTATAGTCCCACATCAGAATCCAATTATACTGTTGGCAGAAAGTAACAGAACAGAAGATTTCTTAGGTGTGGTAAAAACTTTATATCAAGCAATATTCTTACTCACACTTTCAAAATATGAAATGCGGCTTGTTTGCGATCCCTGCGAGCTCTGTGTGACTGCCCAATAAATGGCTTTTTGGTTCCGTTATGCAGGGATCCGGATGACTGTATTTACTGTTCAAAAACTGCTTTGTGTTTAACAAACAACTTAAAGTGACAGTCAACACCAGAATTTTTGTTGTTTTAAAAGATAGATAATCCCTTAATTATATATTCCCTAGTTTTGCATAGCCAACACAGTTATAAAAATACACGTTTTACCTCTGTGATTACCTTGTATCTAAGCCTCTACAGACTGCCCCCTGTAGACAGATTTGCATTTTAGCCAATCAGTGTTCACTCTTTGGTAAATTCACGTGCATTAAATCAATGTTATCTATATGAAACACGTGAACTAACGCCCTCTTGTGGTGAAAAACTGTCAAATGCAGAGGTGGCCTTCAAGGTCTACAAAATTAGAATATGAACTTCCTAGGTTTAGCTTTCAACTAAGAATACCAAGAGAACAAAGCAAAATTGGTGAGTTGTTTAAAATTACATGCCCTTTTTGAATCATGAAAGTTTTTTTTTGACCTGACTGTCCCTTTAAGCATTGATTTACACAATCTATATACTGCCTGCTAAATAATTGTTTGTATTAGGAAAAGGGGAAATACTTGTTTTTATATATTGCTTGTGTATTTATTCTTCATTTAGCCCAGCTTTTCTTGATTTATCTGTAAAATATTTACAGTAAATACATAGTTAAACACTTTATAAAAAAAAAAAATATTGCATAAATGTTTTACATGTCATCATCTACTTGAAATCAAAGGGTTCCAATGCACTTATATATATGTCTATATCTGTATACATATGTATTTATGTGTTCATATGTTTATATATGTCTGTAAATACATGTATGCACATATAAATACATATGTACACATATAAATATATATATATTTTATACTGTATGTGTGTGTATGTATATATATATGTATCTCAATGTTAAAACCCTTTGCCTGGCTTCTTTTTCTTACACCTTGGACCTCATATCTTTTAGCTCTTATAACTTTTTGGTGCAATATATATATATATATTTTTATATAATTTTTGTTAGATAGTGTTATTATAAGTGTAAATGTACATTGTAATCAATTTTTGATGTGTTTTGTGCAACTTTTTTGTTTTGCAAAACAGTTAACCAGAGCTCTGAAGATGTAATCATTCTAGTGTAAATCGTGATTGTGCTCAAGCAATTGTGTTTACTTTCAACTTATTATACGAGCGTAAACACCCTCCATGAACCCTTTTTTGCTTGCGCATAACTGTTAGTGCTCCATTCGTAATCTGGCCCTTAGTATGTACAATAGTACAATAGTGTTATTTGTTCTTAGTTGTTAGGAAATTCCAATGTAAGGAACTGCAAAAGAACAACCTTTCAGAAACTCTTAAAACCTATGCCTGTCCTTTAAAGGGATACTAAACCGACATTATTTCTTTCATGATTCAGATAGAGCATGCAATTTTAAGCAACTTTCTACTTTACTCCTATTATTAGTTTTTCTTCATTCTCTTGCTATCTTTATTTGAAAAAGCAGGAATGTAATCTTAAGAGCCGGCCCATTTTTGGTTCAGCAACTGGGTAGCGCTTGCTGATTGGTTGCTAGCAAACCAATCATCAAGCTCTACCCATATTCTGAACCAAAAATGGGCCGGCTCCTAACCTTACATTCTTGTATTTTCAAATAAAGTTAGCAAGAGAACAAAGAAAATGTGATAATAGGAGTAAATTAGAAAGTTGCTTAAAATTGCATGCTCTATCTGAATCATGCAATAAATAATTTGGGTTTAGTATTCCTTTAAGGCCCTCTTTTCTGGTCTCTATATCATGATATGTTTTTTTTTTTTTTTTTTATGATTACCAATCATTTTATGTTATTACCAATCATTACATTTATCTTTTTCATAAAATGGAAACTGTTTTTTTTAGTATACCTTTTTATTTAGTAACTACCGCTTCTGAGAACCCCCTTTTATTATACCATGTAAAATAATTTTATAACAATTAGATAAACTAAATAAATTAACACTTTATATAAAATTATTTGAAGGGTGCGGGTTATGAGACAAATTCAGTGCAATATAAAATAGGGACTTGTTTACTCTTTAAACAATATAAAGAAAGGAGTACAGACAGCTAAAAAAATATTATTTATTTTGTTTTATTATTTTTTTTATTATTGATATTTATTTCTCCAACTTAATTATTTCCCAGTTATGTTTTGTCTTGTAATGCAGCTGATCTGTGATAGAATAAGAGCACATTTTCAGGCCTAAGTATGTCTTACTAACCTATCATCTTTATTGGTTTTGAGTTTTATTATTTTCATTGGTAACATCTTGAATATTTGTTATATGTATTCTTTCTAGTTATGTTCCATATTGAAGAAGTGGATATGGAAAATGAAACCCTTTATAGCCATACATGTTCTAACTCCCTTTCCATCTAAAGGGGAGGAGAGTCCACGGTTTCATTCATTACTGTTGGGAATTAAGAACCTGGCCACCAGGAGGAGGCAAAGACACCCCAGCCAAAGACTTAAATACCTCCCCCACTTCCCTAGTCATTCTTTGCCTTTCGTCACAGGAGGAGATTGGAGTAGTCTCTTATGGAGGGTAGTACTCTTCGCATTGGGACTGGAGTTTTAAGTAGTCCTGTCAGCCTGTCAGTGAGAGCCTGGGCAAAAGTTAAAGTCCGGAGATGCAGGGAGAGTCTTTCTGCGAAACCATCCCGACTCATATTAACAGCTCCACAAGCAATCAGCGTTGACGAGTTTTGCTGCCTGCTTTCTGCACTCAAGTCCATGTCAGGAGCGAGGCTACAAACCTGTCACACTTGAAGGGCCGTGTTCCTGTTCCACGGCATAGATTCTGGTAAGATTGTTTCATTTTTTATTCATAATGATCACACGGAAGGCAGGGTCAGTGTGACGCCTTTTATCTTTACAGAATCAAGGGTTAATATTCCTGGAAAGGGGATTATTGAACGGGGGGGGGGGGGTTATACATGATATTGTTTATTGTGTCATTGCTGCGTTATGTGCGAGATGAGGCTCTGGCAATGTGTGGAACTTTCAGGTTACTGGCGGGAGTATTGCACGGTCCTTTTGGCGAGTTTTCTACTTAGTGCAGGGGTGGTGCTGCCAGGCATTCCATGTGAACAGGTGTGCCTATCTCTGTTGATCAACGGTGAAAGAGACAAAACGGTTTCTGTAGTCCGGGTCCTAGGAGGTGGTGAGTGCCCCGGCCATTGGAGGTATAATGGTGCCTATTTATTACTATTTATTTACTATTAAGTTAAGCTAGTCCGTAATAAAAGTGCAAGCTATGGAGGGCTCTGACACATTAGAGGGTTCTCCCTCTTTAAAAAGTCTCATTCCTGTGTTTATTGTGAGGAATTTCTGGTAGATCAGCCTGCTCAACTATGTTCCACATGCCTTGATAAAGTTACAAAATCTAAATGTAAACGGATGTCTAGTACTACTGGGCCATCCACCTCTCAGGGTTCCTCGTTCCGTGAGGTGAATTCCCTGCATTCATCTTCAATTTCACATACAGTGCACCGGGGGTCCAACCATTACTCCTTCGGGAGAGATTCGTTGGCCCTCAGACTTTGCGGACCAACTGGATTCGGTGGTTTTGAAAGTGATCCATGCCTTACCACATTCTGCTAAGCGCATCATGGCGGCCCGGCCCAGGGGTTGTCTTTGTCGATGGAAATCTCAGAGGAATTATACAATTAAGTGGCCCACTACGACTCTTCAGAGGAGGCCCCTTCTGGGTTGGAGTCAGTGTCATCTAAACCTCCGGCTGTGGAGGAGCCTGATTTTAGGTTTAGGATGGAGAATTTGTGCTTTTTGCTGAGGCAGGTGCTTGCTACTCTGGAGGTTCCGGACCCTAAGATTCCGGAGGAACCTTCAATTCCTAAGCTAGATAAGGTATACGAGGACAGGGTAGTACCTCAGACTTTCCCGGTTCCTGTTAAGATGGCTAATATTAATAAGAATGAATGGGAGCGATTAGGTTCTTCCTTTTCCCCTTCTTCTTCCTTTAAGAAACTGTACACCGTTCCGGACTCTCAGCTTGAGCTGTGGGGTACCGTCCCTAAGGTGGATGGTGCTATCTCTACGCTCAAAGCGGACAACTATTTTCTTTGAGGATAGTTCGTCGTTTAAAGAGCCCATGGATAAAAAGCTGGAAAACATGTTAAGAAAGGTGTTTCAGCACACGGGGTTTGTTTTTCAGCCAGTAGCGGCCATTGCTGCGGTTGCTGGAGCTGCGACATATTGGTGTGAATCCCTGTGTGAAATGGTCGAGGGGGAAACTTCCATCGACGAGATACAGGATAAGGTTAAGGCGCTGAAGGTCGCAAATTCTTTCATTTGTGATGCCAATATGCAAATTATTCGCCTGAACGCTAAGGTGTCAGGTTTTTTAGTTTTAGCTCGCAGGGCTCTGTGGCTAAAGACTTGGTCTGCAGACATGACCTCTAAGTCAAGGCTGTTATCCCTGCCTTTTCAAGGAAAGATTCTGTTCGGGCCAGGATTGGATTCAATCATATCCACGGTTACGGGAGGCAAGGGAGCTTTCCTACCTCAGGATAAGAAGGCTAAGCCTAAGATATATACTTTTCGTCCTTTTCGTGTTGACAAAGCCCAGCGCCAGCAGCCCGCCGCAAAAGCGGACCAGTCCAAGGGAACTTCGAAGCTGGCTCAATCTTGGAACGAGTCTAAGCAGAGCAAGATGCCGCCGAGACAAAATTGGCATGAAGGGGCAGCCCCGACCGGTCTCCGGACCAAGTAAAGGGCAGATTATCTCTCTTCTCAGAAGCCTGGTTGCAGGACGTTCAGGACCCTTGTGTTCTGGAAGTGGTCACCCAGGGTTACAGGATAGGGTTCAGATACCATCTGCCCAGGGGAAGATTCCTCCTGTCAAACCTGTCTTCAAGACCAGAAAAGAGAGAGGCCTTTCTAGAGTGTGTGAGAGATCTCGCCTCTCTCTTTGTTATTGTACCAGTACCCTGGCCTGACAGCCTGATGAAGCGGCATTGTAGCCGGGAAACGCGTTGCTGTTTGTTTTATATCTTAATAAACCAGATTTTACTTTTACCTATACCTTTGTGCTCCTGTGTCTTTGAACACCTATTTGCTGACCGTTATCGTATATACACTCCCCTGGTGAGACTGAGCGCTGATTGTTCCAGCTGAGCCCAAGGATATCCTACGGATTGCTACAGCCTACAGCTTATCGGAGCTCCACCAGTGACGTCATCTGCCTGGGGGTGTCTGTCGGGCGACTCACAACGGTCCCGACTCGTAGTGAAAGGCACGCTCTAAGTGCCGCTACAATTGTGAGTACCCACTCTAAAAAAGGGGGGATTTTTTCTGCATGGGATTTGTCTTTTCATCCAAACGTTACTGCTTTATGGGTCTGGCGCCTCTCTTTCTATCTCGTTTACCAGTACCCCAAGCAGAACGAGGTCTAGGGTACTATTCCAATCTTTATGTGGTTCCAAAAAAGGAGGGCACGTTCCGCCCGATTCTGGACCTAAAGTGTTTAAACAAGTTTCTGAGTGTTCCATCGTTCAAAATGGAAACGATCAGATCTATCCTGCCCCTAGTTCAAGAGGGACAGTTCATGTCGACTATAGACTTGAAAGACGCTTACCTTCATGTGCCAATTCACAGGGACCACTTCAAGTTCCTAAGATTTGCGTTTCTGCACCAACACTTCCAGTTTGTGGCCCTTCCCTTTGGTTTGGCAACAACCCAGAGAGTCTTCACAAAGGTTCTGGGGGCGCTACTTGCAGTGGCCAGATCCAGATGCATTGCTGTGGCGCCTTATCTGGACGACATCCTAGTCCAGGCGCCGTCGCTCAGTCTCGCAGAGGATCATTCAAGGGCTCTTCTTCTTTTGCTTCAATCTCACGGTTGGAAGATCAACTCAGGAAAGAGTTCCCTGGTTCCCAGCAACAGGGTGGAGTTCCTGGGCACGATAATAGACTCTATGTCCATGAAAATATTTCTCACAGACCATCGACATAGGAAGATTGTGTCCACCTGTCTTGCCCTTCAGTCCTCCTCAAGCCCCTCGGTGGCTCAGTGTATGGAGGTGATTGGACTCATAGTTTCAAGCATAGACGTCATCCCATTCGCCATGTTCCATCTCAGACCTCTTCAATTGTGCATGTTGAGACAGTGGAATGGTGATCATTCAGATCTATCACAGCAGATATCCATGGATGCTCGGAACTCTCTCTCTTGGTGGATCCATCTGGAGTAACTGTCCATGGCGACATCCTTCTTGAGACCGTCCTGGGAGATTGTGACCACGGACGCCAGTCTGGCAGGATGAGAAGCTGTTTGGGGTGCCAGGATGACACAAGGAAAATGCTCTGAAGGCATGGCCTCCTCTGGGGTCGTTCAGCTTCATCAGATTCCAGACCGACAAAATTACCTCAGTGGCTTACATCAACCATCAGGGGGGTACGAGGAGCTCCCTAGCAATGAGGGAGGTGTCTCGGATCTTGGAGTGGGCCGAGTCCCACAGCTGCTTGCTCTCAGTGATTCACATTCCAGGTGTGGACAACTAGGAAGTGGACCTTCTCAGCAGGCAATCCTTCCATCCGTGGGAATGATCTCTTCACCCCGAGGTGTTTGCAGAGATTTGTCTCAGATGGGGAACGCCGGAGATAGATCTCATGGCGTCCAGACTCAATTGCAAGCTACTCCGATACGGGTTGAGGTCCAGGGATCCCCAGGCAGAGCTGATAGATGCCTTAGTGGTGGGGATGTCATCCTCTCCGCCGTGGAGGTTACCCTGTCGCAGGGATCTGCTGGAACAGGGCCCTATTCAACATCGGAATCTAGATTCTCTGAGGCTGACTGCGTGGAGATTGAACGCCTAGTCTTGGCCAAGAGAGGCTTTTCTGAAAGTGTGATTGATACTCTAGTTCAGGCAAGGAAGCCAGTCACTCATCGCATCTACCATAAGGTGTGGAGGACTTACTTGTCCTGGTGTGAGAAGCATGGATATCCTTGGCACAAGGTTAAGGTATCCAGGATTCTGTCCGTTCTCCAAGATGGTTTGGAGAAGGGTCTTGCCGCCAGTTCCTTAAAGGGACAGATTTCGTCATTATCCGTCTTGTTGCATAGGAGGCTCACTGAGCTCCCTGACATTTAATCTTTTGTTCGGGCTCTGTCTAGAATCAGGCCTGTCTTTAGACAGTCTGCTCCTCCATGGAGCTTAAACTTGGTCCTTAGGGTATTGCAGAAGGTTCCGTTTGAGCCTATGCATTCCATTGACATTAAGATTCTGTCCAGATATGTTCTCTTCCTGTTGGCTATTGCATCGGCACGCAGAGTATCTGAACTGGCTGCCTTGCAATGTGAGCCTCCTTATCTGTTTTTTCATGCGGATAAGGCTGTACTTCCCACTGGTTCACGGTTTCTTCCCAAGGTGGTGTCTAACCGTAATATCAATCAGGAAATAGTTGTTCCTTCTTTGTGTCCTAACCCTTCTTCTAAGGAGAGGTTACTTCATAACCTGGATGTGGTTCGTGCCTTAATGTTCTATCTTCAGGCTACGAAGGATTTCAGATAGTCTACATATTTTTTGTGATGTATTTAGGGAAGCGCAAGGGGCAGAGGGCCTCTTCTACTTCTTTGTCCTTTTGGTTGAGGAGCTTAATTCGCTTGGCCTATGAGACAGCGGGACATAAGCCTCCTCAGAGGTTAACATCTCATTCAACTAGAGCTGTGGCTTCGTCTTGGGCCTTCAAGAATGAGGCCTCTATGGAGCAAATTTGTAAGGCGGCTACCTGGTCCTCCTTACACACTTTTACAAAGTTTTACAAGTTTGACGTTTTTGCTTCTGCTGAAGCTGTTTTTGGGAGAAAGGTTTTGCAGGCTGTGGTGCCCTCAGATTAGGGTCTGCCTTTTACCCCCCCAGTTTCATTTAGTATCCTCTAGAGCTTGGGTAGATGGAAAATATAAATTATGCTTACCTGATAATTTAGTTTCCATCGAGGGGAGGAGAGTCCACGACTCCCATATCTCCGATGGGGGGACCTAAATTTAATTAATCTTCTGGCACCATTTATACCCTGATATTTATCCTACTGTTCCTTGTTCCCTTGGCAGAATGACTGGGGCATGAGGGAAGTGGGGGAGGTATTTAATCCTTTGGCTGGGGTGTCTTTGCCTCCTCCTGGTGGCCAGGTTCTTAATTCAGTATTGAATGAATGAAGCCGTGGACTCTCCTCCCCTCGATGGAAATAAAATTATCTGGTAAGCATAATTTAATTGTTTTCTTTCCAATGGCATAGAGAGTCCACAATTCCATTCAGTTACTGTTAGGCATTCAACTCCTGGTCACCAGGAGGAGGCAAAGACACCCCAGCACAACTTAAGTATCCCTCCCACTTCCCATAATCCCCAGTCATTCTTTGCCTTCGTACTAGGAGGAAGCGATGATAGTGCTCTGAAGAAAAATTTAACTAATTCCTTTAATGGGTAGCTTCCCTTCAAGTAGGAGTGGGGAAATGCTGTATCCATGTAATCCTCTTGAGTAAGACTTTTGGTAGCTGTTAGCCTAGACACGTTCGGCTAAAATTTACTTCAGTTCATTTGGGTTAAGAACCACCGCTCTAGTAAGTATCCCACAGTAAGGAATAGTGGAGTCACAATACTTCTATGTATGACCTTGCTATTTACTCTTTTAAACTGGCCGAGTCTCAGGGTCCTTTCTCTTTTTTTCATCAACATTTACATATCAAATTAAGGCCTCAATCACAATCTATGAGTAGCTGCTTTTTCGGATGTTTTTCAGGCCGCAAAGGCTACATTTTTATTCGATGTGATAACAATAGTGCGATTTTGGGTTATCCTCAAACTCGCAAATGGGCTATAAGTTTTTGGCTCATTTTTCAACTGCTTTTCAAGCCCAGCTTTGGCTTATCGAATTTGGCCCTTGATTTTTTCATGACTATTTCCAAACTATACACGTTAAACACTCTGAAATGACCCCTGGCAAATTTTTAGAGGTTTGTTTACATACGTGGTATTGATTCTCTCCATTCTTCCCTATTGGAGAGGCTGTATACAGTTAATGGTATGCTTTAATATTTGTAAATGTGATGACTACATGATATCATGTACAGCTATAGGGATATGCAGGAAAATTCAGGACACCTACATCTACAAATGGCTAGATTTCATATTTCATATCTAAATGTATTTCTTTCCTAAGATATGGTGAGTCCACGGAATCGTCAATTACTAGTGGGAATATCACTCCTGGCCAGCAGGAGGAGGCAAAGAGCACCACAGCAAAGCTGCTATATATGTCACTTCCCTTACCCATAACCTCCAGTCATTCTCTTTTCCTGCGGTGCAAGGAGGAGGTGAAGTTTTGGTGTCTGATCTACAATCAAATTTTTTTTATTTAAAGCAGAGTCGGTTTGCTCTGATCTTTCTAAAGGGTCTAGCCTTAGCCCATGTCAGTCTCTTCAGTAGGGCAATGGTAGCTTTTAAGCAATTGTGAACTTGTGGGGTGCAATCCTCACTGCGTTTTCCCAAAACATTTTCTGATGGCATCCTCTCAAACCAGGTGAGCTGTCCTGCTTCCGGACAGATAAATATTGAGGTAAGTGCCAGTTGTTTTTTTTCTATGTAGCAGGGAAAAATTTGGCACTTATTTAGCTGAAACGCTGCAGGGACGTTTTTTATTATTTCCTGTCAGGGTGCAGGTTTTTATGTCAGTTTTTGCAGGCACCGTTAGTGTGAGGAGTTATTTATTTTATTGATGGCTCAGTGAGGATCCGTTTTTAGTAACAGATTATGTACTTTTTTGGGGGGTTTGTCTTACAGGTTGCTGGCAAGTAGGTTGTTTAAAGCACACGTCCCATATATTTGTGCTACAATGCTATTTTTTTTACTATTTAAAGGGATTCATATAAATATATATATATATATATACATACACACTATATATATATATATATATATATATATATATATATATACACACTATACCCCCCAACTGTCCCGATTTTCGCGGGACAGTCGCGATTTTAGGGGTCTGTCCCTCTGTCCCGAGTTGCTAGCCATCTGACCACAAATTTTTTTATTTTTTTTTAAATTCTGTTGGTCCCATACTCAGAAGCAGCTGACTTTGCTCTGACAGGGTTAAATACCTGTTAGTTTCCCTGTGGAAAAGGAATGGTGTGTGGGTTAAGCAGGAGTAAGAAGGCTGTATACACTCTGACCACGGGTAATGGTGACCTCTCTAACCTACCTCTGGTAGTGATGATGTCTAACCCCTGGGGATAATAGCATGCTTCAGTTTTATACAATGAGCAGTGCTAATACCAGGGTAACAAACAGTGGCAGCCGCAGACTGCCAGCTAATGTGCTTGCCAACCCCAGGACCCCATACAATGAATGTAGTGCGTGTGTATCTGTATGTATAAGTTTATGCTATGTAGTGTGTGTGTCTGTATGTATAAGTGTATGCTATGTAGTGTCTGTGTATCTGCATGTATAAGTGTATGCTGTCTGTATAAGTGTATGCTATGTAATGTGTGTGTGTGCATCTGCATGTATAAGTGTATGCTATGTAGTGTGTGAGTGTGCATCTGCATGTATAAGTGTATGCTATGTAGTGTGTGCGCATCTGCATGTATAAGTGTATGCTATGTAGTGTGTGTGTGTGCATCTGCATGTATAAGTGTATGCTATGTAGTGTGTGCGTATCTGCATGTATAAGTGTATGCTATGTAGTGTGTGTGTGTGCATCTGCATGTATAAGTGTATGCTATGTAGTGTGTGTGTATCTTCATGTGTAAGTGTATGCTATGTAGTGTGTGTGTATCTGCATGTATAAGTGTATGCTATGTAGTGTGTGTTTATCTGCATGTATAAGTGTATGCTATGTAGTGTGTGTGTATCTGCATGTATAAGTGTATGCTATGTAGTGTGTGTGTATCTGCATGTATAAGTGTATGCTATGTAGTGGGTGTGTATCTGCATGTATAAGTGTATGCTATGTAGTGTGTGTGTATCTGCATGTATAAGTGTATGCTATGTAGTGTGTGTGTATCTGCATGTGTAAGTGTATGCTATGTAGTGTGTGTATCTGTATGTATAAGTGTATGCTATGTGTGTATCTGCATGTATAAGTGTATGCTATGTAGTGTGTGTGTGTGTATCTGCATATATAAGTGTATACTATGTAGTGTGTGTGTGTGTATCTGCATGTATAAGTGTATGCTATGTAGTGTGTGTGTATCTGCATGTGTAAGTGTATGCTATGTAGTGTGCTACTGTGCATTTTTGCTGACTTTAAAGGCCAGAATCTAGAATATTAATGGGGAATGCAGAGAGCAGTTTTAAAGAATTTATTATTAAATGTCCAATTAAGATAAAAATATTTAGCAATGTGTTTGCAAAGGATAATTAAATACATAGCTCACATAGCTATACCAGTGGTTTGAGCTTGTGTTTGATTTGCTGCCTAAGTGTATTAAAATATATGACTTTATTTAGAATTTTATTTATATTACTTTAATCTTATGATTTTTTAAGCCCCGCCCACCACATTTAATTTTTTTTGCCGTTTTGGTGTCCCTCTTTTGAATTTTGAAATGTTGGGAGGTATGGGTTTTATTGTTTGTTTTTAGGCCTGTTTTTCGATAAATGTTGTTTAAAAAAATGGCTTTTTTGTCAGCTGTAGGACCGCCCCTTTTAGGGAGGTTCTGATTCTGTGATGTCAGAGGTTTTTTTTGGCACTTTTTTTCACTTCCTGTAAGAGTGAGGTGCCCATATTTCAGATGGCTCTGCTGTTTAGAAGGCTTCTTACTGTTTTTGCTTCTCTGGAAATCTGGATTGTAAACAGGATCGTTTCTTTCCTCAGTTTGCTGCTGGTTGCAGGACAGGTAGGGAACCTCAGTAATTCTGCTGAGGTGTAGAGTGTTGCCTGGGGTATGTTTTCTTGATTTGGTAAAGTTAAAGGGAACATTTATTTAAGAACGTTTTTTTGATTCTGTATTATATCCTTTGTTAAAAGATAAAAAAAAAAGTTAAAGTTGTTTTTTTTTATTTGCTTTTTTTGTATTATGGATCAGGAAGCTGTGCAGAATGTTACCTGTAGCTTATGTTTTGATGCCCAGGTGGAACCCCCAGTACCTTTTTGTTCTTCATGTATTGAAAGAACTTTAGCTTATAGAAATAGACTTTTTGACCCTGAGCTATCATTAGCTAAGAAGGATGCTGTTCAGGAGCCTCCTGTTTCAGATGTGCCGCAGCTGTCTCCTCAAGCGTCCCAATCCTATTCATCTGCACATGCAGTGCCCTGCGTTTCCTCTCATGCTCCGGCTGGAGTTACTTTGCAAGATATTGCTGCCCAGGTATCTTCTGCGGTATCTGAGTCGCTGTCTGCTTTTTCCCATGTTGCAGGGAAAACGCAAAAGGACATTTAAAGAAACAGTAAGTAAGGTTTCTGATCCTGAAGGGGCTAATCAAAGTATTTCCTCTCAGAAGTCTGAGGATGAAGATTCTTCGGGTGCATCTGAGGGTGAAGTTTCGGATTCAGGCAGTATAATTCCTTTTATTGATGCTGAAGTTGTGTGGAAGGCTTGCTCAACTAAGAATTGGTTTAAACATTTATTTTTTCTGTACCTCTGATTTCGCAAATGCTATTAAATGTACAGATTGGTTTGAACTTTATGTCTCCAAGGATGTTGCTGTTAAGGCACTGCCACAGCTTTCTCCTTTTATGTCCCAAGCCTATATGGCGTCACATGCAGTGCCCTGTGGTTCCTCTCAATCTCCTGGAGGATATTATTTGCTTACAGAAGTTGCAAGGTCAGGTATCTTCTGCGGTATCTGTGGCTTGGTCTGTTTTCCTTTACTTCAGGGAAAAGGCAAGAGGACATTTTAAGTCTCAGATAAGAGGGTTTCTGCTCCACATGCTGCTACGCAGGTTTGTGTTCTTCCAAATTAGTGAGGAGGATTCGCCGGTAGTTTCTGAGGCTGAAATCTCAGATCTGGACAGTATAATTCCTTCATCTGTTACTGAAGTGGTATCCTTCAGTTGTTTGCTTCAAAGCCTCTTATATTGTCAGGATGTCTTGGCTGACTGGATGACACCGATCCCTATCATTGTCTTTCCTTCTGAGTTTTGTGAACTTTATCAGTTCTATATTTTTCTTTCCTCTCTGGAAGGGTTCTAGACGTGCTGTGAGATGTTCACAGGATTGTTATAGAGAATCTGGGGATATTTCTCCCTGTCTCATGTCCTTTTTAGGATTTCCTGTTGCTATCTCTCTTGAAATGCACGGTGTCTTTAGTAAAAAGGAAACTTTCTACTTTTAATCAGAGAACTTAGATCTCTGCTGAGATAATCTAGTTTTCTTTCTGACATAGGTAAGACGCTGGAGGTTAAACTTGTTCTTTTAGAGCAATGTCTTGTCTTATTAGACTTGCTGTACTAGCCGCCGGGCATTGTTGCTGAAATCTATGGTCAGCTGAGAAGCCTACCTGTGGTTTAGTGGTACAGCCTAGGCTTTATAGTTCTGCAGTTGCAGGTTCAATTATTTCTGTTTTCTCTAAATACACGCTTCTTGTGTCTCCTTTTAAGGATGAGACTTTTTTTGGGTCATGCCTTTTCGAGTCCAATCTAAATTTTCCTCCAAGGGGCAGATTTCTCTTTAAAGAGTATCTGCAATCCAAGTAGGATGAGAGGCATTCCTTGAACTGGATTCAGGGTCTTCATTTCTGGGAGTGACAGTTCCAGTCCCAGTTTACCTCATATATTTCAGATTCTGTCCTTCAAAGTAGTATCCTTTCTCCTTTGGTTCTAGTGGGCCTGTTTATAATGAACTTAGACCTGAGAGATTTATTGTTTCCTTAATCAGAATCTTCTCTAGTTTTCTTAGTTTGCGCCATCCCAGTCAGACCTTTAGGTCTTGGGATATTGCAAGTGTGTTTTTATGGACAATGTATAGTTCAGGTATCATCCTGACTTCGAGTTAACTCTCTTTTAAGAGATCTTGTCCAATCTTCTTTTCTGGGGATGGGAAATGAATCTGGAGGAGAGTTCCCTTGTTCTATCCACAAAGGTAATTTATTTGGGACTACCGCCACAATACCCTGAATGCACCCAATTTCGTTTGATCTCGGAAGTTATGCAGGGTCAGGTCTGGTCAGTACCTGCATGGGAGACTGTCTGGGAACACAAGGTGCGGTTTGCTTGGACCTTATTTGATTCTTTATCTAGGAGATGTCTTTCAGAGGTCAGAAAATCAAGGATTTATTCCTTTCCCCCACTCTGCAGTCTTCTGTCCGGCCAACAGTAAGCTCTAGTGGCCGGTGGATAGCTTAGCCCTCTTGCAACCAGGAGGTTGGGAGATTGGATTTAGCTGCAGTTGATATTTCTTCACTTTTCTGTGACCCTGTGTATGTAGGGAATTGGTTTAATTTTTAAATTTTTTTATCCTTCTGATGATTAGATCTTTTTATTATAATGAAGAAAGTGCTAGATTAATGGTTTTAATTTATTGATTATCCTGTTAATGGTTCTTTTTCACCTCACTTTTTATTCACATAACACATATAATATAAAATACACATATGATTCATATAAAACACTCATGATTCACATCATATATATAATGCAAATGTACACATATGTGTGCAAGATGACTAATTTTTTATTACATTTTTTTTCACATATATATACTTTTTTGTATGGAACTGATTTTTTTTGCACTTGCACTTTATTACACTTGCATTGTACTTACTTTTGTGGTATAGAAATTTTTTGCACAAGTCACTTGAATTTTTTGCTATCTATTAGTTTTACCATTATAGTGCTATCTGTGTATAGGATTGGTTAGATTTTCAAATATAATTTAGTTGTCTCTGTTTTCCTACTTTGTACAATGACAATAAAACGAATCTAATCTAATCTAATCTGATGGTATTCCATGGACATCTTTCCTTTTGCTATTTTCCATGACATGGAGAACTTTCGGATCTGTCTTAAAGGATAGATTTAGACCAGATGATAAGAGACTTTCTTCCGTAGTATTTTTTCAGGAGTATCTATCTCCGGGCGCGTGCTTCTGGAGATATTCCTGGGTGATGTGACCATGGATGCCAACCTGCTGGGCTGGTAAGCTGTCTGTCTTGTTTAAGGATTATGGACTCGGAAGTGTCTGCTCTCCTCTTTAAACATCTTGAAGTTGAGAGCAATTCGCAATGCTCTGATGACTTGACCTGAGTCGTCCCTAGCTTGGTTCCATTCGGACAATATCACCTCAAGGGTTTATATCAATCATTAGGGAGGAACTAGGGGTTCCTTAGCCATGTAGGAGGTGACTTGGATTGTTCAGTGGGAGGAAGCTCACATTTGCTGTCGGTCATCCACATTCCAGGGGTGGACAATTGGGAGTCAGACTTCTAAACAGACTGATAATTCATCCCGGGGAGTGAGCATTTCCATCCGGAAGTGTTCTCTAGGTAGACCCTCACATGGGGGGGTTTCAGGAGTTGGCTTCTGTGGGCGTTTCGACAGAACGCCAAGTTTCGAAGGTACGGTTTATGACCATGCGATCCGCAGACCGTCCTGATAGATGTTCTGACGTTTTCCTTGATTTTCAGTCTTGCATACTTTTTTCCTCTGTTTGTTCTCTTTCCACAAGTCATTACTCGTATTTTCAGGTGAAAGCGGCGGTGATTTTATTAGCCCCTGCGTGGCCTCGCAGGATCTGGTATGCAGACCTAGTGGAAATGTTGTCTCTCCACCTTGGAGACTACCTCTGAGGAAGGACTTCTGATTCTTGGTCTTTTCCTTCATCTAAATCTCTGAAGCTGACTGCTTGAAGATTGAATGCTTAGTTTTGTCTAAGCGGGGTTTTTCTGAATTTTTTTTATCCTTTCTCCAGGGTGGTCTGGAAAGGGTTTGTCAGTCAGTACCCTGAGGGGTCAGTTTTCTGCATTGTCTTTTTTGCTACATAAGCATCTGGTGGACGTGCCAGATGTGCTTGTCAGGCACTGGTCTACATCAGGCCTGTGTTTAAGTCGGTTTCTCCCCCTTAGGGTTGTACCCTTGTTCTTAAAGTTTTGCAGTAGGCTCTGTTTGAGCCTTTACTTTCCATAGATATTAAGTTGTTATCTTGGTTTTGTTTCTCATTGCTATCTTTTCTGCTTGGAGAGTCTCGGAGCTCTCAGTTTTGCAGTGTGATTCGCCTTATCTTTCATGCAGTTAAGGAGGTTATTCATACTAGTTAGGCTTTCTTCCTAAGTGGTTTCGGATAGATATATTAATCAGAAAATTGTTGTTCCTTCTCTGTGTCCTTATCTTTCTTCTCATAAGGAACGTTTGTTACACAACTTTGATGTTGTGCATGCTTTTATTTTCTATCTACAGACGACTAAGGATTGTCGCTAGTTTGTCGTTTGTTTCTCTGGGAAACATAAAGGTCAGAGAGCTTCAGCTACTTCTCTTTGGTTGAGTAGTATAATGCATTTGGTTTATGAGACTGCTGGACATCAGCCTCCTGAGAGAATTTCAGCTCATTTCACTAGGGCTGTCCCTTTTTCTTGGGCTTTCAAGAAGGAAGTTTCTGTAGAACAGATTTGCAAGGCTGCAACTTGGTCCTCTCTGCATACTTTTTCCAAATTTTCCAAATTTGATATTTTTGTCTTAGCTGAGGCTTCTTTTGGGAGAAAGGCTCTTCATGCAGTGGTGCCTTCTGTTTAGGTTACCTGTCTTGTCCCTCCCTAATCAACTGTGTCCTCTAGCTTGGGTATTGGTTCCCACTAGTAAATGATGATTCCGTGGACTCTCCATATCTTAGGAAAGAAAACATAATTTATGCTTACCTTATTTATTTCCGGATATTGAGTCCACGGCCCACCCTTTATTTTAAGACAGTTATTTTTAACTAAAACCTCAGGCACCTCTACACCTTTGTGTTGTCTTCTTTTTCCATTTTCCCTTCGGCTGAATGACTGGAGGTTATGGGTAAGGGAAGTGACATATATAGCAGCTTTGCTGTGGTGCTCTTTGCCTCCTCCTGCTGGCCAGGAGTGATATTTCCACTAGTAATTGATGATTCAGTGGACTCACAATATCCAGAGAAACATAAATTATGTTTTTTCAGTCACACTGGCATGTTTGTCACTAACAGTACAGGCGTTATTAAAATTGTGTTTTTACAGAAGATCGCATAATTGCGACTTTCAGAGTTAACTATTGCTAATTGTTTCTATCCGCACCACTGCTAACCCATCTAAATGCATCTATTAGGTTGCTTGTATGGATAGACTGTGCACTGTTTCTCTTGTTAAGTGTGTTCAGTCCACGGGTCATCCATTACTTATGGGATATATTCTCCTCCCCAACAGGAAGTTGCAAGAGGATCACCCAAGCAGAGCTGCTATATAGCTCCTCCCCTCACATGTCATATCCAGTCATTCTCTTGCAACCCTCAACAAAGAAGGAGGTCGCGAGAGGAGCTGGAGTTTTTACTTAATTATTCTTCAATCAAAAGTTTGTTATTTTAAATGGCACCGGAGTGTGCTGTTTTTTTCTATCTCAGGCAGTATTTGGAAGAAGAAACTGCCTGCGTTTTCTATGATCTTAGCAGGCGTAACTAAGATCCACTGGCTGTTCTCGACATTCTGAGGAGTGGGGTAACTTCAGAACATGGGAATAGCATGCGGGGTCCACCGCAAATGAGGTATGTGCAGTACAATATTTTCTGGGAATGGAATTGACTAAGAAAATACTGCTGTTACCCGTATAATGTAAGTACAGCCTTAAATGCAGTAGTAGTGACTGGTATCAGGCTGATAAATGTATGCACAGTAGAGTTATTTTCTAGGGACTAGAATTTGACTGTGAAAATACTGTTAATACTGAAATAATGCTTAAGCCTTATCTGCAGTGGTAGCGACTGGTTGCAGGCTTAGTGATAACTTTGCATGACATTTAAAGAAGTTTATTTTCAAAACGTTTACTGGCATGTTATTCGTTTTGTGAGGTACTTTGGTGATAAATCCTTTGGGCATGAATTTTTTTCCACATGGCTAACGTATATTTCTGCATAGAAACCGTTATATCAGGTCTCCCACTGTTGCAAATGAGCGGGTGGGGCCTCTTTTTAGCGCCTTGTTGCGCAGTTAAAATTCTAGCACAGTCTTCCTGCTTCTTCCTCCTTGATCCAGGACGTCTCTAGAGAGCTCAGGGGTCTTCAAAATTCGTTTTTTGAGGGAGGTAATCAGTCACAGCAGACCTGTGACAGTGTGTTAGACTGTGATAAAAAAACGTTTTATATTAATTTGATATCCGTTTTTTTTGGGTACTGAGGGGTTAATCATCTGGTTGCTAATGGGTGCAATCCTCTGCTATTTAGTACATTTAAAGAATTGTTGACTATAACTGAATTATTCTTTAGTTACTCAACTGTGTTTTTTAAAAGCGCTGCAGCGTTTTTTATATTGCTTGCAAACTTATTGAAAGTATTTTCCAAGCTTGCTAGCTTCATTGCTAGTCTGTTTAAACATGTCTGATACAGAGGAATCTGCTTGTTCATTAAGTTTAAAAGCCGTTGTGGAGCCCAATAGAAATATGTGTACCAATTGTATTGATGTTACTTTGAAAAATCAATCTGTACCGCTTAAAAAATTATCACCAGACAACGAGGGGGCAGTTATGCCGTCTAACTCTCCTCACGTGTCAGTACCTTCGTCTCCCGCTCAGGAGGTGCGTGAGATTGAGGCGCCAAGTACATCAAGGCCCTTACAAATCACTTTACATGATATGGCTAATGTTATGAAAGAAGTGTTATACAATATGCCAGAGTTAAGAGGCAAGTGCGACAGTTCTGGGTTAAGGACAGAGCGCGCCGATGACACGAGAGCCATGTCTGATACTGCGTCACAATTTGCAGAACATGAGGACGGAGAGCTTCATTCTGTGGGTGACGGTTCTGATTCGGGGAGACCAGATTCAGAAATTTAACATTTTAAATTTAAGCTTGAGAACCTCCGCGTGTTGCTAGGGGAGGTGTTAGCGGCTCTGAATGATTGTGACACGGTGGCAATCCCAGAGAAATTATGTAGGCTGGTTAAATACTACGCGGTGCCGGTGTGTACTGACGTTTTTCCTATACCAAAGAGGCTTACAGAGATTATTAGTAAGGAGTGGGATAGACCCGGTGTGCCTTTTTCCCCTCCTCCGATATTTAGAAAAATGTTCCCTATAGACGCCACCACAAGAGACTTATGGCAGACGGTCCCTAAGGTGGAGGGAGCAGTTTCTACTTTAGCCAAGCGTACCACTATCCCGGTGGAGGATAGTTGTGCTTTCTCAGATCCAATGGATAAAAAATTAGAGGGTTATCTTAAGAAAATGTTTATTCAACAAGGTTGTATATTACAGCCTCTTGCATGCATTGCGCCTGTCACTGCTGCAGCGGCATTCTGGTTTGAGTCTCTGGAAGAGACGATTCGCACAGCACCATTGGATGAGTCTCTGAGCAAGATTAGAACCCTTAAGCTGGCTAATGCGTTTGTTTCGGATGCCGTAGTGCATTTAACCAAACTTACGGCTAAAAATTCCGGATTCGCCATACAGGTGCGCAGAGCGCTCTGGCTTAAATCCTGGTCAGCAGATGTAACTTCTAAGTCTAAATTGTTAAACATTCCTTTCAAAGGGCAGACCTTATTCGGGCCCGGCTTGAAGGAAATTATTGCTGACATTACTGGAGGTAAGGGCCACACCCTTCCTCAAGACAGGGCCAAATCAAAGGCCAAACAGTCTAATTTTCGTGCCTTTCGTAATTTCAAGGCAGGAGCAGCATCAACTTCCTCCGCTCCAAAACAGGAAGGAACTACTGCTCGTTACAGACAGGTTTGGAAAAGCAACCAGTCATGGAACAAGGGCAAGCAGGCCAGAAAGCCTACTTCCGCCCCTAAGACAGCATGAAGTCAGGGCCCCCTTTCCGGAGACGGATCTAGTGGGGGGCAGACTCTCTCTCTTCGCCCAGGCTTGGGCAAGAGATGTACAGGATCCCTGGACGCTGGAGATTATATCTCAGGGATACCTTCTGGATTTCAAGACTTCTCCTCCACAAGGGAGGTTTCATCTGTCAAGGTTATCAACAAACCTAGTAAAGAGACATTTCTACAATGTGTACAAGACCTCTTAGTGATGGGAGTGATCCACCCAGTTCCGCGGACGGAACAGGGGCAAGAGTTTTATTCAAATCTGTTTGTGGTTCCCAAGAGAGAGGGAACCTTCAGACCAATCTTAGATTTAAAAATCTTAAACAAATTTCTAAGGGTTCCATCGTTCAAGATGGAAACCATTCGAACCATCCTACCCATGATCCAAGAGGGTCAATATATGACCACAGTGGATTTAAAGGATGCCTACCTTCACATTCCGATTCACAAAGATCATTATCGGTACCTAAGATTTGCCTTTCTAGACAGGCATTACCAGTTTGTAGCCCTTCCTTTCGGGTTGGCTACGGCACCGAGAATTTTTACAAAGGTTCTGGGCTCTCTTCTGGCGGTACTAAGACCACGAGGCATAGCGGTGGCTCCGTACCTAGACGACATTCTGATACAAGCGTCAAGTTTTCAAAATGCAAAGTCTCATACAGAGATAGTTCTAGCATTTCTGAGGTCGCATGGGTGGAAAGTGAACGTGGAAAAGAGTTCTCTGTTACCACTCACAAGGGTCCCTTTTCTAGGGACTCTTATAGATTCTGTAGAGATGAAGATTTACCTGACAGAGTCCAGGCTATCAAAACTTCTCAATGCTTGCCGTGTTCTTCACTCCATTCCAAGCCCATCAGTAGCTCAGTGCATGGAAGTGATCGGCTTAATGGTCGCGGCGATGGACATAGTGCCATTTGCGCGCCTACATCTCAGACCGCTGCAACTATGCATGCTAAGTCAATGGAACGGGGATTACTCAGATCTGTCCCCTTTGCTAAATCTGGACCAGGAGACCAGAGATTCTCTTCTCTGGTGGTTATCACGGGTTCATCTGTCCAAAGGAATGTCCTTTCGCAGACCAGATTTGACGATTGTAACAACAGATGCCAGCCTACTAGGCTGGGGAGCAGTCTGGAACTCCCTGAAGGCTCAGGGGTCGTGGACTCAGGAGGAGAAACTCCTCCCAATAAACATTCTAGAATTAAGGGCAATATTCAATGCTCTTCTAGCTTGGCCTCAGTTGGCAACACTGAGGTTCATCAGATTTCAGTCGGACAACATCACGACTGTGGCTTACATCAATCATCAAGGGGGAACCAGGAGTTCCCTAGCGATGTTGGAAGTCTCGAAGATAATTCGCTGGGCAGAGTCTCACTCTTGCCACCTGTCAGCGATCTACATCCCAGGCGTGGAGAACTGGGAGGCGGATTTTTTAAGTCGCCAGACTTTTCATCCGGGGGAGTGGGAACTTCACCCGGAGGTATTTGCCCAACTAATTCTTCGTTGGGGCAAACCGAATCTGGATCTCATGGCATCTCGCCAGAACGCCAAGCTTCCTTGTTACGGATCCAGGTCCAGGGACCCGGGAGCGGTGCTGGTAGATGCACTAGCAGCCCCTTGGATTTTCAACATAGCTTATGTGTTTCCACCTTTTCCGTTGCTTCCTCGACTGATTGCCAGGATCAAACAGGAGAGAGCATCAGTGATTCTGATAGCGCCTGCGTGGCCACGCAGGACCTGGTATGCAGACCTAGTGGACATGTCGTCCTGTCCACCATGGTCTCTACCCCTGAGGCAGGACCTTCTAATTCAGGGTCCTTTCAACCATCCAAACCTAATTTCTCTGAGGCTGACTGCTTGGAAATTGAACGCTTGATTCTATCAAAGCGTGGGTTTTCGGATTCGGTTATTGATACATTAATACAGGCTCGGAAACCTGTTACCAGAAAAATTTACCACAAGATATGGCGTAAATATTTATATTGGTGTGAATCCAAGAGTTACTCATGGAGTAAGGTTAGGATTCCTAGGATATTGTCTTTTCTACAAGAGGGTTTAGAAAAGGGCTTATCCGCTAGTTCACTAAAGGGACAGATTTCTGCTCTGTCTATTCTTTTACACAAGCGTCTGGCAGAGAATCCAGACGTCCAGGCTTTTTGTCAGGCTTTGACTAGGATTAAGCCTGTGTTTAAAGCTGTTGCTCCTCCGTGGAGCTTAAACTTGGTTCTTAAAGTTCTCCAGGGTGTTCCGTTTGAACCCCTTCATTCCATTGATATTAAGCTTTTATCTTGGAAAGTTCTGTTTTTGATGGCTATTTCTTCGGCTCGTAGAGTCTCTGAGTTATCTGCCTTACATTGTGATTCTCCTTATCTGATCTTTCATTCAGACAAGGTAGTCCTGCGTACTAAACCTGGGTTTTTACCTAAGGTTGTTTCTAACAAGAATATCAATCAAGAGATTGTTGTTCCATCCTTATGTCCTAATCCTTCTTCAAAGAAGGAACGTCTTTTGCATAATCTAGATGTGGTCCGTGCTCTGAAGTTCTACTTACAGGCAACTAAAGATTTTCGACAAACTTCTTCTCTGTTTGTCGTTTACTCGGGACAGAGGAGAGGTCAAAAGGCTTCGGCTACCTCTCTCTCTTTTTGGCTTCGTAGCATAATACGCTTAGCCTATGAGACTGCTGGACAGCAGCCTCCTGAAAGAATTACAGCTCATTTCACTAGAGCTGTGGCTTCCACCTGGGCCTTTAAGAATGAGGCCTCTGTTGAACAGATTTGCAAGGCTGCAACTTGGTCTTCACTTCATACTTTTTCCAAATTTTCCAAATTTGACACTTTTGCTTCTTCGGAGGCTGTTTTTGGGAGAAAGGTTCTACAGGCAGTGGTTCCTTCTGTTTAATGTTCCTGCCTTGTCCCTCCCATCATCCGTGTACTTTAGCTTTGGTATTGGTATCCCATAAGTAATGGATGACCCGTGGACTGAACACACTTAACAAGAGAAAACATAATTTATGCTTACCTGATAAATTTATTTCTCTTGTAGTGTGTTCAGTCCACGGCCCGCCCTGTCTATTTGAGGCAGGTTCTAAATTTTAAATTATAACTCCAGTCACCACTGCACCCTATAGTTTCTCCTTTCTCGTCTTGTTTCGGTCGAATGACTGGATATGACATGTGAGGGGAGGAGCTATATAGCAGCTCTGCTTGGGTGATCCTCTTGCAACTTCCTGTTGGGGAGGAGAATATATCCCATAAGTAATGGATGACCCGTGGACTGAACACACTACAAGAGAAATAAATTTATCAGGTAAGCATAAATTATGTTTTTTGTATAGCTATATGGTCATTTGGGAACTTTTTACAAGGATTGTTTTTAAACAAGATTTTTCTAGGCCAGTTACACAAAATGGTCATTGCGAGTTTCTGTGTAAAACCCTTAAAACATATAAAGTTTGTCTATTATTGAACTTGTAATTCGGAATAAGCAAGTATGACCATTAGTTCAATAATTTTTTAACTGCCGGGAAATAAATTTGATTTAGTGTGCATTTAGGCTTATACCTTATAGAAACATGGTTACAATTGTGTAGATCTTGTTTAAGGGTCTCTTAGAAAGATACTAAGTGGCAAGGAAGCGGGGTCAAGATTTACATTTTTAAAGAAGTGAAAATCCTGTAAAAAATATATTACCTTATGTACAGAATATATTACCTTATCACACCTGCACCCGAAAATTAGTCTGTGATTCCTGGTTTGCAGCACAGGAGGACTGAGGAAAGACCTTGCATCAGAAGCTCTGTATAAAATAAAATATGTTACACTCACATATAAAAGTTAACTGTAAAGAGGAAAACAGCATCCACAGGTCTATTCAAACTCTAGATTCTTTATTTGTTAAATACGTATGTTAACACTAAGCTTGACACAGATAGTGTGTATTGAGACTAGCAATGCGTGTTGATGCAAGTACTAAAATATTTTTATAGATCCATGTCTGCATGTAGCTGAACATACAATTTAGTAACTGAGGTCAAAGTCATTTGCATACTACTCCAAATAAGGAGATTAGCCAAAGAACATGATATTAGTTAGGTTAGTAGTAACCAACCACAAAGCATACATAAAAATGCATGGATTGGAAAATGTTGTGCATACAGTATCCTGTTCTATCAAAACAGTATCTCTGTTGTGTAACAGGAAAAGGAAATAGGAAAGCACCACAGTACATACGCTGAGGTGGAAACATTTGTACTGGTAATACAAAGCTATATAATGCAATACAAAACATGTCTACATAATGATTATGGGCTAGATTACAAGTGGATCGCAAAATATTGCTTTCGCAAAAGCGATATTTGTGCTCCACTGAGTAATACCAGCGCATGCATTGCTGGGAAGTATTGGGCTCATGAGAGCGTGCTTCCATAGGCTCCAGTGGGAGCCTCGTTCTTAAACCGTGACACACAGCATGAGAGCTAGCGCAGCGAAGAGGGTAAGTCGTGCAGTGATGGCAACGAATTGTAAATATATATTAACACATAAATATATATGTATATAAGCATATACACATATATTTACTGGGAACGCACAGTTCCCATAGACCACAATGTAAATAAAGGCACTTTTCAGTGCCGTTTTTTTTTTTTAGAAAATTAACCAGAGATCTGTAATCACACTTGTAATGTCTGGTTATTTATTGCGCGCCCGGAAATGTGCAAATTTGCCCATTTGCGGCAAGCGATAAATTAGCGTTAGACTTTTAATCTAGCCCAATATTTGCAGATTTGGTACATATATGCATGCCCTATTGCACTTATCTCAAATAGACTTTGTTAAAGTTCAATACCATTCATGTGTGTGTATCTGTGTGTGTGTGTATATATATATATATATATATATATATATATATATATATATATATAAAATATATATATATATATATATATATATATATACATACAAAGAGAAGTGCACTCACAGGAACGAACAACCAGCTTAAAACCATTGTTTACCACCTGGGTACAACTTTTTTTAGCCCAGTAATGCTTTTCACTGAGTAGAACTTTTCTGTAGTATATCAGTCTGATCCCGCCTAATACGGTCAGTCCAACGCCAAAATACCAGACAATTCCTCTCTGAACAAGGAACACAGCAACCCCAGATGATCGTCTATTACGGTCAGAACATTGCAGAAATACCAGGCAATTCCTCTCTGAACAAGTAACACAGCAACCCCAGACGATCGATTTGTAATAGGCGGGATCAGACTGATATACTACAGGAAAGTTCTACTCTGTGAAAAGCATTACTGGGCTAAAAGAAGTTGCACCCAGGTGGTAAATCGCCATAGAACAGGCTAAAAATGGTATCGAATACAAAGATAAGCGGTGCTTACCCCCAGCAATCGATGGGCCTCTTCTGCATAGCTGTAACGGGTCTTCAGCAAGTGCATATGTCAAACATTCCAACAGATACCAGCAAGAGCCAAGAAAGAAGTCTCAGTCCAATGACGTCATCAGCATACAATAGAAGACACAGAAAATCCGGCTAACTGCATAACAAATCCTCAAATCCAAGGTAGTGTAAAACAGCTCTTGACTTTATTGAAATAGTGACGAAAAAATATGGTACAGTGCTCTTAAATCAAAATACACAAGGACAAAAAGAGTATGCCATTCAGATGAACTGAACGTTCACAAAAGCAGATGAGAGCATACGTGTTTCATGCGGGACTACCGCACTTGTTCACTGCATAAATTGCAATTCTGCCACACAGCACATTTAAAGGGGAAACAATTGAATTGAATTAACACCTGTAAAGGATTAAAAAAGGTTATTTGTCATGTTTAACCTTTTAATGGGCTGTATAGACAAGAGGCGCAAGAGAATAAATGTAGATAGACATCCTAATATCCTAATACATATAAATAGATAACTAAGCATTAGATTAGAAAACTTAATAATCATCAAATAGGCATATCTAAAACATTCAAATATATGCATATACATATGATTAGAATAATATTTTTCAAAACTTTTCAATAGCTTATAAATAACAAACATTCAAGAAATAGCTATGAAATAAAACAAGGATGTGCAAAAACACAATTATTAGGATGGTGTATACATAATAAATTCCTCTAACCTTATATTATTTAGTAGCTGTTATATTTAAAGGGACACTGAACCCAAATTTTTTCTTTTGTGATTCAGATAGAACATGCAATTTTAAGCAACTTTCTAATTTACTCCTATTAGCAAATATTCTTAATTCTCTTGGTATCGTTATTTGAAAAGCAAGAATGTAAGTTTAGATTCCGGCCCATTTTGGTGAACAACCTGGGTTGTTCTTGCTGATTGGTGGATAAATTCATTCACCAATAAAAAAAAGTGCTGTCCAAGGTCTGGACTTTCTTTTTCAAATAAAGATAGCAAGAGAACGAAGAAATATTGATAATAGGAGTAAATTAGAAAGTTGCTTAAAATTGCATGCTCTGTCTGAATCGCAAAAGGAAAAAAATGGGTTCAGTGTCCCTTTAAAGTACAAATATTTTGGAAAAATATATGTATATTTTCAATTTCATACACCATGTAAAATATGGATTTTAAACCTTTACTGAGAGCGGAGACTATGTGGATGAGAAACAAACTATTGAACCTAAAACCTTTAGTACAAGTTTGTAATTGAATATTTAATCTCATACTACACAAATAGATTAACATCAGCATCAATGTTAAGACCAAAAGGGGTTCTGGTATTCATATAAAATATCCACTTAACTTCCTTTTTACTAAGGGCATATTCTCTATTCCCCCCTCTTCTAGAGAAGGGGACATGGTCAATGGCCTGGAAAGAGGCAAGAGAAGAATCTCCCATATGGTCAAATTTAAAATGGGAGGCTACTGATGTAAAAACATCTGGATCATCTATATCTCTAATGTGTTCTAGAGCACGATCCTGCAACCATCTTTTGGTTTTACTCAAATATTGAATTTTACAACCCTTACACGTCATCGGGTATACCACATGGGTCGAATTACATGTTAGGTTATATCTTATTTTGTATTCCTTACCCGTAGAATGAGAGGTAAAATTTCCCCCTCAACCACATAATCACATGTTTTGCAGGGGGTGCTACCGCACTTGAAAAAACCTAACCTGTTCCTTAGCCACGTACTAGTTCTAATTTCAGGTAGATAGGAAGGGGCAACATAATTTTGTATGCTTTTAGCCTTTCTAGATACAAATTTAACACATTTTTTGATAACTTGTTCTAGAGCTGTATCAGTCTGTAGAATTGGTAAGCTTTCGAGTATAATGTCACAAATTTGTTTGTACTCCACACTATACGGAGTACTAAAAATAATAGTATCCATAGTCTTGTTCTTTCTATCATTTTTCTTACTTTTGTTCTTATAGGTAAGTAGTGATTCACATGGAATTTCACTCTTTTTGTCCTTGTGTAGTTTGATTTTAGAGCACTGTACTATATTTTTTCGTCACTATTTCAATAAAGTCAAGAGCTGTTTTACACTGCCTTGGATTTGAGGATTAGTTATGCAGTTAGCCGGATTTTCTGTGTCTTCTAAAAATGGTATCGAGCTGGTTGTTCGTTCCTGTGAGTGCACTTCTCTCTGTATGTATTTAGTCTCCCTAAGGGCAAAAGGGGCAACCAGACGTGGACTCTTGCTCAGTGTGCTTAGAGGAATATGGCTACACCTCACTAACGAGGCATAATGAAGGCCGAAACGATCGTCTGGGGTTGCTGTGTTCCTTGTTCAGAGAGGAATTGCTTGGTATTTTGGCACTGGACTGAAGGTAATAGGCAGGATCAGACTTATTTACTACAGGAAAGTTCTACTCTGTGAAAAGCATTACTGGGCTAAAAGAAGTTGCACCGAGGTGGTAAATCGCCACAAAACAGGCTAACAATGGTATTGAGCTGGTTGTTCATTCCTGTGAGTGCACTTCTCTTTTATATATATATATATTTTATATATATATATATATATATATATATATATATATATATCGATAGCTATATAGTTAGGGTTACATAACTATTATATGGATGAATCCTAAATATACTGCCCAGAGGAATGATTTTTATACATAACCTATAGGTTTAACTAAACAAAGTTCTTAATAAAAACAGTAGCTCTGAAAGGCTGAGAGTACCGCTGTCAATAAAAGAACATATGAGCATACTATTCTTTTGATTAAATTACTGTATCTGATGAACACATTGATTGTGTAGTAATCAAAGGTTATCTACATGTCAGTAACAGTAAGTAGTGAGATCCCCGTTGTAGCGGGTCTCGGTACCCCAGACTGGGTATACCCGCTAAAGTCAGCTTCCTCCCACCAAACGCCAACCCATGAACCTCCACTGGATACCGCCGCTATTAGAATAACAGCCGCTGCAAGTTGTTATAGCTACCCCAAGAACATTAGCCAAGACTGAATGCTTGAGGGTCAAAATAGGAACTCCTTTATTGCACAGAAAACACAGCTTTTATACATTTCCAACAAAGGGGGTAGTTACCTTACCACATAATCAATTTAAACAAATATTATACAATGAGACAAACATCAGACAATGGTTAGTTAAACAAGATTCTAATCACATCCTGACTTAGAAAAGGACAATGGATGACTCGCACAATAACAGAAAGACACTTCACACCTAGACTAGATAACAACAGGGGGTCCCAGCATTAGAGCAGGAGGTTTCAATTAGCTCAAACATTCTGAGTCTGGGAGGGGGGGGGGGGTTGCAGCAGACAATGCTGGATTGGGCTGTCACATTATACTCCAACAAAACACAGGAATCTTCGGGGCCCTTCAGTTCTCAGAGTCTCTGGAAATTCATGGAAACGGTGTAAACCTGAATCCTGGGTAAAAGTACTCCAAATGTACCCTGGACACCCGCCTCCCAAATCATAGTATCCCCTCAAGTTCCAGGGTCCATAGTCAGTGTGGAGGAGGCTGGCCTGCATTCCTCTCCAAGTACAAAAGTAACGGAAGCTTCTGTTACATTTCTTCCCCCCCTGGGGTAGACTAACCAGGTACCAGACCACCCACTGGTTTGGACCTGTGTTAGTCAGATGGCCAAGCCCAAAACTTTCTTCCATTTTTGTTTTTGGCCACTGCCACTGGGGGAGTGAGAATGCTGATCTCCTCTTCCTGGAACACGCTAAGCTGCTGGGGAGAGAGGTCGGCTACCTTCTCTCCCTGGGCCCTGCGTTGTTGCTGGGGAGAGAGGTCGGCTACCTCCTCTCCCTGGGCCCTGCTTTGTTGCTGGGGAGAGAGGTCGGCTACCTCCTCTCCCTGGGCCCTGCTTTGTTGCTGGGGAGAGAGGCTAGCTACCTCCTCTCCCTGGAACTGGTTCTGCCGCTGGGGAGAGAGGTCGGCTACCTCCTCTCCCTGGAACTGGCTCTGCTGCTGTGGAGAGAGGTTGGCTACCTCCTCTCCCTGGAAACCGCTCTGTTGCTGGGGAGATAGGTCAGCTACCTCCTCTCCCTGGAACTGGCTCTGCCGCTGTGGAGATAGGTCTGCTACCTCCTCTCCCTGGAATTGACTCTCCTGCTGTGGGGGAGGACGGCTACCTCCTCTCCCTGGAACTCACTCTGCTGCTGTGGAGAGAGGTCAGCTACCTCCTCTCACTGGCTTACTGGAGCTGCTGCAGGTGCTGGGCAGAGGCCAGGGGTGCTCTGCCCTGTGGCCATCTCTTCTGCTGGAGGGGGACACCGGTCTGTCCCTCCTCATAGGAAACGTCTATCAAATTATCAATCTCTGGAGCCTGTGGCTGCGTAGAGAAATCGACTACCTCCTCTCCCTGGGACTCCAGAGATATCACAGGTGCTGGACAGAGGCGATTGGTGCCCTGCCCTGTTACCAGCGCTTCTACTGGTGTGGCAAGCTCAGGGCCAGGCTGCTGATCGTGGTCTAGCAGCTTATGGTAGCTCATTACCGGTTGCCACTCCTCTGGGGAAAAGTCTAATAAATCCTTGATCTGCAGGCTCTGAGGCATGCTGCTGAACGAGATCTAACAGCCTTTTATATGCCTTTTCTAGCTCCCACTCGTGCGCAGCTAGGTAATCAAGATCGTTCCTCAGCCCGGGTACTTTTGTAAGTTTCAGACTCAGCTCTCTGTGTTCCTGTATGTCCTCCTGACGCCACTCTGCTGTACTCCTGCAGTGGGGGTCCTGTGTGAGACTTTCAAATAGCAAGCCTGGGCCGCCGTAGTCATAGTCCTCTGTAGGACCATCCGTCTCTATCTCCGGACACACCTGGGCCGCATACCACCACAGTGCATGGTACCCGACATCCACCTGCATTTCTGTCTGGACCAATCCGTCTAATTCGGCCATCCATTCCTCCCGGGGCTGCTTTCCCAGGAACGGCATTCATAGATCCATCTGGAGCCAGTATTTCTGCTCTGGAGTAGGAAGGGACTTCCCCTGGTAGTCTTGTTCAAACTGGAGAGCCTTGTGCCAGAGTTTCCGTAGAACTATATCCTTCCAGGCAAGTTTGCCCTCTGCCAAGACAGGGCCATCAAACTGGGCCAGAACTGCCTGCAATCTCCACTGGAATTCAGCCTCCATTTCCATCGAGGTCCCACTGGTAGTTTGGAACTGCTCTGTAAGGAGGAAGCAGATCCCACCGCTGCCAGCCAATTGTAGTGGGTCTCGGTACCCCAGACTGCGTATACCAACTAAACTCAACTTCCTCGCACCAAACGCCAACCCATGAACCTCCACTGGATACCGCCGCTATTAGAATAACAGCCACTGCAAGTTGTTATAGCTACCCCCAAGAACATTAGCCAAGACTGAATGCATGAGGGTCAAAATAGGAACTCCTTTATTGCACAGAAAACACATCTTTTATACATTTCCAACAAAGGAGGGTAGCTACCTTACCACATAATTAATGGAAACAAATATTATACAATGAGACAAACATCAGACAATGGTTAGTTAAACAAGATTCTAATCACATCCTGACTTACAAAAGGACAATGGATGACTCACACAATAACAGAAATACACTTCACACCTAGACTAAATAACAACAGGGGGTCCCAGCATTAGAGCAGAAGGTTTCAATTAGCTCAAACATTCTGAGTCTGGGGGGGGGGGTTTGCAGCAGACAATGCTGGATTGGGCTGTCACCTTATACTCCAACAAAACACAGGCATCTTCAGGGCCCTTCAGTTCTCAGAGTCTCTGGGAATTCATGGAAATGGTGTAAACCTGAATCCAGGGTAAAAATACTCCAAATGTACCCTGGACACCCACCTCCCAAATCATAGAATCCCCTCAAGTTCCAGGGTCCATAGTCAGTGGGGAGGAGGCTGGCCTGCATTCCTCTCCAAGTACAAAAGTAACGGAAGCTTCCGTTACACCCAGATTTGAGTTTACTCAGCTGCAGCTTTATAATTACAAGGGAAACACTGGGTAGCCTCTAAAAACTAATATTGAATGCATCATCATTTGTACATAAATCGGTTGTACAGAAGATATAACGGTATATACCTAGGCATGTGAAAGTCAAAAATCCAGTTGTAAGTAGATATGTTAGACTATGCAGAGTTACTTCTGTATAGTTGTTTCAATTGAGTCCTCTTCCGCTCAGCATGCTGAGGCAGTGGAGTGGCTCTCCGAGCATTCAGTTGGTTTCAAGGTCAGGCAGTCTCTATCTTGGTGGACAACTCACCATGCTATCTCTTTTCTGTAGTCTAGGAGTTCATTCAATATCTGTCTTGGGCAGGAAACAATTATTGTACAATTTCTGCATTTCATATTCCAGTTGTCAACAATTGGGAAGTGGACTATCTCAGTCGACAATGTCTTCATTTAGGGAAATGAGCTATCAAACATGTTCTCTAAATTGAATAACAAACTTCACAGATCTTGTGCCAGGTCCAGAAATCCTCAGGCGGAACTCATAGATGATCTGGTAGTTCCTTGGTCATTTTGTCTAGTTAACTTATTTCTAATTGTCCTCCTTCCAAGGGATATAGCTCACCTGAAACGGGAACATACATCAGCCATTCTGATTCCTCCAGCTTGGCCCTACGGAACTTGGTATGCAGATCTGTTCCATATGTCTAGTGATTCCTTTGCGTCAAGACCTCTTGTTGCAAAGGCCCTTCTTTCATCAAAATCTCGAAGCTCTCAATTTAACGGCTTGGAGACTGAATGTTTAATTTTAACACAAAGAGGGTTTTTTCGGATAGTGTTGCAACACTCTTATCCAAGCTTACAAGCATGTAACTAGAAAAATATATGACAATGTTTGGGAGGTTTATCTTTTTTGGTGTGATTAAAGAAGTTCTCCTTGGCACAATTCTTCAGTTTCTTCAAGATAGTTTGGATAAGGGGTTTTCAGTAAGTTCCTTAAAAGGTCACATTTCTGCACTCTCAGTTTTTTGTATTATAGGAAAACTGCTAAGTTTCTAGATATTCAGGCCTTTGTTCAAGCTCTAATCAGAATCAGACCAGTAGTTAAACCAATTTATCTTCCATGGATCCTTCATTTGGTTTTAAGGGTTTTGCAGGCTCCTCACTTTGAACCCATGTATAACTGATATATTGAGCTTCTGTCTTGGAAGGTATTGTTTAGTTTAGCAATTACTTCTTGTAAGGTTCCTTATCTTATTTCTCATCAGGGTAAGGCTTAACTTCAGAGTGTAGTTCCTTACTTTGCTCTCATATCCTAAGAATTCTAAAGAAACACTATTACCTAATCTATATGTGGTCAGAGCTTTAAAGTCTTATTTACAAGCTACTAAACCGTTTAGACAATCCACTTGGCTATACGTTAGCTATACGTCAGCTATCTTTGCCTCCTTGTAGTGGTCAGTAATTAAAACATAATGGCTCATGGACTTTCACAACCATAAAAGAACTTTATCAAGTAAGAATAATTTTTGTTTCTGCTTTCATATTACAAGTTGAAAATAATATATTATTTCTCAGGCGAAAGTCTAGGGTATAGATATTCTGGGTGTGGTAAATCATTCACATAATAGCCTTCTATGGGGGTCTGTTTAATAACTAATATCAGCTATCACTCAAGTGCTAAGCCGAAAGTGCGCTAAACCAAAGGTGTCATAAGTCAAAGGTCAAGTAGTGGAGTTCTTCACTTTTAAAATAGGATTTTGGGATTTATAAGTTTAAAACACTGGACACATGCATACATACATACATACATACATATAGACACATACATACACATGTGCATATATATACACACACACATATATATATATATATATATATATATATATATACATACATACACACACATAATTGGTTTTACTGATTCTCCAAGTGTCCCCATTTAAACGTATTCATTCAACTTTTTTATTGGACGGTGTTGTTTCTCTTAGCGATTTCTTCAACCAGAAGAGTCTCTGAGTTGTCCACACTCTTTTTTTTTTGATCCTCCTTATCTATTTTTTTCTCAAGATGAAGCTGTTTTAAGAACTAGATTTGATTTCTTACCAGTTAGTTTCTTCTGACAACATCAATAGAAAATTGTAGTTCGTTCTCTTTGACCTAATCCTCAGAATTCTAAGGCTTCTTTAGTTGTAGATGCAGTTAGAGCCAAAGGGGCCGATTTATCATTTGTCTGGCGGACATGATCTGCTGTAGCGATCATGTCTGCCAGACATCGATAAATGCCGACAGCATAAGCGATCGGGCGGATTGCTGTCCACCGCCTCAGGGTCGGCATACGACGTAAGGAGCAGCGGTCTTAAGACCGCTGCTTCTTAACTCCTGTTTCTGGTGAGCCTGAAGGCTCGCGCAGAAACAGGGGTATTTGGCCCCATTTGGGCCATGCTAAATCGTCCCCTTAAAGTTTATCTTCAGGTTACAAAGGATTTTAGACAATTCTCTAGATAATGCATTCATTTCTGAGGTCCACACAAGGGTCAAAAAGCCATGGCTGTTACTTTTGCTTTGTACTTAATGCTTTTAATCCATAAGGCTTACTTGGAGGCGGGAAAGTCTTCCCCAAAGCATATTACTGCTCTATCTACCAGATCATTCTCCACTTTCTAGGCATTCAAAAATTAGGCTTTATAGCAAACAACTTGTCGGTAAGTACTCACAATACAGGATCTAGGGATTAAGTACTCTTGGAGTTTTGAGAATCTTTGCTTCCCCCTAGTGGTCAGGAGTTGAATCCCAGACATAATGGACTTGTGGACTCTCACCACCTCAAAAGAAATTAATTTATCAGGTAAGCATAACTTTTGTTTTTCTGTCATGGAGTACATATTAACAAAATATTTTTTATTGAAGACCCAACAGATTCGCTTTGTTACGATAGGGTACCGCCATTGCTTATTTTTAAGAATTAAAATAGATTATTGCTTTTTCATATTGATTGCAGTTCCCTATAATTTTCTCTTAGTGACATGTAAAAACAAAATACTCCTTTTAAAGTGGTTGCCACTGTGGTTTTTCAATAACTACTAAGTTGTTCTTGATTACTGTAATTTTATATGCAATTTTCCAAGACTTTCAAACTGTAGTTAGAAAAAAAAGTAGAACGGTGTGTTCATGTATGGATATTATAATAATGTATATAAACTATTAAGCATATCGTTTTTGTAGAAGTTATACTATTAAGATTTATGATGTTTGCATTTGTTAAAATTTACTACATTGCACACATTCAAAACAGAGGGCTTTAGAATGATGAATGACTCTTTATGTCCCTGGCTAAAAAATTAGATCATATGTTAATGGAAGTCAGGACCATAGTCATTAGAGTTGCTTTTAGTGGAAACATACTATATTTTAGACATGCTACACACACACAACAAAAAAATAACTTGCATCCATTATTCACTCATGTGGTTGTTCTGAAATTGTTACTGAAAATCTGTTCACCTGCTATTTCATCAGGGTATCTCTTCAGGGCAGCAGCTTAAACTTAAATATAATTGCTACTGCTACAAGCCAACAGCTTTTTTTAATGTGGTCAGTGTCAGCCAAGAAAAAAAAAATGAAGTTTAGGCATCAAAAGAAATCAATCTTCCAAAGGAGACATGTGGGAAAGGCCTCATTCCTTTTCTTCTATAAGGTACGACGAGTCCACGGATTCATCCTTTACTTGTGGGATATTATCCTCCTGCTAACAGGAAGTGGCAAAGAGCACCATAGCAGAGCTGTCTATATAGCTCCTCCCTTAGCTCCACCCCCAGTCATTCTCTTTGATTACTCTAAGTACTAGGAAGGGTAAAGTGAAAGAGGTGATAAAATATTAGTTTTTAATTTCTTCAAGCAAGAGTTTTTTGTTTTAAATGGTACCAGTGTGTACTATTTACTCTCAGGCAGCAGATGGAATATAGAAGGGCATTACTCAGCTTGCAATAAGGGGCTAATTAAAAAATGGTTGAGTTTTTGAATGTTTGTGCGCAAACGTTTTGTAACTGGGAGTGCTTTTAGCGTTTTGTGGGCAATAACGTTTTTTGGGCAACTTTATTGAGGGTACACTTGGCTTATTTTTTTGGGTCTCAGAACCCACATGGCTAGTTTACAACCGCTCTGGTGCGGTTTTTTGAGGCTGTAGAGACATCGAGTGAGATGGACGGGGCCTATTTTCGCGCCTCAGATGCGCAGTTGTTTTCACTCAGCAAGCTCCAACTCCTGAGGGCCCTTGTGGATGTTTTGGGCCAAATCGAAGCTTTAATCCCATATTTACAATCCCTGAGGGCAGGTAGGCGCCTCAGCAGGGCTGTGGCGAGGTGCTGGGGGTGTTTTTTTCCGGATTTAGGCCTTATTTCAATCCGGTTTGCACATTAAAGGGTTAAATGTTTTAATTTCTTGGAGGGCAAACTTAACTACACAAAAGTCTGCTATCAAAAATTTGGAAAGTTTGGTGTATTTTAAAGCAGTTTTGCAGAACGTGTGTGCTTTTTTTCTCTTAAAGGCGCAGTATCGTTTTTTAAGATTGTTGTTTTTTTCACTAAATAAAGTGTTTTTCAAGCTTGTTTGTAGTTATTACTAGCCTGTTCAACATGTCTGACATTGAGGAAAGTCAATGTTCAATATGTTTAGAAGCACTAAAAGGTCAATAAATTGCAAAGAACATATTTTAGCTACTAAAAGTATGTCGCAGGATGATTCTCAGTCAGAAGGCAATCAGTTTATGCCATCTAATTCACAACCATTAACGCCCGCACAAGCGACGCCAAGTACTTCTAGTGCGTCTAATTCTTTCACCCTGCAAGATATGGCCGCAGTTATGAATACTACCCTCACAGAGGTTTTATCTAAGCTGCCTGGGTTGCAGGGGAAGCTCAGTAGGTCTGGTGTGAGAGCAAATGCTGAGCCCTCTGACGCTTTATTAGCCATATCCGATGTACCCTCACAATGTTCTGAGTTGGGGGTGAGGGATTTGCTGTCTGAGGGAGAGATTTCTGATTCAGGAAAGATGCTCCCTCAGACAGACTCAGATATGACAGCTTTTAAATTTAAACTAGAACACCTCCACTTGTTGCTCAGGGAGGTTTTGGCGACTCTGGATGATTGTGACCCTATTGTAGTTCCAGAGAAATTGTGTAAAATGGACAGATTTCTAGAGGTTCCTGCCTACACTGATGTTTTTCCGGTCCCTAAGAGGATTTTGGACATTGTTACTAAGGAGTGGGATAGACCAGGTATTCCGTTCGCTCCCCCTCCTACTTTTAAGAAAATGTTTCCCATATCAGACACCATGCGGGACTCGTGGCAGACGGTCCCTAAGGTGGAGGGAGCTATTTCTACCCTGGCTAAGCGTACAACTATACCTATTGAGGACAGTTGTGCTTTCAAAGATCCTATGGATAAAAAATTAGAGGGTATCCTAAAGTAAATATTTATTCATCAGGGTTTTCTTCTGCAACCTATAGCGTGCATTGTTCCTGTAACTACTGCAGCTTCTTTTTGGTTCGAGGCTCTGGAGGAGGCTCTTCAGATTGAGACCCCATTAGATGATATTTTGGATAGAATTAGGGCTCTAAAGCTAGCTAATTCTTTCATTACAGTTGCCGCTTTTCAATTGGCTAAATTAGCAGCAAAGAATTCAGGTTTTGCCTTTTTAGCGCGTAGAGCGTTATGGCTTAAGTCCTGGTCTGCTGATGTGTCATCAAAATCTAAGCTTTTAGCCATCCCTTTCAAAGGTAAGAAGACCCTATTCGGCCTGAACTTAAAGAGATCATTTCAGACATCACTGGAGGAAAAGGCCATGCACTTCCTCAGGATAAGACAAATAAGATGAGGACCAAACAAAATAATTTTCGTTCCTTTCCAAACTTCAAAGGTGGTCCCTCTACTTCTTCCCCTGCTGCAAAACAAGAGGGGAATTTTGCTCAATCCAAGTCAGTCTGGAGACCTAACCAGACTTGGAACAAAGGTAAACAGGCCAAGAAGCCTGCTGCTGCCACCAAGACAGCATGAAGGGGTAGCCCCCGATCCGGGACCGGACCTAGTAGAGGGCAGACTTTCTCTCTTTGCTCAGGCTTGGGCAAGAGACGTTCAGGACTTCTGGGCTTTAGAAATCGTAACCCAGGGGTATCTTCTAGATTTCAAAGATTCTCCTCCAAGAAGGAGATTCCATCCTTCTCAATTGTCTGTAAACCAGACAAAAAGAGAGGCGTTCTTACGCTGTGTAGAAGACCTATATACCATGGGAGTGATCTGCCCAGTTCTGAAAACAGAACAGGGGCAGGGGTTTTACTCCAATCTGTTTGTGGTTCCCAAAAAAGAGGGAACCTTCAGACCAATTTTAGATCTCAAGATCCTAAACAAATTCCTCAGAGTCCCATCCTTCAAGATGGAGACCATTCGGACTATTTTACCAATGATCCAGGAGGGTCAATATATGACCACCGTGGACTTAAAGGATGCGTATCTACACATCCCTATCCACAAAGATCATCACCAGTTCCTCAGGTTCTCCTTTCTGGACAAGCATTATCTTCCCTTTGGGTTGGCCACAGCTCCCAGAATTTTCACAAAGGTGCTAGGGTCCCTTCTGGCGGTTCTAAGGCCGCGGGGCATAGCAGTGGCACCTTATCTGGATGACATCTTAAATCAGGCGTCAACTTACCAACTAGCCAAATCTCACACGGACATCGTGTTGGCTTTTCTAAGATCTCACGGGTGGAAGGTGAACATAAAAAAGAGTTCACTTATCCCTCTTACAAGAGTTCCATTCCTGGTAACTCTGATAGATTCGGTGGACATGAACATTTTTCTGACGGAGGTCAGGAAATCAAAGATTTTAACCACCTGCCGAGCTCTTCATTCCATTCCTCGGACGTCAGTGGCTCAGTGTATGGAGGTAATCAGACTAATGGTAGCAGCAATGGACATAGTTCCGTTTGCTCGCTTGCATCTCAGACCACTGCAACTATGCATGCTCAAACAGTGGAATGGGGATTATGCAGATTTATCTCCTCAGATAAATCTGGATGAAGAGACCAGAGACTCTCTTCTTTGGTGGTTGTCACAGGATCATCTGTCCCAGGGAATGTGTTTCCACAGGCCAGCGTGGGTCATAGTGACGACGGACGCCAGCCTATTGGGCTGGGGTGCAGTCTGGAATTCCCTGAAAGCACAGGGTGTGTGGACTCAGGAGGAGGCTCTCCTCCCGATAAATATTCTAGAACTGAGAGCGATATTCAACGTGCTTCAGGTGTGGCCTCAGCTGGCTTTGGCCAGATTCATAAGATCCAGTCGGACAATATCACGACTGTAGCATATATCAATCATCAGGGGGGAACAAAGAGTTCTCTAGCGATGATAGAGGTTACCAAAATAATTCGATGGGCAGAGACTCACTCTTGCCATCTATCAGCAATCTATATCCCAGGAGTGGAGAACTGGGAAGCGGATTTTCTAAGTCATCAGACTTTTCATCCGAGGGAGTGGGAACTCCATCTGGAGGTGTTTGCACAATTGATTCATCAATGGGGCACACCAGAATTGGATCTGATGGCGTCTCGTCAGAACGCCAAACTTCCTTGTTATGGGTCCAGATCAAGGGATCCTCAAGCAGTACTGATAGATGCTCTAGCAGTACCCTGGTCGTTCAACCTGGCTTATGTGTTTCCACCATTTCCTCTCTTTCCTCGTTTGATTGCCAGAATCAAACAGGAGAGAGCTTCGGTGATTTTGATAGCACCTGCGTGGCCACGCAGGACTTGGTATGCAGACCTAGTGGACATGTCATATCTTCCACTATGGACTCTGCCACTGAGACAGGACCTTCTGATTCAAGGTCCTTTCCAGCATCCAAATCTAGTTTCTCTGCGGCTGACTTCCTGGAGATTGATCGCTTGATTTTATCCAAGCGGGGATTCTCTGAGTAGGTCATAGATACCTTGATTCAGGCTCGAAAGCCTGTCACTAGGAAAATTTATCATAAGATATGGTGTAAATATCTTTATTGGTGCGAATCCAAAGGCTACTCATGGAGTAAGATCAGGATTCCTAGGATTTTGTCCTTTCTCCAAGAAGGATTGGAGAAGGGACTATCAGCTAGTTCCCTAAAGGGACAGATATCTGCTTTATCAATTTAACTGCACAAGCGTCTGGCAGATGTTCCAGACGTTCAGTCGTTCTGTCAGGCTTTAGTTAGAATCAAGCCTGTGTTTAAACCTGTTGCTCCACCATGGAGTTTGAATTTAGTTTTTAAAGTTCTTCAAGGGGTTCTGTTTGAACCTATGCATTTCCATAGATGTTAAGCTTCTATCTTGGAAAGTTCTGTTTTTAGTTGCTATCTCTTCGGCTCGAAGAGTTTCTGAACTATCTGCATTGCAATGCGACTCGCCTTATCTTGTTTTCCATGCTGATAAGGTGGTTTTGCGTACTAAGCCTGGATTCCTTCCTAAGGTTGTTACTAATAAGAATATTAATCAGGAAATTGTTGTTCCTTCTCTGTGTCCTAATCCTTCCTCTAAGAAGGAGCGTCTGTAGCACAACTTGGACGTGGTTCGTGCTTTGAAGTTTTACTTGCAAGCGACCAAAGATTTCCGTCAAACATCTTCTTTGTTTGTCCTCTATTTTGGAAAACGTAGAGGTCAAAAAGCTACAGCTACCTCTCTTTCTTTTTGGCTCAAAAGCATCATCCGTTTGGCATACGAGACTGCTGGACAGCAGCCTCCTGAAAGAATTACAGCTCACTCTACTAGAGCGGTGGCTTCTACATGGGCTTTTAAAAATTATGCTTCTGTTGAACAGATTTGTAAGGCTGCAACTTGGTCTTCGCTTCATACCTTTTCCAAATTTTACAAATTTGATACTTTTGCTTCTTCAGAGGCTATTTTTGGGAGAAAAGTTCTTCAAGCAGTGGTGCCTTTTGTTTAGCCATCTGTCTTGTCCCTCCCGTTCATCCGTGTCCTGTAGCTTTGGTATTGTATCCCACAAGTAAAGGATGAATCCGTGGACTCGTCGTAAATTATAGAAGAAAAGTAAATTTATGCTTACCTGATAAATTAATTTCTTCTATGGTACGAGTCCACGGCCCGCCCTGTCATTTTAAGACAGATTATATTTTTTGATTTTAAACTTCAGTCACCTCTGCACCTTTTAGTTTCTCCTTTTTCTTCCTGTACCTTCGGTCGAATGACTGGGGGGTGGCGCTAAGGGAGGAGCTATATAGACAGCTCTACTGTGGTGCTCTTTGCCAATTCCTGTTAGCAGGAGGATAATATCCCACAAGTAAAGGATGAATCCGTGGACTCGTCGTACCATAGAAGAAATTAATTTATCAGGTAAGCATAAATTTACTTTTTTTAAAGATATTCCTGAATCAGCTTTAGATATAATAAACTGCTGCTTAGTTGAGTACAATGTGAGCTATGTGGTAACTATAAAAATTAGGGTCTTGCAGGCGAATCTTTTCCTTCTGGTGTTTGTATAACATTCCGGGACTATGGGCCCCATTTAACAAACAGTCATCAGCAAAATTCTTAAATTAACTTTTCATAATGCCATGTTATGTTAAACATCCATTTGAATGGAATCAGACTCAGCATGGAGCTGGACTGCTTCTTCAAAGAAAACAACGTGTCTGTAAGTACTCACACGTCACAATACAGGATCCACTCAATTGTGCCATGCTCACACATCTATATTATGGGACATTTCTGCAGACACCAGATCAATGTCCATTAGACTCTCAACAGTGTCAGTACAGCTTATAGTAATTTCATACTATACAAGTGCTCCATGTCCTCTGAGCGTGAACATAACCTTACACATAAAAAATTGCCAAAACTAAAGAGGATTTTTGTGTCTTTTTGACAAATTAATATATGAAATAGTTCTATTAAAAGAGTGTTGTATTCCCTTTCTTTCAGGGTGCCATATGGTTGCATCCTACGTCTATCTGTTGGTTTATATTAAAACCATTCTATGTCTTTTAAAACCATTCCATGTCTTTTCTGCTATTTCTGTCTGCCCTTTTCCTAAAAATCACTGCACTTCCCTGTAGCAACAATAACCCAACACTATCCTTATCTCACCCTCACTCCTCTCATCCCCTATGCTGTCCTCTTATGAACTACTTTGTCTCCTTAGAAATACTTCCCCATCTAACTTTCCTGTGTCTAATCATACCCGCCCCTACAAGTCCCCATTTCACCTTCTGTCACTCACACTCCTACTACAGCTTGCTGCTGGTGACATCTCTCCTAACCCTGGCCCTGCAGCAATCACCACACTTTTAAACTCTCACTCAGTCCCCCACTGCAAAAACTCTAGATCACGCAATCTTAACAATCTCATCTCTATAAACCCACAGTGCTTATCCCCTCTCTTTTCTTGTGCTCTTTGAAATACTCGCTCTGTCTGTAACAAACTTACAACTGTTCATGACCTGTTTGTTTCTAACACCTTTCAATCTTCTTGCAATTACTGAAACCTGGTTATCATCTTCTGACACTGCTTCCATTGCTGCTCTCACACGGTGGTCTCCACTTTAGCCACACACCTGGGCCAGGTGAGAGACATGGTGTCGGTGTTGGAATCTTACTCTCCCCCTCCTGCTCCTTTCAGCACCTGCATCCTCATCCATCTCTCTCCTTTTCCTCCTTTGAAGTTCACTGCATCCAACTATTCTCCCCCCTCTCCCTCAGGGTGGCTGTTATCTATCGCCCCCCTGGACCAACCTCCCAATTCCTTGATAACTTTGTTGCCTGGCTTTCTCTCTTCCTCTCTACAAATACACCTGCTTTAATCCTGGGAGACTTCAACATCTCCATTGATAACCCATCTGCCCCTGCTGCCTCTAAGCTTCTCTCACTCACAAACTCCTTTGGTCTCTCACAATCCACCCTATTCCCTACTCACTGTGACAGACACTCTATTGATCTAGTATTCTCCTACCTCTGCTCTCTCTCTGACGTCGCCTGTAGCCCATTTCCCATCTCAGACCACCATCTGCTCACCTTTAAGCTTAATATACAGGCTAAACCTACTTCTCACCCCCGCACCTGTAGAAATCTGCACACTGGATCCTCAACAACTCTCCAACCTTATTCAAAAACACCTCTCCCACACTTCCACAATTTCTTTCATGTAATTAGCAAGAGTCCATGAGCTAGTGACGTATGGGATATACATTCCTACCAGGAGGGGCAAAGTTTCCCAAACCTCAAAATGCCTATAAATACACCCCTCACCACACCCACAAATCAGTTTTACAAACTTTGCCTCCTATGGAGGTGGTGAAGTAAGTTTGTGCTAGATTCTACGTTGATATGCGCTCCGCAGCAGGTTGGAGCCCGGTTTTCCTCTCAGCGTGCAGTGAATGTCAGAGGGATGTGAGGAGAGTATTGCCTATTTGAATTCAATGATCTCCTTCTACGGGGTCTATTTCATAGGTTCTCTGTTATCGGTCGTAGAGATTCATCTCTTACCTCCCTTTTCAGATCGACGATATACTCTTATTTATATACCATTACCTCTGCTGATTTTCGTTTCAGTACTGGTTTGGCTTTCTACAACATGTAGATGAGTGTCCTGGGGTAAGTAAATCTTATTTTCTGTGACACTCTAAGCTATGGTTGGGCACTTTTTTATAAAAGTTCTAAATATATGTATTCAAACATTTATTTGCCTTGACTCAGGATGTTCAACATTCCTTATTTCAGACAGTCAGTTTCATATTTGGGATAATGCATATGAATCAATCAATTTTTTTCTTACCTTAAAAATTTGACTTTTTCCCTGTGGGCTGTTAGGCTCGCGGGGGCTGAAAATGCTTCATTTTATTGCGTCATTCTTGGCGCGGACTTTTTTGGCGCAAAATTTTTTCTGTTTCCGGCGTCATACGTGTCGCTGGAAGTTGCGTCATTTTTGACGTTCTTTTGCGCCAAAAGTGTCGCCGTCCCGGATGTGGCGTCATTTTTGGCGCCAAAAGCATTTAGGCGCCAAATAATATGGGCGTCATTTTTGGCGCTAAAAAAAATATGGGCGTCGCTATTGTCTCCACATTATTTAAGTCTCATTTTTTATTGCTTCTGGTTGCTAGAAGCTTGTTCACTGGCATTTTTTTCCCATTCCGGAAACTGTCATTTAAGGAATTTGATCAATTTTGCTTTATATGTTGTTTTTTCTATTACATATTGCAAGATGTCCCACGTTGAAACTGAGTCAGAAGATACTTCTGGAAAATCGCTACCTGGGGCTGGAGCTACCAAAGCTAAGTGTATCTACTGTAAACTTATGGTATCTGTTCCTCCAGCTGTTGTTTGTACTGTTTTGTCATGACAAACTGTTAATGCAGATATTTCCTTTAGTACTGTTACATTACCTGTTGCTGTTCTGTCAACATCTAATACTCAGAGTGTTCCTGATAACATAAGAGATTTTGTTTCTAAATCCATTAAGAAGGCTATGTCTGTTATTCCTCCTTCTAGTAAACGTAAAAACAGAATTTATGTTTACCTGATAAATTACTTTCTCCAACGGTGTGTCCGGTCCACGGCGTCATCCTTACTTGTGGGATATTCTCTTCCCCAACAGGAAATGGCAAAGAGCCCAGCAAAGCTGGTCACATGATCCCTCCTAGGCTCCGCCTACCCCAGTCATTCGACCGACGTTAAGGAGGAATATTTGCATAGGAGAAACCATATGGTACCGTGGTGACTGTAGTTAAAGAAAATAAATTATCAGACCTGATTAAAAAAACCAGGGCGGGCCGTGGACCGGACACACCGTTGGAGAAAGTAATTTATCAGGTAAACATAAATTCTGTTTTCTCCAACATAGGTGTGTCCGGTCCACGGCGTCATCCTTACTTGTGGGAACCAATACCAAAGCTTTAGGACACGGATGAAGGGAGGGAACAAATCAGGTCACCTAAATGGAAGGCACCACGGTTTGCAAAACCTTTCTCCCAAAAATAGCCTCAGAAGAAGCAAAAGTATCAAACTTGTAAAATTTGGTAAAAGTGTGCAGTGAAGACCAAGTCGCTGCCCTACATATCTGATCAACAGAAGCCTCGTTCTTGAAGGCCCATGTGGAAGCCACAGCCCTAGTGGAATGAGCTGTGATTCTTTCGGGAGGCTGCCGTCCGGCAGTCTCGTAAGCCAATCTGATGATGCTTTTAATCCAAAAAGAGAGAGAGGTAGAAGTTGCTTTTTGACCTCTCCTTTTACCGGAATAAACAACAAACAAGGAAGATGTTTGTCTATAATCCTTTGTAGCTTCTAAATAGAATTTTAGAGCGCGAACAACATCCAAATTGTGCAACAAACGTTCCTTCTTTGAAACTGGTTTCGGACACAGAGAAGGTACGATAATCTCCTGGTTAATGTTTTTGTTAGAAACAACTTTTGGAAGAAAACCAGGTTTAGTACGTAAAACCACCTTATCTGCATGGAACACCAGATAAGGAGGAGAACACTGCAGAGCAGATAATTCTGAAACTCTTCTAGCAGAAGAAATTGCAACTAAAAACAAAACTTTCCAAGATAATAACTTAATATCAACGGAATGTAAGGGTTCAAACGGAACCCCCTGAAGAACTGAAAGAACTAAATTGAGACTCCAAGGAGGAGTCAAAGGTTTGTAAACAGGCTTAATTCTAACCAGAGCCTGAACAAAGGCTTGAACATCTGGCACAGCTGCCAGCTTTTTGTGAAGTAACACAGACAAGGCAGAAATCTGTCCCTTCAGGGAACTTGCAGATAATCCTTTTTCCAATCCTTCTTGAAGGAAGGATAGAATCTTAGGAATCTTAACCTTGTCCCAAGGGAATCCTTTAGATTCACACCAACAGATATATTTTTTCCAAATTTTGTGGTAAATCTTTCTAGTTACAGGCTTTCTGGCCTGAACAAGAGTATCGATAACAGAATCTGAGAACCCTCGCTTCGATAAGATCAAGCGTTCAATCTCCAAGCAGTCAGCTGGAGTGAAACCAGGTTCGGATGTTCGAACGGACCCTGAACAAGAAGGTCTCGTCTCAAAGGTAGCTTCCAAGGTGGAGCCGATGACATATTCACCAGATCTGCATACCAAGTCCTGCGTGGCCACGCAGGAGCTATCAAGATCACCGACGCCCTCTCCTGATTGATCCTGGCTACCAGCCTGGGGATGAGAGGAAACGGCGGGAACACATAAGCTAGTTTGAAGGTCCAAGGTGCTACTAGTGCATCCACTAGAGCCGCCTTGGGATCCCTGGATCTGGACCCGTAGCAAGGAACTTTGAAGTTCTGACGAGAGGCCATCAGATCCATGTCTGGAATGCCCCACAGCTGAGTGACTTGGGCAAAGATTTCCGGATGGAGTTCCCACTCCCCCGGATGCAATGTCTGACGACTCAGAAAATCCGCTTCCCAATTTTCCACTCCTGGGATGTGGATAGCGGACAGGTGGCAGGAGTGAGACTCCGCCCATAGAATGATTTTGGTCACTTCTTCCATCGCTAGGGAACTCCTTGTTCCCCCCTGATGGTTGATGTACGCAACAGTTGTCATGTTGTCTGATTGAAACCGTATGAACTTGGCCCTCGCTAGCTGAGGCCAAGCCTTGAGAGCATTGAATATCGCTCTCAGTTCCAGAATATTTATCGGTAGAAGAGATTCTTCCCGAGACCAAAGACCCTGAGCTTTCAGGGATCCCCAGACCGCGCCCCAGCCCATCAGACTGGCGTCGGTCGTGACAATGACCCACTCTGGTCTGCGGAATGTCATCCCTTGTGACAGGTTGTCCAGGGACAACCACCAACGGAGTGAGTCTCTGGTCCTCTGATTTACTTGTATCTTCGGAGACAAGTCTGTATAATCCCCATTCCACTGACTGAGCATGCACAGTTGTAATGGTCTTAGATGAATGCGCGCAAAAGGAACTATGTCCATTGCCGCTACCATCAACCCGATCACTTCCATGCACTGAGCTATGGAAGGAAGAGGAACGGAATGAAGTATCCGACAAGAGTCTAGAAGCTTTGTTTTTCTGGCCTCTGTCAGAAATATCCTCATTTCTAAGGAGTCTATTATTGTTCCCAAGAAGGGAACCCTTGTTGACAGAGATAGAGAACTCTTTTCCACGTTCACTTTCCATCCGTGAGATCTGAGAAAGGCCAGGACTATGTCCGTGTGAGCCTTTGCTTGAGGAAGGGACGACGCTTGAATCAGAATGTCGTCCAAATAAGGTACTACAGCAATGCCCCTTGGTCTTAGCACAGCTAGAAGGGACCCTAGTACCTTTGTGAAAATCCTTGGAGCAGTGGCTAATCCGAAAGGAAGCGCCACGAACTGGTAATGCTTGTCCAGGAATGCGAACCTTAGGAACCGATGATGTTCCTTGTGGATAGGAATATGTAGATACGCATCCTTTAAATCCACCGTGGTCATGAATTGACCTTCCTGGATGGAAGGAAGAATAGTTCGAATGGTTTCCATCTTGAACGATGGAACCCTGAGAAACTTGTTTAAGATCTTGAGATCTAAGATTGGTCTGAACGTTCCCTCTTTTTTGGGAACTATGAACAGATTGGAGTAGAACCCCATCCCTTGTTCTCTTAATGGAACAGGATGAATCACTCCCATTTTTAACAGGTCTTCTACACAATGTAAGAATGCCTGTCTTTTTATGTGGTCTGAAGACAACTGAGACCTGTGGAACCTCCCCCTTGGGGGAAGCCCCTTGAATTCCAGAAGATAACCTTGGGAGACTATTTCTAGCGCCCAAGGATCCAGAACATCTCTTGCCCAAGCCTGAGCGAAGAGAGAGAGTCTGCCCCCCACCAGATCCGGTCCCGGATCGGGGGCCAACATTTCATGCTGTCTTGGTAGCAGTGGCAGGTTTCTTGGCCTGCTTTCCCTTGTTCCAGCCTTGCATTGGTCTCCAAGCTGGCTTGGCTTGAGAAGTATTACCCTCTTGCTTAGAGGACGTAGCACTTTGGGCTGGTCCGTTTCTACGAAAGGGACGAAAATTAGGTTTATTTTTTGCCTTGAAAGGCCGATCCTGAGGAAGGGCGTGGCCCTTACCCCCAGTGATATCAGAGATAATCTCTTTCAAGTCAGGGCCAAACAGCGTTTTCCCCTTGAAAGGAATGTTAAGTAGCTTGTTCTTGGAAGACGCATCAGCCGACCAAGATTTCAACCAAAGCGCTCTGCGCGCCACAATAGCAAACCCAGAATTCTTAGCCGCTAACCTAGCCAATTGCAAAGTGGCGTCTAGGGTAAAAGAATTAGCCAATTTGAGAGCATTGATTCTGTCCATAATCTCCTCATAAGGAGGAGAATCACTATCGACCGCCTTTATCAGCTCATCGAACCAGAAACATGCGGCTGTAGCGACAGGGACAACGCATGAAATTGGTTGTAGAAGGTAACCCTGCTGAACAAACATCTTTTTAAGCAAACCTTCTAATTTTTTATCCATAGGATCTTTGAAAGCACAACTATCCTCTATGGGTATAGTGGTGCGTTTGTTTAAAGTGGAAACCGCTCCCTCGACCTTGGGGACTGTCTGCCATAAGTCCTTTCTGGGGTCGACCATAGGAAACAATTTTTTAAATATGGGGGGAGGGACGAAAGGAATACCGGGCCTTTCCCATTCTTTATTAACAATGTCCGCCACCCGCTTGGGTATAGGAAAAGCTTCTGGGAGCCCCGGCACCTCTAGGAACTTGTCCATTTTACATAGTTTCTCTGGGATGACCAACTTGTCACAATCATCCAGAGTGGATAATACCTCCTTAAGCAGAATGCGGAGATGTTCCAACTTAAATTTAAATGTAATCACATCAGGTTCAGCATGTTGAGAAATGTTCCCTGAATCAGTAATTTCTCCCTCAGACAAAACCTCCCTGGCCCCATCAGACTGGGTTAGGGGCCCTTCAGAAACATTATTATCAGCGTCGTCATGCTCTTCAGTATCTAAAACAGAGCAGTCGCGCTTACGCTGATAAGTGTTCATTTTGGCTAAAATGTTTTTGACAGAATTATCCATTACAGCCGTTAATTGTTGCATAGTAAGGAGTATTGGCGCGCTAGATGTACTAGGGGCCTCCTGAGTGGGCAAGACTCGTGTAGACGAAGGAGGGAATGATGCAGTACCATGCTTACTCCCCTCACTTGAGGAATCATCTTGGGCATCATTGTCATTGTCACATAAATCACATTTATTTAAATGAATAGGAATTCTGGCTTCCCCACATTCAGAACACAGTCTATCTGGTAGTTCAGACATGTTAAACAGGCATAAACTAGATAACAAAGTACAAAAAACGTTTTAAAATAAAACCGTTACTGTCACTTTAAATTTTAAACTGAACACACTTTATTACTGCAATTGCGAAAAAACATGAAGGAATTGTTCAAAATTCACCAAATTTTCACCACAGTGTCTTAAAGCCTTAAAAGTATTGCACACCAAATTTGGAAGCTTTAACCCTTAAAATAACGGAACCGGAGCCGTTTTGAACTTTAACCCCTTTACAGTCCCTGGTATCTGCTTTGCTGAGACCCAACCAAGCCCAAAGGGGAATACGATACCAAATGACGCCTTCAGAAAGTCTTTTCTAAGTATCAGAGCTCCTCTCACATGCGACTGCATGCCATGCCTCTCAAAAACAAGTGCGCAACACCGGCGCGAAAATGAGGCTCTGCCTATGCTTTGGGAAAGCCCCTAAAGAATAAGGTGTCTAAAACAGTGCCTGCCGATATTATTATATCAAAATACCCAAATAAAATGATTCCTCAAGGCTAAATATGTGTTAATAATGAATCGATTTAGCCCAGAAAAAGTCTACAGTCTTAATAAGCCCTTGTGAAGCCCTTATTTACGATCGTAATAAACATGGCTTACCGGATCCCATAGGGAAAATGACAGCTTCCAGCATTACATCGTCTTGTTAGAATGTGTCATACCTCAAGCAGCAAGAGACTGCTCACTGTTCCCCCAACTGAAGTTAATTGCTCTCAACAGTCCTGTGTGGAACAGCCATGGATTTTAGTGACGGTTGCTAAAATCATTTTCCTCATACAAACAGAAATCTTCATCTCTTTTCTGTTTCTGAGTAAATAGTACATACCAGCACTATTTCAAAATAACAAACTCTTGATTGAATAATAAAAACTACAGTTAAACACTAAAAAACTCTAAGCCATCTCCGTGGAGATGTTGCCTGTACAACGGCAAAGAGAATGACTGGGGTAGGCGGAGCCTAGGAGGGATCATGTGACCAGCTTTGCTGGGCTCTTTGCCATTTCCTGTTGGGGAAGAGAATATCCCACAAGTAAGGATGACGCCGTGGACCGGACACACCTATGTTGGAGAAAAGTCTTTTAAAACTTCTCATTTTTCAGATGAATTTTTAAATGAACATCATCATTCTGATTCTGATAATGGTTCTTCTGGTTCAGAGGATTCTGTCTCAGAGGTTGATGCTGATAAATCTTCATATTTATTTAAAATTAAATTTATTCGTTCTTTATTTAAAGAAGTCCTAATTGCATTAGAAATTGAGGATTCTGGTCCTCTTGATAATAAATCTAAACATTTAGATAAGGTTTTTAAATCTCCTGTAGTTATTCCAGAAGTTTTTCCTGTCCCTAGTGCTATTTCTGAAGTAATTTCCAGGGAATGGAATAATTTGGGTAATTCATTTACTCCTTCTAAACGTTTTAAGCAATTATATCCTGTGCCATCTGACAGATTAGAGTTTTGGGACAAAATCCCTAAAGTTGATGGGGCTGTCTCTACTCTTGTTAAGCGTACTACTATTCCTACGGCAGATGGTACTTCCTTAAGGATCCTTTAGATAGGAAAATTGAATCCTTTCTAAGAAAAGCTTACTTGTGTTCAGGTAATCTTCTTAGACCTGCTATATCTTTAGCGGATGTTGCTGCAGCTTCATCTTTTGGTTAGAAGCTTTAGCGCAACAAGTAACAGATCATAATTCTCAGCATTTTTTATTCTTCAACATGCTAATAATTTTATTTGTAATGCCATCTTTGATATCATTAGAGTTGATGTCAGGTATATGTCTCTAGCTATTTTAGCTAGAAGAGCTTTATAGCTTAAGACTTGGAATGCTGTTATGTCTTCTAAGTCTACTCTGCTTTCCCTTTCTTTCCAGGGTAATAATCGTGTTCGTTCCTTTTGTCACAACAAGGAACAAAAACCTGATCCTTCATCCTCAGGAGCGGTATCAGTTTGGAAACCATCTCCAGTCTGGAATAAATCCAAGCCTTTTAGAAAATCAAAGCCAGCTCCTAAGTCCACATGAAGGTGCGGCCCTCATTCCAGCTCAGCTGGTAGGGGGCAGATTACGTTTTTTCTAAGAAATTTGGATCGACTCCGTTCACAATCTTTGGTTTCAGAACATTGTTTCAGAAGGGTACAGAATTGGCTTCAAGATAAGGCCTCCTGCAAAGAGATTTTTTTCTTTCCCGTGTCCCAGTAAACCCAGCGAAGGCTCAAGCATTTCTGAAATGTGTTTCAGATCTAGAGTTGACTGGAGTAATTTTGCCAGTTCCAGTTCTGGAACAGGGACTGGGGTTTTATTCAAATCTCTTCATTGTACCAAAGAAGGAAAATTCCTTCAGACCAGTTCTGGATCTAAAAATATTTAATCGTTATGTAAGGATACCAACATTCAAAATGGTAACTGTAAGGACTATCCTGCCTTTTGTTCAACAAGGGCATTATATGTCTACTATAGATTTAAAGGATGCATATCTGCATATTCCGATTCATCCAGATCACTATCAGTTTCTGAGATTCTCTTTCCTAGACAAGCATTACCAGTTTGTGGCTCTGCCGTTTGGCCTAGCTACAGCTCCAAGAATTTTTTACGACGGTTCTCGGTGCCCTTCTGTCTGTAATCAGAGAACAGGGTATTGTGGTATTCCTTATTTGGACGATATCTGGGTACTTGCTCAGTCTTCACATTTAGCAGAATCTCATTCGAATCGACTCGTGTTGTTTCTTCAACATCATGGTTGGAGGATCAATTTACCAAAAAGTTCATTGATTCCTCAGACTTAGGTAACCTTTTTAGGTTTTCAGATAGATTCAGTATCCATGACTCTATCTTTGATAGACATGAGACGTCTAAAGTTGATATCAGCTTGTCGAAACCTTCAGTCACAATCTTTCCCTTCGGTAGCCTTATGCATGGAAATTCTAGGTCTTATGTCTGCGGCATCGGACGCAATCCCCTTTGCTCATTTTCACATGCGGCCTCTTCAGCTCTGTATGTTGAACCAGTGGTGCAGGGATTACACAAAGATATCTCAATTAATATCTTTAAAACCGATTGTACGACACTCTCTGACGTGGTGGACAGATCACCATTGTTTAGTTCAGGGGGCTTCTTTTGTTCTTCCGACCTGGACTGTAATTTCAACAGATGCAAGTCCTACAGGTTGGGGAGCTGTGGGGGGGTCTCTGACAGCACAAGGGGTTTGGGAATCTCAGGAGGTGAGATTACCGATCAATATTTTGGAACTCCGTGCAATTTTCAGAGCTCTTCAGTCTTGGCCTCTTCTAAAGAGAGAATCGTTCATTTGTTTTCAGACAGACAATGTCACAACTGTGGCATACATCAATCATCAAGGAGGGACTCACAGTCCTCTGGCTATGAAAGAAGTATCTCGAATTCTGGTATGGGCGGAATCCAGCTCCTGTCTAGTTTCTGCAGTTCATATCCCAGGTATAGACAATTGGGAAGCGGATTATCTCAGTCGCCACACGTTTCATCAGGGCGAATGGTCTCTTCTCCCAGAGATATTTCTTCAGATTGTTCAAATATGGGGTCTTCCAGAAATAGATCTGATGGCTTCTCATCTAAACAAGAAACTTCCCAGGTATCTGTCCAGATCCAGGGATCCTCAAGCGGAAGCAGTGGATGTGTTGTCACTTCTTTGGAAGTATCATCCTGCCTATATCTTTCCGCCTCTAGTTCTTCTTCCAAGAGTAATCTCCAAGATTCTGAAGGAATGCTCATTTGTTCTGCTGGTGGCTCCAGCATGGCCTCTCAGGTTTTTGGTATGCGGATCCTGTCCGGATGGCCTCTTGCCAACCGTGGACTCTTCCGTTAAGACCAGACCTTCTGTCACAAGGTCCTTTTTTTCCATCAGGATCTCAAATCCTTAAATTTAAAGGTATGGAGATTGAATGCTTGATTCTTAGTCAAAGAGGTTTCTCTGACTCTGTGATTAATACTATGTTACAGGCTCGTAAATCCGTATCTAGGGAGATATATTATAGAGTCTGGAAGACTTATATTTCTTGGTGTCTTTCTCATCATTTTTCCTGGCATTCTTTTAGAATTCCGAGAATTTTACAGTTTCTTCAGGATGGTTTGCATAAAGGTTTGTCTGCAAGTTCCTTGAAAAGACAAATCTCTGCTCTTTCTGTTCTTTTTCACAGAAAGATTGTTAATCTTCCTGATATTCATTGTTTTGTACAAGCTTTGGTTCGTATAAAACCTGTCATTAAGTCAATTTCTCCTCCTTGGAGTTTGAATTTGGTTCTGGGGGCTCTTCAAGCTCCTCCGTTTGAACCTATGCATTCTTTGGACATTAAATTACTTTCTTGAAAAGTTTTGTTCCTTTTGGCCATCTCTTCTGCCAGAAGAGTTTCTGAATTATCTGCTCTTTCTTGTGAGTCTCCTTTTTTGATTTTTCATCAGGATAAGGCGGTGTTGCGAACTTCTTTTAAATTTTTACCTAAGGTTGTGAATTCTAACAACATTAGTAGAGAAATTGTGGTTCCTTCATTATGTCCTAATCCTAAGAATTCTAAGGAGAAATCTTTGCTTTCCTTGGATGTAGTTAGAGCTTTGAAATATTATGTTGAAGCTACTAAGAATTTCCGAAAGACTTCTAGTCTATTTGTTATCTTTTCCGGTTCTAGGAAAGGTCAGAAGGTTTCTGCCATTTCTTTGGCATCTTGGTTGAAATCTTTAATTCATCATGCTTATGTCGAGTCGGGTAAAACTCCGCCTCAAAGGATTACAGCTCATTCTACTAGGTCAGTTTCTACTTCCTGGGCGTTTAGGAACGAAGCTTCGGTTGTTCAGATTTGCAAAGCAGCAACTTGGTCTTCTTTGCATACTTTTACTAAATTCTACCATTTTGATGTGTTTTCTTCTTCTGAAGCAGTTTTTGGTAGAAAAGTACTTCAGGCAGCTGTTTCAGTTTGTTTCTTCTGCTTATAATTTCAGTTTTTTTCATTATAAGTTTTAAACTTTGTTTGGGTGTGGATTATTTTCAGCGGAATAGGCTGTCTTTATTTTATCCCTCCCTCTCTAGTGACTCTTGCATGGAAGATCCACATCTTGGGTAGTCATTATCCCATACGTCACTAGCTCATGGACTCTTGCTAATTACATGAAAGAAAACATAATTTATGTAAGAACTTACCTGATAAATTCATTTCTTTTATATTAGCAAGAGTCCATGAGGCCCACCCTTTTTTGTGGTGGGTATGATTTTTTTTGTATAAAGCACAATTATTCCAATTCCTTATATTTATGCTTCGCACTTTTTTCTTATCACCCCACTTCTTTGCTATTCGTTAAACTGATTTGTGGGTGTGGTGAGGGGTGTATTTATAGGCATTTTGAGGTTTGGGAAACTTTGCCCCTCCTGGTAGGAATGTATATCCCATACGTCACTAGCTCATGGACTCTTGCTAATATGAAAGAAATTAATTTATCAGGTAAGTTCTTACATAAATTATGTTATCCTGCCCTGACCTTGCTACAACCCACTATAACAATACTCTCTCCTCTGCACTAGACACTTTCGCTCCTCCCCAAATACGCAAAACCCCACGTCGTCGGCTCCAACCCTGGCACTTTAAGCAAACTCGCTACCCGCAAAAATGCTCCCGTGCTCCTGAATGTGCCTGAAGGAAATCCCGCTCTGAATCAGATTTCCTCCACTATCAGTTCATTCTTTATTCTTACTCCTCTGCCCTTCACTTAGCCAAGCAAACCTACTTCTCTTCTATTATATCTACTCACTCCTCAAACCCTAAAGTCTCTTCTCCATTTTCAACTCTCTCCTTTATCCACCTGCGCCACCCCCTTTCATCTGCCTTTAGTGCTCAAGACCTGGCAGACTACTTTTTCAACAAAACAATTACCATCCGAAGTAATTTCCCAACACAAGACTGCAACCTTCCATCTCCGCCCCTGGCAACCCCCTCCACCACTCTCAGCACGTTCCCCCTACCACTGAGAATTAAGTGAGTTCCCTATTGTCTTCCTCACACCTCACTACCTGCCCACTTGACCCTATCCCTTCACATCAAATACCTTCTCTGTCTTCTACCCTCACTCCAGCTCTTACTCACATATTCAACCTATCCCTTACTATTGATTCATTCCCATCTTCCTTCAAACATGCAAAGGTCGCCCCCATCCTCAAAAAACCCTCCCTCGACCCCAATTCTCCTGCAAACTACCGCCCCATATCACTGCTTCCGCTAGCTTCAAAAGTCCTGGAAAAAATAGTCTTCGATCGCTTAACCCACTTCTTGTCCTCCAACTCACTGCTTGACCCCTTGCAATTTGGCTTCCGTTCCCAACACTCAACTGAGACTGCCCTAGCCAAGGTTACTAATGATCTTCTTTCTGCTAAAAAAACGGCCACTACTCAATACTTATCTTACTTGATCTGTCTGCTGCCTTTGACACCGTTGACCATCCCCTTCTCCTACGGACTCTCAGCTCCTTTGGGCTCTCTGACACTGTCCTTTCCTGGATCCACTCTTATCTCTCTAATAGGTCCTTTTCTGTCTCCTTTGCTAGCGACTTCTCCTCTCCATTGCCTCTGTCTGTTGGAGTACCTCAAGGGTCTGTTCTGGGTCCTCTACTCTTTTCTATTTATACATCCTCACTGGGTAAGCTTATCAGTAGCTATGGCTTCAACTACCACCTCTATGCTGATGGTACTCAGATCTACCTATCCACCCCTTTACTCTCTCCTTATGTCCTTTCTCACATCAGTGTCTGCTTATCTGGCATTTCTTCTTGGATTGCCTCTCACCACCTAAAAATCAACATGTCTAAGACTGAGCTCCTTCTAATCCCCCCCTTTAATTCTACCCTGTTTCCTAACTTTTCAATCACCTTTGGTGATACCACTATCTCCCCATCACCCCAAGTCCGCTGCCTAGGAGTTATACTTGACTCCAATCTGTCCTTCATACCCCACATCCAATTTCTCTCTTCCTCCTGTCGCAACCACCTACACAATATCTCCAAAATTCGTCCGTTTCTGAGTGCTGAAACTACTAAACAGCTAATTCACTCTCTGGTAATCTCCCGACTTGACTACTGTAATAACCTACTAACTGGCCTCCCTCTCTCCTGCCTCTCCCCTCTTCAATCCATCCTTAATGCCTCTGCTAGACTAATCCACCTCTCCCAACGCTCTGTATCTGCTGCACCTCTCTGTGAGTCCCTTCACTGGCTCCCCATCCACAGCAGAATTACATTCAAAATTCTCATCCTGACCTACAAAGCCCTTACAAACGCAGCCCCCCCCTACCTGTCCTCACTCATCAACAAATATACTCCAGCCCGCCCCCTAAGATCCAACAATGACCTGCTCCTTGCATCTTCTACCATCACCTCCTCCCATTCTAGGCTACAGGACTTCTTTCGTGCGGCACCAACCATCTGGAATGCACCTCCTAGAGCTGTCAGACTCTCCCCTAACCTTTTCTCCTTTAAATGCTCCCTAAAGACCTTTCTGTTCATGGAAGCCTATCTCCAAATCAGTAACAAATGAATTCCACTTGCCTAATTGCTGCCCTCATCTAACTCCACACTAATATCATTCTCACCTTTGCAGTCCCCACCTCCTGTTTCTCACCCTCCTACCCATCTAGATTGTAAGTTCCCACGGGAACAGGGCCCTCAATTCCCCCTGTATTTGTTTGTTAAATTTTGTCTGGTGTCTTTTATATTGTATTGCACTGTACTTTTATCTTTGTACCCATTGACAGCGCTGCGGAATCTGTTGGTGCTTTATAAATAAAGAATAATAATAATAATTATAATAACCATATCATTCCCAGCAATTATACCAGAAACTGCTTATTAAGGCTATAAAGTCCCATAATATGTGACACTGTTATATCCCTTTATGTACGTAGTGTTTGTTCTGATCAACATGCCTGTGAGTAGGTATTATATTAACAAATCAATGTTTTGTTTTTTTAGGCTCAGGGACATTTTCAGAGAGCCTGGAATCAATTTACTGTGGCACTGGATATTAATGCACACATTGCTCTTGGGTTTGAAGGTCGTGCCATTGTCAGTCTACAGATGGGAGACACATTTGCTGCTCTGCAAGACATGAATGCTGCTTTAAAGGTGAGTTTGATTCCAAAGTAGGAACATTAAACTTTACAATTTATTGTCATTGTTTATTTTGTTCTCTTTTTTTGTACTTAAAATTTGAAAATTGTCCCAGAGAGGCTGCAGTGCATCTTGTGGAATTCAGAACTCTGACCCTCTTACATTCTGCACTGGAATTGCTTGTTATATGCAAGAGCTTATTTATATATATATATCTCTTACTGGCTACTTCAAAGGAAATATGATAAACAACACCACCAAGGAGGTGTTTCATTAGGTGTGTTCCTGAACTGTAAAGAAATGCAAATTTTCTTAACACAATATTTTTAAATAATTGATTTTTCAATCTAGTAATTAATTTCTAATGCATATAAAAACAATACTTTAATGTCCCATATATATATTTTTTTATTTTTTAGCTGATTAGCCCAGCTTATGTTGGATAGATTTGGTTATTTTTAGACACCTAAAAACACAGAAATTATATTCTTGAGATATGTAAACATTAAAAAAAGAAAATCAGTGAATGATTTTTAATCTTTTACATCTAACTAAATGAATTTGCTTGAGATATTCAGGAACATCAAAAACAAAATAATTTGCTGTGAAGCACATTTATATATCAAGTCAAGTCAGGAGACCTGTTTCTCTTGTAAGGTATATCCAGTCCATGGATTCATCCATTACTTGTGGGATATTCTCCTTCCCAACAGGAAGCTGCAAGAGGATCACCCACAGCAGAGCTGTCTACATAGCTCCTCCCCTAACTGCCACCTCCCAGTCATTCTCTTGCAGCTCTCGACAAGGGAAGCAGCTAGAGAGATGTGTCAGGGAGGTTTTAGCAACTCTGGACGACTGTGACACTATTGTAGTCCCAGAGAAATTATGTAGATTGGATAAATACTATGCAGTACCTACTTACACTGATGTTTTTCCAATCCCTAAAAGAGTTCCTTAAAGGGACAGATTTCTGCTCTGTCTATTCTTTTGCACAAGCGTCTGGCAGATGTTCCAGACGTTCAGGCATTTTGTCAGGCTTTAGTTAGAATCAAGCCTGTGTTTAAACCTGTTGCTCCGCCATGGAGTTTAAATTTAGTTCTTAAAGTTCTTCAAGGGGTTCCGTTTGAACCTCTGCATTCCATAGATATCAAGCTTTTATCTTGGAAAGTTCTGTTCTTGGTAGCTATCTCTTTGGCTCGAAGAGTTTCAGAGCTATCTGCCTTGCAGTGTGATTCCCCTTATCTGATCTTCCATGCATATAAGGTAGTTTTGCGTACCAAACCTGGGTTTCTTCCTAAGGTGGTATCCAATAAGAATATCAATCAAGAGATTGTTGTTCCGTCACTGTCTCCTAATCCTTCTTCAAAGAAGGAACGTCTATTACACAATCTTGACGTAGTTCGTGCTTTAAAGTTTTATTTACAAGCTACTAAAGATTTTCGGCAAACATCTGCATTGTTTGTTGTCTACTCTGGACAGAGGAAAGGCCAAAAGGCTTCAGCAACTTCTCTTTCTTTTTGGTTAAGAAGCATAATCCGCTTAGCTTATGAGACTGCTGGCCAGCAGCCTCCTGTAAGAATTACAGCTCATTCCACTAGAGCGGTGGCTTCCACATGGGCCTTTAAAAATGAGGCTTCTGTTGAACAGATTTGTAAGGCGGCGACTTGGTCTTCGCTTCATACTTTTTCTAAATTCTACAAATTTGATACTTTTGCTTCTTCGGAGGCTATTTTTGGGAGAAAGGTCTTACAGGCAGTGGTGCCTTCCGTTTAAGCGCCTGCCTTGTCCCTCCCTTCATCCGTGTCCTATAGCTTTGGTATTGGTATCCCACAAGTAATGGATGAATCCGTGGACTGGATACACCTTACAAGAGAAAACAAAATTTATGCTTACCTGATAAATTTATTTCTCTTGTGGTGTATTCAGTCCACAGCCCGCCCTGTCATTTTAAGGCAGGTGTTTTTTATTTTTAAACAAGTCACCACTGCACCCTATAGTTTCTCCTTTCTCTTGCTTGTCTTCGGTCGAATGACTGGGAGGTGGCAGTTAAGGGAGGAGCTATATAGACAGCTCTGCTGTGGGTGATCCTCTTGCAGCTTCCTGTTGGGAAGGAGAATACCCCACAAGTAATGGATGATCCGTGGACTGGATACACCTTACAAGAGAAATAATAAACTTTTGATTGAAGATAAACTACATAGATTTACCACATCTCTCTAGCTACTTCCTATCTTGTCGAGAGCTGCAAGAGAATGACAGGTAGTGGCAGTTAGGGGAGGAGCTATATAGACAGCTCTGCTGTGGGTGATCCTCTTGCAGCTTCCTGTTGGGAAGGAGAATATCCCACAAGTAATGGATGATCCGTGGACTGGATACACCACAAGAGAAATAAATTTATCAGGTAAGCATAATTTTTTTTTTTTTTTTTCTGATTTGCTGAGCACAAAGTATTTCCACTTCAGCTACAGAATTTGGGAAAGGATATGAAAATTACATTTTCAGTATCTAAATTTTTACATTTGAATTCTATTGTAAATATATTTAGTTTACACATTTTAATTGTTTTATGGTAGTATGCTACGATACCTTGGGTGGAAAACAAAGAAAGCTTTCATCTGCCTTTTAGAAGAAAAGTTCTACTGTGATTTGCAAGTCTCACCAACACACCGTCACTAGACATAGCAAAGCAGTAATGACACTGGGAATAGTCACAGATATGTTAAATTGATAGTTATCTACGAATGATATTGTATGTTCACTTCTATAGTTTGTTGATTTGAGCACCTTACAGCTTGTGTATTAACCAAGGAAAGACTAAAGTTCTGAATTTTAAAAAAATAACTGATTTAAAGAAAACTGATAATTGTAATTATCCAGGTCTGTTTCCCAGACTATATTAATGCACCTGGCCATGTATGGATAGGACTAATCATTCAGCATACTTTATGGTAAATTAAATGGATGTTTGAATCTAAAAATTATATGCTGTAATTTGTTACGGTATGTCATTTTCTTTCATAAGGTGAGGAGAGCCTGGGATTGAACTTTTAAACCTTTCCACCTCCCTGTACAACTCAGTTTTGTTCTTTGGAAGATTTGAGGTGTCCCAGTTTCTATGTATGCAGAGGTGCTCAAACCTATGTGAGCCCTTTTACCCCTCTTGCTTATTGAGCTTAGATCTAGGGGTATAGGAGTACTGGATGGTGACGCAGTATATCCTTATGGGATTTCAGTCATAACCCCTCCACTGGTGTCGTGGGGACCTGTCCTTAGTCTCCTCCTGCTGGATCATTGTGGTACTCCTCTCCTATATCCTCTGCTGTTACCTTTACAGCACTGGATTAGCTCTACTGGATACAGCTCTTTTCAATTGTTGGTAAGTTCAGTGGAGTGGGTGATTCGAAGTAATTGCACTGCACTCATATAGCATGCAGGTTATTTGTAGATACATATGTATAGCAAAACCAGGGCACTAAAGGTAACTTGTGGAGACATATCAGTACTTATCTTGTTAATTATGCTTTATGCTGCACACAGTTATGGGGTGTTGTGGACTCTCAGATATGGTTTTTAATACCTCAGGGGCTATATTGAATTTTATTTATTACTGAAGGACATGGTCACTTTAATAATGCTTGGCTGCTTTGTCACTCATTTTCAGGAGTGCTATTTTGCAGGCGAGCTCTGGATCAGAAGGTCATTGCCGGTAGTGCTATTAATGTAAACACACACATTTTATTTTTTTTGGCACCGGACTTGTTAGCATGCAATGGCCCTACAGGGGGGGGGGGGTGGCGTTCTCTTTACTAGTTACAACACTGCGCGAGTGCACTGCTGCGGTTTAAGCTTATTTTTTCCCGCCATCATTTTCACAAGCTTCTCTCCTGCGTAATGCCATTGCAGTGATCTGGATTCTGCTCTCCTGTTATAAGACCTACAACTCTTTATGGAGGAAGTGAGTGCCCTAGACAGCAGGAGCTACTAAGGGGTTCATTTTCTTAGTGGTATGTAAGCGACATCACTATGTATTCCTTTATATATTGCTCAGTTGTTTTGTGTATTTTCTGCTTGCACTGATACTGCTCTTTGTAATCTTGACTCTCAGGTACTCTGCTATGGAGTCTAGCAGATCTGTCCCCACGTTATTCCTTTCAGACCCACTAGAGGGGAGGTCAACTGGCCATACTTTTTCTCGAAAGGTATGTGTAGCTTGCAAAACTGTCCCAGTTTGCTCTCCAGCTCAATTATGCAATGTATGTGTCACATCCCATGTATTCTTGTCAGCCTATTACCATTTTTACTACTAAAAATGTTTGTCCTGCCCCTATGTATATCTCACAGAGAGCTTCTATGGATTTTTCAACTGAGTTTAAGAATAATCTGCATTCTATTGTAATTGAAGTTTTGGCACAAACTCAAGATGTTACAATCCCTCAGGTACCTAAACAGTATGAAGAGGTTCCTTACATTCTGCAGAACAGTACTTCATTCAGGGATACTATGGATCGTAAATTAGAATACTTTCTTAGGTAGTTGTTCCTTCATACAGGTTATCTTTTCAAGCCAGCTGTAGGCATAGCATGTATAGCAGGTGCTGTGGCCTTTCTGAACAGTCCTCTGTGGAAGATCTACAGCGCCATATTAAATTGCATGTGCACAGCTAACTCCTTTATTTGTAATGCAGTTATGGACATTGTTAAGATTAACATGAAAAACATGTACTTTTCCATCTTAGCAAGAAGAGCATTGTGGCTTAAATCTTGGTCTGCAGACATGGTTTCCAAAACAGGTTATTAACTCTTTCCTTTCAGGGAAAGGTACTCTGGCTCTGGTTTGTATTCAATCATCTCTACAGTTACTGGAGAAAAGGATGCCTTCCTTCCTCAGGATAGGAAATCAAAAGGATAAAACAGAGCTAGCAATCATTTTTGTTCCTTTCGTTCTTTGTTTTGAACAGTTCAGGATTCCTGGCTTTTAAACATCATATACCAGGACTGCAAGATACCTCCTTAAAGTGACGGTCCATTTTTATGAATTAGTGCCCGTTTTTTAATAAACCTATTAAAAACAAGGGCACTTTAATTCTTCAAAATTGAAATTTCACTGTTTTCTTCAAAAACTTACCTTTTAATCCTGGCAGCCGCTCCAGCACTTCCTCCGCCCGTTGCAAGCCATGTTTTACGCCAAATTCTGACCCTACCGTCCAAATGTTGCAGCTGAAATCAAGACTCATCAGACCAGGCAACGTTTTTCCAATCTTCTATTGTTCAATTTTGGTGAGCCTGTGTGAATTGTAGCCCCAGTTTCCTGTTTTTAGCTGACAGGAATGGCACCCGATGTGGTCTTCTGCAGCTGTAGCCCATCTGCTTCAAGGTTCTACGTGTTGTGCGTTAAGAGATGGTATTCTGCATACCTTGGTTGTAACAAGTGGTTATTTGAGTTACTGTTGCCTTTCTATCATCTCAAACCAGTCTGCCCATTCTCCTCTGACATCAACAAGGCATTTTTGTCCACACAACTGCCGCTCACTGTATATTTTCTCTTTTTCGGACCATTCTCTGTAAACCCTAGAGGTGGTTGTGCATGAAAATCCCAGTAGATTAGCAGTTTTTTAAATACTCAGACCAGCCCGTCTGGCACCAACAACCATGCCTCGTTCAAAGTCACTTAAATCCCCTTTCTTCCCCATTCCGATGCTCGTTTTGAACTTCAGCAAGTCGTTTTCACCGTCTAGATACCTAAATGCATTAAGTTGCTGCAATGTGGTTGGCTGATTAGTAATTTGTGTTACCAAGCAATTGAACAGGTGTACCTAATAAAGTGGCCGGTGAGTGTATATGTATACATACATATATATTTCAGTCTGCTGCCCATAGCTGCGCGACTTACCCCCTTTGCTGTGCTAGGTTCTCATGCTGTGTCTGACGGCATGAGAACGAGGCTCCCATTGGAACCTATGGGAGCACTATTGTGAGCTCAAAACTTCCATGCAATGCAACCGTGAGGTTGGGTTTGCATTGCACCTAAATTATAATACCAGCGTACATTTGCGTGCACTGGTATTACTAAGAGGAGCACAAATATCGCTTTCACAGTAGCAATGTAGTGTCTACACATAACGTTTATGTTAAAAAAGCCTTAAGACCAATAAAAAATAATAAACATTATGGACTAGATTACAAGAGAATTAGTAATCTTAAAAATATTAATCCATTTAGGTTACAATACCAATATTAACTCAAAGTGATACAAATATACACTGAGATGACATATACTACAAAATACATTATTATATCTAAACTATATTCTGCAGTACAAGTACTGAGATAGCCTGATACAGGCAGTATAATTATCACTATTTGGTATTAATTATTCTAGGTACTATTCTTATTAAAACTAGCTTTTCTAGGCGCTGACTAGTAAGTTAGCGGCTACCACAATTTCTTACTTAATCCCTCATATAGGGTTAGTTGGTATTATTCTCACAACTATAAATTTCCATCAGGGCAATTTGTGATAAGAAATCACTGCGGAAGGAAATTTTTCCCAATATTTCCATAGACCTATGAGTGTCTTATAATCACTATGATGTTAACTGTCAACCACGTTTACTGGGAGTAACATAATATATTCATCATATTAAGTGATTACCGTTTTTACACATTACTGCTCTATTACACTACTCTATCTATGTGCTTAACATAGATATTTTTATCACTAATTTCGCCTGTGAGCAATTACGGTACTCAAGAGTGAGTAATAGCTATCTTTGCAGTGATCACACCACTTTAGTTAACCGTACTTTCTTAACCCCTTTTTTATATTGGGTATATAGGTTTAATTCCAGCCAGTGTTCTCTTATTTGCCATTAGACACTATTATACAAGAGGTTCTAGTGTACAATATCCAGTCTTTGCACTGGGAATTTCAGACCAGCATTTTAGTTTTAACTTACCCAGATTTTAAATATTTCTAATAAAGATTTATATTTTAATTTGTGTGATTCTTTTTCAATTTCATATCAATGGGGGTCTTTTGAGTGCTTACAAAGTATCTTTTTGCGGTTAGTTTCTTCAGCTAACCAATTTGTAAAGGAGAGGGTAAGCAGTAATCCTAAAAGATATAGAGGGGTATTACTAAGCTTGCATAAGGGGCTAATAAAAAAATGGTTGACACTGAGTTTGAGTTTGAATGTTTGTGGGCAAACGTTTTGTGAACTGGGAGTGCTGATAACGTTTTTTTTGGGAACTGAAAGAGTTTATTTCAATAACGTTTTTTTGTGACTTTATTGACGGTACACTTGGCTTCTGGTTTGGGTTTTAGAACCCACATGGCTAGTTTGGAACCACTCTGGTGAGGTTTCTTTAGGCTGTAAAAACATCGAGTGAGATGGGTGGGGCCTATTTTCGCGCCTCACTTGCGCAGTTGTAATTGCAGATCAAGCAGCAAGCTCCAACTCCGGTGGGCCCTTGTGGAAGTGTTGGGCCAAATCGAAGCTTTAACTCAATTTTTCCAACCCCTGAGGGCAGGTAGGCACCACGGCAGGGCTGTGGCGATGTGCAGCGGGTGTTTTTGTCCGGATTTAGGCCTATTAACGATCCGATTTTGCACAGTAAAGGGTTAACTGTTCCTTTCTTTGTGGGGCAATCTCAGCTGCATTATTTGTATATCATATCAAACAATTGAAAGGATAGGTGTATTTTAAGGCAGTTTTGCAGAACGTGTATGCTTTTTTTCTCTTAAAGGCGCTTTTTACCTTTTTACCGTTTTTTCAGATTGTTATTTCTCTTGTAAGGTGTATCCAGTCCACGGATCATCCATTACTTGTGGGATATTCTCCTTCCCAACAGGAAGCTGCAAGAGGATCACCCACAGCAGAGCTGTCTATATAGCTCCTCCCCTAACTGCCACTACCTGTCATTCTCTTGCAGCTCTCGACAAGATAGGAAGTAGCTAGAGAGATGTGGAAAATCTATGTAGTTTATCTTCAATCAAAAGTTTATTATTTCTCTTGTAAGGTGTATCCAGTCCACGGATCATCCATTACTTGTGGGATATTCTCCTTCCCAACAGGAAGCTGCAAGAGGATCACCCACAGCAGAGCTGTCTATATAGCTCCTCCCCTAACTGCCACTCCCAGTCATTCTCTTGCAGCTCTCAACAACATAGGAAGTAGCTAGAGAGATGTGGTGAATTTATGTAGTTTATCTTCAATCAAAAGTTTATTATTTTCAAATGGTACCGGAGTTGTACTGTTTTAGCCTCAGGCAGAAAATTGAAGAAGAGTCTGTCTGTGGTTTTTGATGATCTTAGCAGGTTGTAACTAAGATCCATTGCTGTTCTCACACATAACTGAAGAGATGAGGTAACTTCAGCTGGGGGGAATGGCGTGCAGGGTCTCCTGCTATGAGGTATGTGCAGTTTAAATTTTTCTAGAGAAATGAATATGCTAGAAAATGCTGTTAATACCGGATTTATTTAAGGTAAGCCTGATTACAGTGATTTAATAACAACTAGTATCATGCTTGCTGTAAAAGGTAATATTCTTATTTCTTTCTCACATTACTGAAAATAAGATAACGTTTGCTGGAAGTGTTTAAACATTTTTTTCTACATATTGGTGATAAAACTTTATTGGGGCCCAGTTTTTTCCACATGGCTGGCTAGATTTTACCTAGGGATAGTTTTTTATGGCCCTCTCACTGTGAGTACAGGTTGGGAGGGGCCTAATTTCAGGCCTAAATCGTGCAGTAGTTTTTGCAGCTTGAGACTTCCAGCTTCCCTGAAGGAGTCCCCTGAACACTTAGGTCCTCTACAAAGGGTTTTTGTGCCTTCAAAAGTCGTTGTATGAGCAGGTAGGGTCACAGCAGAGCTGTGGCAGTTTGTTGTGACTGTTAAAAAACGTTTAGATTGTTTGTTTGATCTGGTTTTGAAACTAAGGGGTTAATCATCCATTTGCAAGTGGGTGCAATGCTCTGTTAGTCTATTATACACACTGTAAAAATTTCGTAAGATTTACTGCTTTTTATCACTGTTTTTCAATTTCTGACAAAATTTGTTTCTCTTAAAGGCACAGTACCGTTTTTATTTTTTGCTTGTTTACATTTATCAAAGTGTTTTCCAAGCTTGCTGGTCTCATTGCTAGTCTGTTTAAACATGTCTGACATAGAGGAAACTCCTTGTTCATTCTGTTTAGAAGCCATTGTGGAACCCCCTCTTAGAATGTGTACCAAATGTACTGATTTTACTTTAAGTTATAAAGATCATATTCTGTCTTTAAAAAGATTTATCACCAGAGGAAATTGACAAGGGGGAAGTTATGCCGACTAACTCGCCCCACGTGTCAAAACGTTTGACTCCCGCTCAAGGGACTCCCGCTCAAGTGGCGCCAAGTACATCTAGCGCGCCCATGGCGTTTACTTTACAAGACATGGCGGCAGTTATGGATCATACCCTTACAGCGGTATTGTCCAAACTACCAGGGTTACAAGGAAAGCGAGACAGCTCTAGGACTAGAAAAAATACAGAGCTCTCTGACGCTTTAGTAGCTATGTCTGATATCCCCTCACAATATGCAGAAGCTGAGGCAGGAGAGCTTCTTTCTGTGGGTGATTTTTCTGACTCAGGGAAGATGCTTCAACCTGATTCTGATATCTCTACATTTAAATTTAAGCTTGAACACCTCCATGTGTTGCTCAGGGAGGTTTTAGCTACTCTGGATGACTGTGACACCATTATAGTGCCAGAGAAATTGTGTAGATTGGATAAATACTATGCAGTGCCTGTTTACACTGATGTTTTTCCAATACCTAAAAGGTTTTCAGAAATTATTACTAAGGAATGGGATAGACCAGGTGTACCGTTCTCTCCCCCTCCTATTTTTAAGAAAATGTTTCCAATAGATGCCGCTACACGGGACTTATGGCAAACGATCCCTAAGGTGGAGGGAGCAGTTTCTACCCTAGCTAAGCATACAACTATTCCCGTCGAGGACAGTTGTGCTTTCCTAGATCCAATGGATAAAAAGTTAGAGGGTTACCTTAAGAAAATGTTTATTCAACAAGGTTTTATTCTCCAGCCTCTTGCATGCATTGCCCCGGTCACTGCTGCTGCGACCTTCTGGTTTGAGTCTCTGGAAGAGGCCTTACAGGTAGAAACTCCATTGGATGCTATACTTGACAAGCTTAAAGCGCTTAAGCTAGCCAATTCATTTGTTTCTGACGCCGTTGTTCATTTAACCAAACTAACGGCTAAGAACTCAGGTTTTGCTATACAGGCGCGTAGGGCGCTATGGCTTAAATCCTGGTCAGCTGACGTTACTTCAAAGTCTAAGCTTCTCAACATTCCCTTCAAGGGGCAGACCCTATTCGGGCCTGGACTGAAGGAGATCATTTCTGATATTACTGGAGGAAAAGGTCATGCCCTTCCTCAGGATAGGTCTAATAAATTAAGGACCAAACAAACTTATTTTCGTGCCTTTCGAAACTTTAAGACGAGCGCAGCATCAACTCCCTCTAATGCAAAACAAGAGGGAAATTTTGCCCAGTCCAAGCCGGTCTGGAGACCTAACCAGGCCTGGAACAAAGGTAAGCAGGCCAAGAAGCCTGCTGCTGCCTCTAAGACAGCATGAAAGATCAGCCCCCGATACAGTAATGGATCTAGTAGGGGGCAGACTTTCTCTCTTCGCCCAGGCTTGGGCAAGAGATGTCCAGGATCCCTGGGCGTTGGAAATTGTGTCCCAGGGATATCTTCTGGACTTCAAAGCTTCTTCCCCAAAAGGAAGATTTCACCTCTCACAATTATCTGCAGACCAGATAAAGAGAGAGGCATTCTTACATTGTGTTCAAGACCTCCTAGTTATGGGAGTGATCCACCCAGTTCCAAAAGAGGAACAGGGGCAAGGCTTCTATTCAAATCTCTTTGTCTTTCCCAAGAAAGAGGGAACCTTCAGACCAATCTTAGATCTGAAGATCTTAAACAAATTTCTCAGGGTCCCATCTTTCAAGATGGAGACTATTCGAACCATCCTACCTATGATCCAGGAGGGTCAATACATGACTACCGTGGACTTAAAGGATGCTTTAGAAGCCATTGTGGAACCCCACTTAGAATGTGTGCCTCATGCACTGAAAGGTCAATAAATTGCAAAGAACATATTTTAGCTAATAAAAGTATGTCGCAGGATGATTCTCAGTCAGAAGAGAATCAGGTTATGCCATCTAATTCTCCCCAAGTGTCACAACCATTAACGTCCGCACAAGCGACGCCAAGTACTTGTAGTGCGTCTAATTCTTTCACCCTGCAAGATATGGCCGCAGTTATGAATACTACCCTCACAGAGGTTTTATCTAAGCTGCCTGGGTTGCAGGGGAAGCGCAGTAGGTCTGGTGTGAGAGCAAATGCTGAGCCCTCTGACGCTTTATTAGCCATATCCGATGTACCCTCACAATGTTCTGAGTTGGGGGTGAGGGATTTGCTGTCTGAGGGAGAGATTTCTGATTCAGGAAAGATGTTCCCTCAGACAGACTCAGATATGACGGCTTTTAAATTTAAACTAGAACACCTCCGCTTATTGCTCAGGGAGGTTTTAGCGACTCTGGATGATTGTGACCCTATTTTAGTTCCAGAGAAATTGTGTAAAATGGACAGATATCTAGAGGTTCCTGCCTACACTGATGTTTTTCCGGTCCCTAAGAGGATTTCGGACATTGTTACTAAGGAGTGGGATAGACCAGGTATTCCGTTTTCTACCCCTCCTACTTTTAAGAAAAAGTTTCCCATATCAGACGCCATGCGGGACTCGTGGCAGACGGTCCCTAAGGTGGAGGGAGCTATTTCTACCCTGGCTAAGCGTACAACTATACCTATTGAGGACAGTTGTGCTTTCAAACATCCTATGGATAAAAAATTAGAGGGTCTCTTAAAGAAAATATTTATTCATCACAGTTTTCTTCTGCAACCTATAGCGTGCATTGTTCCTGTAACTACTGCAGCTGCTTTTTGGTTTGAGGCTCTGGAGGAGGCTCTTCAGGTGGAGACCCCATTGGATGATATTCTGGATAGAATTAGGGCTCTCAAGCTAGCTAATTCTTTAATTACAGATGCCGCTTTTCAACTGGCTAAATTAGCGGCAAAGAAGTTTTGTCATTTTAGCGCGTAGAGCGTTATGGCTTAAGTCCTGGTCTGCTGATGTGTCATCAAAATCTAAGCTTTTAGCCATCCCTTTCAAAGGTAAGACCCTATTCCGGCCTGAACTTAAAGAGATCATTTCAGACATCACTGGAGGAAAAGGCCATGCCCTTCCTCAGGATAAGACAAATAAGATGAGGACCAAACAAAATCGGTCTTGAGACCTAACCAGACTTGGAACAAAGGTAAACAGGCCAAGAAGCCCGCTGCTGCCACCAAGACAGCATGAAGGGGTAGCCCCCGATCCGGGACCGAATCTAGTAGAGGGCAGACTTTCTCTCTTTGCTCAGGACTCCTGGGCATTAGAAATCGTAACCCAGGGGTATCTTCTAGATTTCAAGGATTCTCCTCCAAGGGGGAGATTCCATCTTTCTCAATTGTCTTTAAACCAGACAAAAAGAGAGGCGTTCTTATGCTGTGTAGAAGACCTATATACCATGGGAGTGATCTGCCCACTTCCGAAAACAGAACAGGGGCAGGGGTTTTACTCCAATCTGTTCGTGGTTCCCAAGAAAGAGTGAACCTTCAGACCAATTTTAGATCTCAAGATCCTAAACAAATTCCTCAGAGTCCCATCCTTCAAGATGGAGACCATTCTGACTATTTTACCAATGATCCAGGAGGGTCAATATATGACCACCGTGGACTTAAAGGATGCGTATCTACACATCCCAATACACAAAGATCATCAACAGTTCCTCAGGTTCGCCTCCCTTGACAAGCATTACCATTTTGTGGCTCTTCCCTTCGGGTTGGCCACAGCTCCCAGAATTTTCACAAAAGTGCTAGGGTCCCTTTTGACGGTTCTCAGGCCGCGGGGCATAGCAGTGGCGCCTTATCTGGACGATATCTTAATTCAGGCATCAACTTACCAACTAGTCAAATCTCACACGGACATTGTGTTGGCTTTTCTAGGATCTCACGGGTGGAAGGTGAACGTAAAAAAGAGTTCACTTATCCCTCTCACAAGAGTTCCATTCCTGGGAACTCTGATAGATTTCCATTCCTCGGCCGTCAGTGGCTCAGTGTATGGAGGTAATCGGACTAATGGTAGCGGCAATGGAAATTGTTCCGTTTGCTCGCTTGCATCTCAGACCACTGCAACGATGCATGCTCAATAAGTGGAATGGGGATTATGCAGATTTATCTCCTCAGATAAATCTGGATCAAGAGACCAGAGACTCTCTTCTTTGGTGGTTGTCACAGGATCATCTGTCCCAGGGAATGTGTTTCCGCAGGCCAGCATGGGTCATAGTGACGACGGACGCCAGCCTATTGGGCTGGGGTGCAGTCTGGAATTCCCTGGAAGCTCAGGGTGTGTGGACTCAGAAGGAGGCTCTCCTCCTGATAAATATTCTAGAACTGAGAGCGATATTCAATGCGCTTCAGGCATGGCCTCAGCTGGCTTTGGCCAGATTCATAAGATTCCAGTCAGACAATATCACGACTGTAGCATGTATCAATCATCGGGGGGAACAAAGAGTTCTCTAGCGATGATAGAGGTTTCCAAAATAATTTGATGGGCAGAGACTCACTCTTGCCAGTCATCTATCAGCAATCTATATCCCAGGAGTGGAGAACTGGGAAGCGGATTTTCTAAGTCGTCAGACTTTTCATCCGGGGGAGTGGGAACTCCATCCGGAGGTGTTTGCACAATTGATTCATCAATGGGGCACACCAGAATTGGATCTGATGGCATCTTGTCAGAATGCCAAACTTCCTTATTACGGGTCCAGATCAAGGGATCCTCAAGCAGTACTGATAGATGCTCCTGGCTTATGTGTTTCCACCTTTTCCTCTCCTTACTCGTTTGATTGCCAGAATCAAACAGGAGAGAGCGTCTGTGATTTTGATAGCACCTGCGTGGCCACGCAGGACTTGGTATGCAGACCTGGTGGACATGTCTGCATTTGTAAGGCTGCGACTTGGTCTTCGCTTCATACCTTTTCCAAATTTTACAAATTTGATACTTTTGCTTCTTCGGAGGCTATTTTTGGGAGAAAAGTTCTTCAAGCAGTGGTGCCTTCTGTTTAGCCATCTGTCTTGTCCCTCCCGTTCATCCGTGTCCTGTAGCTTTGGTATTGTATCCCACAAGTAAAGGATGAATCCACGGCCCGCCCTGTCATTTTAAGACAGATTATATTTTTTTATTTTAAACTTCAGTCACCTCTGCACCTTTTGGTTTCTCCTTTTTCTTCCTGTACCTTCGGTCGAATGACTGGGGGGGTGGAGCTAATGGAGGAGTTATATACACAGCTCTACTGTGGTGCTCTTTGCCACTTCCTGTTAGCAGGAGGATAATATCCCACAAGTAAAGGATGAATCCGTGGACTCGTCGTACCATAGAAGAAATTAATTTATCAGGTAAGCATAAATTTACTTTTTACATTCATATGTTCTTCACATAGAATTTTAAAAAAAAATATATTTCTATATATATGTGATAATGTTTATGTAAAATAGATATCTATACCCATATATCCATAGGAATAGATATATAGGTATATACAGATATATAGAGAAATGTATATTTACAATAAAAATACATTTTCTGTATGTGAAGAACAAAGGTGCAACTGATAAGTGTTTAGTTTTTTCTTCTGCACTCCTTTGTAATACGTGCACTACCCGATGAGTGCAAAACATTTACTTTTAGCAAAGTTTACGCTCCAGCGAAAGCGCTAAATAGTGCGTCACTTGTAATCTGGCCCTATATTATTTGCCTCCAGGACTGTACAAAATGTAATTTTATAATTGTAGTTTCTTAATTAGAAGACATTGTTTATCAGCCTATATATATTTTAATGCCCCACACTGCAGTTCTTTTACAAAGCAGTTGAGGCAATTGTTAAAGGATATCCTCTTAATAACTGCTCTTGCTTACTAGGTTACAATAAGAAGACAAGCAATTATATTTACTGACAGAGCAATAGGCATTGTGGCATTTTACTGCTTCTTTTACTGTGTATCTGATCAGATGAAGTTTAATATAAAAGAGCCTAATGACTCATTAAGGAATACGAAAGTTAATGACTAATGCCAAACAACGATGCTTTGATTTGATTCAAAATAGTTATGTTTATTGTGTGTGAGTCAGAACATCTTTTATTTATTAAAGTGATATTTTTATCCTGATCTAGAGAATTTACTTACTGTGTCTAGACTGCACGCTTGTTGCTAAATGAGTCAAAGTACTGCAATGAATTTGCTACAAACATTTTTATTTGTATAAAAAATAATGTGTGTATACATGTATATACATGTGTTGATATGTTTTTATATGTGTATATATGTGTGTGCACATACATATTTCCACATATAAAGACATAAATATACCTTGCCATATACTGTGTATCCCTTTTTAACCCTTTTAAAAACTTTTTTTTCAATATTAGAATATTTTTTTCTTTTTTCCAAACAAGCTTTATTGATAGTAAAATAGTATAAGACAATACACATATTCTGAAAACAATAAGGTTTCTAGCATACTATAAAATAGTAAGATTATACATAAACTATGCCATTGGGATTTAGAGTGCGAGTTGCCTGACAGTATTGAAAAAGAGTTAAATTGAATTGCAGGTGGATCGCTTAGCCCTATGTGGTAATTCTAGTGAGGGATGCGGGCAATACTCATTTATCTGGCAGAGTGGGTGATAAGTGTGGGACTGAAGATTGAGAAGTAAAAAAATTAATTCCTCTGCCATGTTGAAGATAACACATTCCATTATAAATTGGCTATGCACTCATTTCAAATTAATATAAGCCTGTTCTATGCTATAAGTCTTGTATTAGGCTATGCATGCGATCCGAGGCACACATAGAACAGAAGATACATGACCAACAATGAGTGTAAATATACAATATACATATCATTATGCCACATAGGCAAGAAAAGAAAAGTACTGCAATGACGCAATAGTACAGTGTCGTTTAGAGTACATAGATGCAGCACAAAATAGGTGTCCCATGAAACCAAACCTATATAAAAACTAGATCTGGATAGCTACTTGTACCAGAGCAGATATTAAGCTATATTATATTGATGTATGACTAACATGCCAAAACAATCATAATCATAGTTATGTTAAGTTGTTTGAATATGTGAAGGGGAAAATATGATATGTGACTTAGCTTCAAATTTTACTGTGTTCTTGTCCAAGCCTAGTAATGGACCTGGACAGTGCAGATAATCTTTCGCTTCTAATTAAATAGTTTTTACATTAACTAAATGGCAACATCTAATGACATTTTGTTAGAAGTGTGGGAAGTTTATATGATGCCTAATATGCGACAGTAAAGCATACTGCCAGCTTTAATATACTCTTCACCTCTCCACCAACTCTTACGGCTAGATTTAGAGTTCTGCGGCCAAAGGGGTGCGTTAGCTACGTGTGCTTTTTTCCCCCCGCACCTTTTAAATACCGCTGGTATTTAGAGTTCACAGAAGGGCTGCGTTAGGCTCCAAAAACGGAGCGTAGAGCATATTTACCGCCACTGCAACTCTCAATACCAGCGGTGCTTACGGACACGGCCAGCTTCAAAAACGTGCTCGTGCACGATTCCCCCATAGGAAACAATGGGGTCGTTTGAGCTGAAAAAAAACCCTAACACCTGCAAAAAAGCAGCGTTCAGCTCCTAACGCAGCCCCATTGTTTCCTATGGGGAAACACTTCCTAAGTCTGCACCTAACACCCTAACATGTACCCCGAGTCTAAACACCCCTAACCTTACACTTATTAACCCCTAATCTGCCGCCCCTGCTATCACTGACCCCTGCATATTATTATTAACCCCTAATCTGCCGCTCCGTACACCTCCGCAACCTACGTTATCCCTATGAACCCCTAATCTGCTGCCCCTAACCCCCGCCGACCCCTATATTATATTTATTACCCCCTAATCTGCCCCCCCCCCCAATGTCGCTGCTACCTACCTACAATTATTAACCCCTAATCTGCCGACCGGACCTCACCGCTACTCTAATAAATGTATTAAACCCTAAAGCTAAGTCTAACCCTAACACCCCCCTAAGTTAAATATAATTTTTATCTAACGAAATAAAATAAATCTTATTCCGTCATATGTCCTTAAGAGGTTAAATAAATTAATCCTATTTAAAGCTAAATACTTACCTGTAAAATAAACCCTAATATAGCTACAATATAAATACTAATTATATTGTAGCTATTTTAGGATTAATATTTATTTTACAGGCAACTTTGTATTTATTTTAACCAGGTACAATAGCTATTAAATAGTTAATAACTATTTAATAGCTATCTGGTTAAAATAATTACAAAAGTACCTGTAAAATAAATCCTAACCTAAATTACAATTAAACCTAACACTACACTATCAATAAATAAATTAAATACAAATACCTACAAATAAATACAAATAAATACACTAACTAAAGTACAAAAAGTAAAAAAAGAACTAAGTTACAAAAAATAAAAAAAGAACTGTTACAAAAAATAAAAAAATAATTTACAAACATTATAAAAATATTACAACAATTTTAAGCTAATTACACCTACTCTAAGCCCCCTAATAAAATATACATACCCCTAATCTAACCCAAACCCCCCTTAAATAAACCTAACACTAAGCCCCTGTAGATCTTCCTACCTTGTCTTCACCACGCCGGGTATCACCGATCCGTCCAGAAGAGGGTCCGAATTCTTCCTGAAGTCTTCTATCAAGCGGCATCTTCAATCTTCATTCGTCGGGAGTTCGTCGTGGAGGAAGGATGTTCCGCGTCGGCGGGATGAAGATGGAGCCGGAAGATTGAAGATAGAAGACTTCAGCCGGATGATGGACCTCTTCACCCCCGCTTGGATGAAGACTTCAGCCGGATGATGGACCTCTTCAGCCCCCGCTTGGATGAAGACATCGCCCGGATAGGAGGAAGACTTCGCACCCTCATCTGGACGGATCGGTGATACCGGGCGTGGTGAAGACAAGGTAGGAAGATCTTCAGGGGCTTAGTGTTAGGTTTATTTAAGGGGGTTTTGGGTTAGATTAGGGGTATGTGGGTGGTGGGTTGTAATGTTGGGGGGGGTATTGTATGTTTTTTTTTACAGGCAAAAGAGCAGAATACTTTGGGGCATGCCCCGCAAAAGGCCCTTTTAAGGGCTGGTAAGGTAAAAGAGCTTTTCAATTTTTATTTTAGAATAGGGTAGGGCATTTTTTTATTTTGGGGGGCTTTGTTATTTTATTAGGGGGCTTAGAGTAGGTGTAATTGGCTTAAAATTGTTGTAATATTTTTATAATGTTTGTAAATTATGTTTTATTTTTTGTAACTTAGTTTTTTTTTATTTTTTTTACTTAAGTTAGTGTATTTATTTGTAGGTATTTGTATTTAATTTATTTATTGATAGTGTAGAGTTAGGTTTAATTGTAGATAATTGTAGGTAGTTTATTTAATTAATTTATTGATAGTGTAGTGTTAGGCTTAATTGTAACTTAGGTTAGGATTTATTTTACAGGTACTTTTGTAATTATTTTAACTAGGTAGCTATTAAATAGTTATTAACTATTTAATAGCTATTGTACCTGGTTAAAATAAATACAAATTTGCCTGTAAAATAAATATTAATCCTAAAATAGCTACAATATAATTATTATTTATATTGTAGCTATATTAGGGGTTATTTTACAGGTAAGTATTTAGCTTTAAATAGGATTAATTTATTTAATAAGATTTATTTTATTTCGTTAGATAAAAATTATATTTAACTAAGGGGGGTGTTAGGGTTAGACTTAGCTTTAGGGGTTAATACATTTATTAGAGTAGCGGTGAGGTCCGGTCGGCAGATTAGGGGTTAATAATTGTAGGTAGGTAGCGGCGACGTTGGGGGGGGGCAGATTAGGGGTTAATAAATATTATGTAGGTGTCGGCGGTGTTAGGGGCAGCAGATTAGGGGTACATAGGGATAATGTAGGTTGCGGCGGTGTGCGGTCGGCAGATTAGGGGTTAAAAAAATTTAATAGAGTGGCGGCGATGTGGGGGGGGCCTCGGTTTAGGGGTACATAGGTAGTTTATGGGTGTTAGTGTACTTTAGAGCACAGTAGTTAAGATCTTTATGAACCGGCGTTAGCCCAGAAAGCTCTTAACTCCTGGCTTTTCTCTGCGGCTGGAGTCTTGTCGTTAGATTTCTAACTCTCACTTCAACCAAGACTCTAAATACCGGCGTTAGAAAGATCCCATTGAAAAGATAGGATACGCAAATGGCGTAGGGGGATCTGCGGTATGGAAAAGTCGCGGCTGGAAAGTGAGCGTTAGACCCTTTCCTGACTGACTCTAAATACCAGAGGGCGGCCAAAACCAGCGTTAGGACCCCCTAACGCTGGTTTTGACGGCTAATGCAGAACTCTAAATCTAGGCGTTAGTTATCCTATAGCAACTATATTGGTCATAACGGTTCTTGCATGTAAGGCTGTTTCAGGTAGCATATAAATCATCTCTGCTGGTATGGTTTAAATGAGTTAATGATGAGACAAATGAATATCCCTTTTCACTGTCTAGCATTAATCTTAATGAACATTATAGAAAACAAATCAAAAACAAATGAACAAAAAGAACAATAAACCCTAAACTTATCTTGTTGATAAGAGTCATTAACGCTTCTAGCTGTGTTGCTTGAGCGAGCTATTAATTATAAATATGGTGAAGGGAAATAAACAAACATAGTAAAGAAACATAGCATGATAATGAGATGCAAAATTAAGTCTGACTGCACTCAGAAAAACCTCCCCACATGCCTCCAAACAGTGTATCCAGATATGTTTCCATAAATCTACATCTCAGCCGATTCCTATGGCGCAGTGGGGTTTTAGTGCTCTCTCCCTGAAAGCTATCTGCCAAGTCCCTTGATGTAGACGGTTGCCGGGAAAAAACAGAGTCTTAGGCAAGAATATCTGTGCATTAACCAACCCGTCAGATCCAGGTTTGCTGGTTGTTTGTACAGGCAGGCTTTTAGCTCTATATGTATGGTGCTCATATCGGTTGTCATGTGCAGTAACGGGCGTGTCGGGAGCATCAGTAGACTCATGATCTGGAGCAAGCTAACAATACACCAGTTGCACAGAGGAGAAGGGTGGGGCTGTATCCAATTTTTGCAGATCCCCATCACTCAACCCGAGACGCCATCCTCCATGATTGGCCACATTTTTCCATGGTGATCCCTTTATATAGTCTATAGCTGACATTTGTGTAGTGGACACGGGAAATGGCCCTGCTGTTTTAAAGGGCTCATTGGCATCATCAACTCCTTGGCCTTCCTCCTCTTGTCCCTGGGGTCTCCATATTGTGACCGCTTTAGCAGCCTCGCGGTGTGATATTTCTGGCAGTTGGTGAAGCTCAGGAAATAAAGATATCGACTCAAGAGCCGGCGTCTCAGTCAGCAGACGCTGCATAGTTATTTCCAGTCTAGTGAGCGCTGGGAGCAGTATAATTTTTAGGGCAGAAAGGATATCCTGCATCTGGCTATCTTCCGTTATTATAACGTTGGTCCAATCCAGTGAAGGCTGGAGAGTTGAAAGTATCTGCATAGCCACGTTGCACTCCATTTCCCTGAAGCAGCGGTCCTGCAATTAATATGTACAAAGTCCCTTGGGGGTTCTATTTTAGTCAGTTGACTTCCGTGGAAGAAAAGAATGAAATATTTCTATCTGCTTGAAGTTCCCGGACAGCTTCCCTGTCAAGGGAGATGCAGATGGCATAGAATGATGGCAATATAGTTTAGATTAGAAGAAGAGTTCTTCAGAGCAACAGAAGCTCGCAGCCATCTTCTAGAGCCGCCCACCAGAAGTCTTTTTTTTAATTTTTTTAAACAAATTAACAAAATAGATGAACATAGTAACATCATATTGTATCTGAGGTAACCATATCTTTGGTTTAACATATAGGTTGTTAGTTTAAAGAAATAAGCAATATTTAAATAACTTTCCGCTAGATTTGGAGTTTTGTCGGTAACGACCCGAAAAACTAACGCCGGCTTTTTTCTGGCCGCACCATAAAAATAACTCTGGTATTGAGAGTCCACATAAAGGCTGCGTTAGGCTCCAAAAAAGGAGCGTAGAGCATTTTTAACGCAGCTTCAACTCTCAATACCAGAGTTGCTTACACAAGCGGCCAGCCTCAAAAACGTGCTTGTGCACGATTCCCCCATAGGAAACAATGGGGCTGTTTGAGCTGAAAAAAAACCTAACAGCTGCAAAAAAGCCGCATTCAGCTCTTAACGCAGCCCCATTGTTTGCTATGGGGAAACACTTCCTATGTCTGCACCTAACACCCTTACATGTACCCCGAGTCTAAACACCCCTAACCTTACACTTATTAACCCCTAATCTGCCGCCCCCGCTATCGCTGACACCTGCATTTTATTTTTAACCCCTAATCTGCCGCTCCGTAAACCGCCGCTACTTACATTATCCCTATGTACCCCTAATCTGCTGCCCCTAACACCGCCGACCCCTATATTATATTTATTAACCCCTAATCTGCCCCCCTCAACGTCGCCTCCATCTGCCTACATTTATTAACCCCTAATCTGCCGACCGCAAAGCGCCGCCACCTACGTTATCCTTATGTACCCCTAATCTGCTGCCCCTAACACCGCCGACCCCTATATTATATTTATTAACCCCTAATCTGCCCCCCTCAACGTCGCCTCCACCTGCCTACACTTATTAACCCCTAATCTGCCGAGCGGACCTGAGCGCTACTATAATAAAGTTATTAACCCCTAATCCGCCTCACTAACCCTATAATAAATAGTATTAACCCCTAATCTGCCCTCCCTAACATCGCCGACACCTAACTTCAATTATTAACCCCTAATCTGCCGACTGGAGCTCACCGCTACTCTAATAAATGTATTAACCCCTAAAGCTAAGTCTAACCCTAACACTAACACCCCCCTAAGTTAAATATAATTTAAATCTAACGAAATTAATTAACTCTTATTAAATAAATTATTCCTATTTAAAGCTAAATACTTACCTGTAAAATAAATCTTAATATAGCTACAATATAATTTATAATTATATTATAGCTATTTTAGGATTAATATTTATTTTACAGGTAACTTTGTATTTATTTTAACCAGGTACAATAGCTATTAAATAGTTAAGAACTATTTAATAGCTAAAATAGTTAAAATAATTACAAATTTACCTGTAAAAGAAATCCTAACCTAAGTTACAATTAAACCTAACACTAGACTATCAATAAATTAATTAAATAAACTACCTACAATTACCTACAATTAACCTAACACTACACTATCAATAAATTAATTAAATACAATTGCTACAAATAAATACAATTAAATAAACTAGCTAAAGTACAAAAAATAAAAAAGAACTAAGTTACAAAAAATAAAAAAATATTTACAAACATAAGAAAAATATTATAACAATTTTAAACTAATTACACCTACTCTAAGCCCCCTAATAAAATAACAAAGCCCCCCAAAATAAAAAAATGCCCTACCCTATTCTAAATTACTAAAGTTCAAAGCTCTTTTACCTTACCAGCCCTGAACAGGGCCCTTTGTGGGGCATGCCCCAAGAAATACAGCTCTTTTGCCTGTAAAAAAAACCCATACAATACCCCCCCCAACATTACAACCCACCACCCACATACCCCTAATCTAACCCAAACCCCCCTTAAATAAATCTAACACTAAGTCCCTGAAGATCATCCTACCTTGTCTTCACCTCACCGGGTATCACACCGATCCGTCCAGAAGAGCTCCTCCGATGTCCTGATCCAAGCCCAAGCGGGGGGCTGAAGAGGTCCATGATCCGGCTGAAGTCTTCATCCAAGCGGGGCAGAAGAGGTCTTCCATCAGCCAATCAGAATATTCCTACCTTAATTACGATTGGCTGATAGAATCCTATCAGCCAATCGGAATTCGAGGGACGCCATCTTGGATGACATCATTTAAAGGAACCGTCATTCGTCGTTCAGTCGTCGGCCAGGATGGATGTTCCGCGGTGGAGGTCTTCAGGATGCTGCCGCTTCGCTCCGGATGGATGCCGCTTGGATGAAGACTTCAATCGGATGGAAGACCTTCTGCCCCGCTTGGATGAAGACTTCAGCCGGATCATGGACCTCTTCAGCCCCCCGCTTGGGCTTGGATCAGGACATCGGAGGAGCTCTTCTGGACGGATCGGTGTGATACCCGGTGAGGTGAAGACAAGGTAGGATGATCTTTAGGGGCTTAGTGTTAGGTTTATTTAAGGGGGGTTTGGGTTAGATTAGGGGTATGTGGGCGGTGGGTTGTAATGTTGGGGGGCTTGGGTATTGTATGTTTTTTTTTTACAGGCAAAAGAGCTGTATTTCTTGGGGCATGCCCCGCAAAGGGCCCTGTTCAGGGCTGGTAAGGTAAAAGAGCTTTGAACTTTAGTAATTTAGAATAGGGTAGGGCATTTTTTTATTTTGGGGGGCTTTGTTATTTTATTAGGGGGCTTAGAGTAGGTGTAATTAGTTTAAAATTGTTGTAATATTTTTCTTATGTTTGTAAATATTTTTTTATTTTTTGTAACTTAGTTCTTTTTTATTTTTTGTACTTTAGCTAGTTTATTTAATTGTATTTATTTGTAGCAATTGTATTTAATTAATTTATTGATAGTGTAGTGTTAGGTTAATTGTAGGTAATTGTAGGTAGTTTATTTAATTAATTTATTGATAGTCTAGTGTTAGGTTTAATTGTAACTTAGGTTAGGATTTATTTTACAGGTAAATTTGTAATTATTTTAACTATTTTAGCTATTAAATAGTTCTTAACTATTTAATAGCTATTGTACGTGGTTAAAATAAATACAAAGTTACCTGTAAAATAAATATTAATCCTAAAATAGCTATAATATAATTATAATTTATATTGTAGCTATATTAGGATTTATTTTACAGGTAAGTATTTAGCTTTAAATAGGAATAATTTATTTAATAAGAGTTAATTAATTTAGTTAGATTTAAATTATATTTAACTTAGGGGGGTGTTAGTGTTAGGGTTAGACTTAGCTTTAGGGGTTAATACATTTATTAGAATAGCGGTGAGCTCCGGTCGGCAGATTAGGGGTTAATAATTGAAGTTAGGTGTCGGCGATGTTAGGGAGGGCAGATTAGGGGTTAATACTATTTATTATAGGGTTAGTGAGGCGGATTAGGGGTTAATAACTTTATTATAGTAGCGCTCAGGTCCGCTCGGCAGATTAGGGGTTAATAAGTGTAGGCAGGTGGAGGCGACGTTGAGGGGGGCAGATTAGGGGTTAATAAATATAATATAGGGGTCGGCGGTGTTAGGGGCAGCAGATTAGGGGTACATAAGGATAACGTAGGTGGCGGCGCTTTGCGGTCGGCAGATTAGGGGTTAATAAGTGTAGGTAGGTGGAGGCGACGTTGTGGGGGGCAGGTTAGGGGTTAATAAATATAATATAGGGGTCGGCGGTGTTAGGGGCAGCAGATTAGGGGTACATAAGGATAACGTAGGTGGCGGTCGGCAGATTAGGGGTTAAAAAAATGTATTCGAGTGTCGGCGATGTGGGGGGACCTCGGTTTAGGGGTACATAGGTAGTTTATGGGTGTTAGTGTACTTTTGAGTACAGTAGTTAAGAGCTTTATGAACCGGCGTTAGCCCAGAAAGCTCTTAACTACTGACTTTTTTCCTGCGGCTGGAGTTTTGTCGTTAGATGTCTAACGCTCACTTCAGAAACGACTCTAAATACCGGAGTTAGAAAGATCCCATTGAAAAGATAGGATACGCAATTTACGTAAGGGGATCTGCGGTATGGAAAAGTCGCGGCTGAAAAGTGAGCGTTAGACCCTATTTTGAGTGACTCCAAATACCGGCGGTAGCCTAAAACCAGCGTTAGGAGCCTCTAACGCTGGTTTTCACGGCTACCGCCAAACTCCAAATCTGGGTCTTTGTGAGTTACATTCGCAATGAGTTATGCAACTGAAGTAGGGTGTGTGTTTGTGGAGTGGGTATATTCATCCCAATAGAAAGCCATAGCACTATAAAAATCTAGCCTGTTAGTTTTTTGGTAGTGGTATTTCTCCAGAGACAGAAGAGAAGTTACATTCTGTCTCCAACTTTTTATTGTAGGTATCAGCTGTTTATTCCAGAGCCTTGGAATCAATTGCTTAGCGCCACTGATCATTATGTATAATAGTGTTGATCTATACTTGCATTTAATTTATTTGTGTACTTCCTGCCAGTAAGGCTGGAGGGTAGGACAGTCCCACCAAATGTGGAACAAGGTACCAATCTGATTGCAGGCTCTCCAGCATGAAGGGTCTGATTGCTTGTAAATTTTATCTAATCTACTTGGATTGAGATACCATCGTCCTAGTATTTTCATGTTAGTCTCTGTTATGCTCATTGATGAAGGTGATTTACCCATTTGTTTAAAGATTGTGTTCCAAGTCTCAAGCAGGATATTAAAGCCTAATTCTGTTTCCCATGTTTTGGTATATGAGGGAAGTTTTCTGGAGTGGATGTCTAGTAATATTTTATATATTGCTGAAAGTGTTCCTTTCATGTGGTTGGTGGACCAGCATAAAATTTCAAAGGGATACAGACCTCTGACCAGGTCATGCTTATCCCTATTTTGTGTGATAAAGTGGGACAGTTGCAAGTATTCAAACCATCTTTTAAAGAAAGGGATGTTTCTGTCTGCTTAGGCTGCTTTTGTTAATAATGTCCCATTTTCCAACACAGAATGACATGGCAAATATGTAGATATGCTGTGTGCCCTGTCCATCATCAAGTTTTGATGCGTGGGAAGCTCTAAATTATGTAACAAGGGTGTAAGTGGTGAAGGAATTGTTGAGATTCCTCTCTGTGTTCCTGCTAGGGTGTCCCATGTAGCCAAAGTGTCCTGAGTTAATGTAGGAGTTTGAGATGGGATATTCCTAAATTGCCTGTGCGTCCAGCAGATGCCCCCCAGGCTTTTTGTGTTGGCTAGATTGTGTTCTAGTTTTACCCATTCCTTACTTTGTGTATTCTTGCACCAATCTACAATTCTAGTTAGTTGTGCCGCTTGTTTATAAAAGCAAGGTTGGGGATTCTGAGCCCTCCTTTGTCACGACTTCTATATAACGTGGGTTTAGCTATTCTAGGTTTTTTAATATTAGAATAATATGTTTAGGATGTGTTTTTTTAATTTATTTTAACTCTTACACTTTACTGCAGGTCTTTCGCTACATTGCAACCTGTAACTTGCAACTTGTAATTGGTCCCGGTACCCATTGAAAGTATAGGTTTTATTAGAGGTATATCCGCTGTGCTAACCCGCCTCTGGTAAATGGGATTTACAATGGACTTGTACAGTCATATCAAGTTGCACACTAATGTTAGCGTGATCCAGCATTATTGCTTATCGTGTTATTAGCGTGCATCCTTTAATCTGGTCCTTGATGGGCCTTCTAGAACTTATCTGCCATCAAAATATATGTTCCTATGTATTTCTTTGATAGTTTGATGTATAAAAAATGGTGCAGTAGAACAGCCAATATCCTATAATATAAAAGGCGTTATGTTTGTCCGAAGCTGTCATGCGCAGTAGAGACTGTGCGAGGAAAAACATACCTGGCCATTAGGATCAGACAGAAGAGAGGGTGGGTGGAAGCGTTAGTGACGGGGGGGTGGTCAGGCGGGAGCAACGTTATGGGGACATGGCTGGGTGGGAGTGGGTGTGGCAGTGAGAGAGAGTGCAAGAGAGGGGAGAGCGAAAGCAAAAGAGGGGGGAGAGAGAGAGCAAAAGAGAGGGGAAAGAGGGGAGAGAGTGCAAAAGAGGGGGGAGAGAGAGCAAAAGAGGCAGGGAGAGAGAGCAAAAGAGGGGGGAGAGAAAGCAAAAGATAGGGAAAGAGAGAGCAAAAGAGAGGGGAATAGAGAGCACAAGAGTGAGGGGGGAGAGAGAGCATAAGAGAGGGGGTGAGAGAGAGCAAAAGAGGGAGGAGGGACCGCAAAAGAGAGGGGGGGGAGAGAGAGCAAAAGAGAGGGGAGAGAGAGCAAAAGAGAGGGGGGAGAGAGCAAAAGAGAGGGGGGAGAGAGAGCAAAAGAGAAGGGGAGAGAGAGTAAAAGAGAGGGGGGTGAGAGAGCGCAAAAGAGGGGAGAGAGAGAGCAAAAGAGAGGAGAGAGAGAGCAAAAGAGAAAGGGGGAGAGAGCACAAAAGAGAGGAGGGAGAGAGAGCGCAAAAGAGAGGGGGGAGAGAGAGCAAAAGAGAGTGAGGGAGAGAGAGAGAGCAAAATAGAGGGGGGAGAGAGAGAGCAAAAGAGTGGAGGGAGAGAGAGCAAAAGAGAGGGGGAGAGAGAGAGCGAAAGAGAGGGGGGAGAGAGTAAACGAGAGGGGGAGAGAGAGCAAAAGCGAGAGAGAGCAAAAGAGAGGGGGGAGAGAGAGCAAAAGAGAGGGGGGGAGAGAGAGCAAAAGAGAGGGGGGAGAGAGAGCAAAAGAAAAGGGGAGAGAGAGCGAGCAAAAGAGGGGGGGAGAGATAGAGCAAAAGAGAGGGGGGAGAGAGACAGAGCAAAAGAGAGGTGGGAGAGAGACAGAGCAAAAGAGAGGGGGGAGAGAGGGCCTAAAAGAGAGGGGAGAAAGAGATAGTAAAAGAGAGGGGGAGAGAGACAGAGCAAAAGAGAGGGGGGAGAGAGGGCCTAAAAGAGAGGGGAGAAAGAGATAGTAAAAGAGAGGGGGGAGAGAGAAAGATAGCAAGAGAGGAGAGAGAGAAGGAGAAAAAGAGAGGGGGAGAGAGAGAGAGCAAGAGAGGGGAAAGAGGGAGCAAAAGAGAGGGCCTAAAAGAGAGGGGAGAAAGAGATAGTAAAAGAGAGGGGGGAGAGAGAGGGAGCAAAAGAGAGGGGGGGAGAGAGGGAGCAAAAGAGAGGGGGGAGAGAGTGAGCAAAAAAAAGCAGGGAGATAGAGAGCAAAAGAGAGGGGGGAGAGAGAGCAAGGAGTGGGACCGCTGTATTGCAAAAAATGGCCCGTGTACACAGGCTTTAGGAGTAGTATTCTAATATAAATTTAATAAAATCGGACTACTGTATGACAGTATAAAACCATTTTACCTTCGTATATACCGACTAGAAAACAAAATAAAATTCATTTTTAAAACTTTCTAAAACAGCAAAAGATACATAATTCCACTCATAATACTGTTTCTTGTACCCACAGCTTGGCGTCACTGCACCTTTACTGACCAACCGTGGAGTGGTTCACCAGTTCATGGGGAAGCTGTCTAATGCAATGAGAGATTACCAGGCAGCTGTCTCAGCCAATCCCAAGTATTCACTGGCTTATTTTAATGCAGCAAACTTGTATTTTCATAATCGCCAGTTCACACAGGTACGTTTACATTAGTTAAAGGGTGATTTAAAGGGACATGAAATACATTTTTTTCCTTTCATGATTTAGATAGAGCATACAATTTTAAACAAAGTTTATTCATTTTCTTTGTATTCTTTTGCTAAAGGAGCAGGACTGGGAGCAGCTGGACAGCAGCTTAAACTTTAATAACGTTAAAGTAGTAGCTTTATCATCAGAAGCAATGTAATTCACCTTTTTGTTAAAGGGACACTAAACCCAAATTTGTTTCTTTCATGATTCAGACAGAGCATGCAATTTTAAGCAACTTTCTAATTTACTCCTATTATAATTGTTTCTTCATTCTCTTGCTATCTTTATTTGAAAAAGAAGGCATCTAAGCTAAGGAGCCAGCCAATTTTTGGTTCAGACCCTGGGCAGCGCTTGTTTACTGGTGGGTGCATTTAGCCACCAATCAGCAAGCACAACCCAGGTTATGAACCAAAAATGGGCCAGCTTCTAAACTTACATTCATCTTGATAATAGGAGTAAATTAGAAAGTTGCTTAAAATTGCATGCTCTATCTGAATCATGAAAGAGAAAATTTTGGGTTCCGTGTCCCTTTAATGATTTTACTAAATAGTTTGCTACCCAGGGAGCTCTTTTTAGTTTTGTATCATTTTCTACTGTGTAAGAATGAATTGTGTTACATTAGCTGAATTTTCATTATATTTCCTTAAAAAAAGAAAATAGCGCTCAAGTTAAAATTTTAATGCAAACGTATTAGCGTCCATATTACAAGTTTAAAGTAAAAAGTTAGCGCGAGAGCAAAAGACTCGGGTGTGATAACTTCAGGACTACAGATATCGTGACTGCACTTCTTCTCCTTATAGACTTCTAGGGGGTACACTCAAAAATACTATTAGTTATCGGTTGTGTGCTAACCTGACACTGCGCTAGACCAACTGCGCTAATGCCGAAGGTGCATTAGGAATACTTTAAATTCCTATGTTCTTCGCATAGATTTTTTAAAATTTTAAATATATATATATATATATATATATATATATATATATACAATATAGTATATATATAGAAATATGTATTTAAAAATAAAAGATCAACTGTTTTCTATATGGAGAACATAGGAATGTCTATTTAAAACACATTAAAACATATTAAAAATGAATGAAAATTATATTGCATGCTTCAAGGTATTTGACTGGAAAGGGTTCAAAAGTGTATATAGTCTTTATGTTTATATATATGTGTGTGTGTATGTATGTATGTGTTCACATTAATATTTACACATACAGGTGTACCTCAGTGATATTGCGGGTTCAGTTCCAGACCACCACTATAAAGCGAATATTGCAATAAAGTGAGTCACATTATTTGTTTTGTTTCTCAGTGCATATTTACACTATGCTGTAGTCTATTAAGTGTGCAATAGCATTATGTCTTAACAAAACAATGTACATACCTTGATTACAAAATACTTTATTGCTAAAAAATGGCAACCATCATCTGAGCCTTCAGTGAGTCATAATCTTTTTGCTGGTGGTGCGTATGGTGGTTTGTATATATAGGTGTGTACATATGTGTATTCATGTATATTTGTGTTTGGAAATGGAGCCGATAGACATGTTTGACACAAACCTTAAATTTGTAAAAAGCACAATAAAGTGAAGTGCGATAAAACCAGGTGTGCCTGTACTGTATAAACACATAAGACATAGAGTATATATTAGAAATATGTCTATTTCCACTCCCACTGCATTATGTGACAGCCATCCGCCAATAACAAATGCATATACGTATATTCTGTGCATTCTTGCACATGCTCAGTAGGAACTGGTGACTCAAAAAGTTTAAATATAAAAAGACTGTGCACATTTTCACCTAGATTACCAGTTTTGCGTTAGAGGCTGTGCGGTGCTAACGAGCAGTTTTCCCTCACCGCTCACATGCAGCGCTGGTATTACGAGTTTTCAGAAACCCGTCGTTAAAAGACAAGAAGTGAGCGTTGAGCAAAATTTTGCTCATTACCACACTCCAATACCAGCGCTGCTTAAGCTTCTCCATAGGAATCAACGGGGAGAACCGGCTGAAAAAAAGTCTAACACCTGCAATAAAGCAGCGTAAAACTCAACGCAGCCCCATTGATTCCTATGGGGAAATACATTTTATGTCTACACCTAACACCCTAACATGATCCCGAGTCTAAATACCCCTAATCTTACACTTATTAACCCCCTAATCTGCCACCCCGACATCGCCGACACCTACATTATAATTATTAACCCATAATCTGCTGCTCCGGACACCGCCGCCACCTACATTATACTTATGAACCCCTAGCAGACAGTAACTAAAATCGATTGCTGTTTCCACATAGGACTGTTGAGATGAAGTAACTTCAGTTGGGGGAAACAGTTAGCAGACTTTTCTGCTTAAGGTATGACTAGCCATATTTCTAACAAGACCATGTAATGCTGGAAGGCTGTCATTTCCCCTCATGGGGACCGGTAAGCCATTTTCTTAGTCAAGCAAACAGAATAAAGGGCTTAATATGGGCTATAAAACTGGTAGACACTTTTATGGGCTAAATCGATTGCTTTATTTGGGCAAGACATGCAGATGCATGTGTGAGGATCTGAAAGTAGCTGGAAAAGTTTCTAGAAGGCGTCACTTGGTATCGTATTCCCCTCTGGGCTTGGTTAGGTCACAGCAAAGGCTATAGCTGGGACTGTATAGGGGTTAAATTTTTAAACGGCTCCGGTTCCGTTATTTTAGGGGGTAAAGCTCTGAAAATTGGTGTGCAATACTCTTAATGCTTTAAGACACTGTGGTGAAATTTTGGTAATTTTTGAACAATTCCTTCATACTTTTTCACATATTCAGTAATAAAGTGTTTTCTGTTTAAAATTTAAAGAGACAGTAACGGTTTTGTTTTAAAACGTTTTTTGTGCTTTATTGACAAGTTTAAGCCTGTTTAACATGTCTGTGCCTTCGGATAAGCTATGTTCTATATGTATGAAAGCCAATGTGTCTCCCCATTTAAATTTGTGTGATAATTGTGCCATAGCGTCCAAACAAAGTAAGGACAGTACTGCCACAGATAATGAAATTGCCCAAGATGATTCCTCAGATGAGGGGAGTAAACATGATACTACATCATCTCCTACTGTGTCTACACCAGTTTTGCCCACGCAGGAGGCCCCTAGTACATCTAGCGCGCCAATGCTTATTACCATGCAACAATTGACGGCTGTAATGGATAACTCCATAGCAAATTTTTTATCCAAAATGCCTACATATCAGAGAAAGCTCGATTGCTCTGTTTTAAACACTGAAGAGCAGGAGGGCGCTGATGATAATTGTTCTGTCATACCCTCACACCAATATGAAGTGGCCATGAGGGAGGTTTTGTCAGATGGGGAAATTTCAGATTCAGAAAAAATTTCTCAACAAGCTGAACCTGATGTTGTGACATTTAAATTTAAATTAGAACATCTCCGCGCACTGCTTAAAGAGGTGTTATCTACTCTGGATGATTGTGACAACTTGGTCATTCCAGAGAAATTATGTAAGATGGACAAGTTCCTATAGGTTCCGGTGCACCCCGACGCTTTTCCTATACCCAAGCGGGTGGCAGACATAGTGAATAGGGAGTGGGAAAAGCCCGGCATACCTTTTGTTCCCCCCCCTATATTTAAGAAATTATTTCCTATGGTCGACCCCAGAAAGGACTTATGGCAGACAGTCCCTAAGGTAGAGGGGGCAGTTTCTACTCTAAACAAGCGCACTACTATTCCTATCGAGGATAGTTGTGCTTTCAAAGATCCTATGGATAAAAAATTGGAGGGTTTGCTTAAAAAGATTTTTGTACAGCAAGGTTACCTTCTACAACCCATTTCGTGCATCGTTCCTGTCACTACAGCAGCGTGGTTCTGGTTCGAGGAACTAGAAAAGTCGCTCAGTAGAGAGACTCCATATGAGGAGGTTATGGACAGAGTTCACGCACTTAAGTTGGCTAACTCTTTTATTTTAGATGCCGCTTTGCAATTAGCTAGATTAGCGGCGAAAAATTCAGGGTTTGCAATCGTGGCGCGCAGAGCGCTTTGGCTAAAGTCTTGGTCAGCGGATGTGTCATCCAAGACAAAATTGCTTAACATCCCTTTCAAAGGCAAAACTCTATTTGGACCAGAATTGAAAGAGATTATCTCAGACATCACTGGGGGAAAGGGCCACGCCCTTCCACAAGATAGGCCTTTCAAGGCCAAGAATAAGTCTAATTTTCGTTCCTTTCGCAATTTCAGGAACGGACCGGCCTCTAATTCTGCATCCTCTAAGCAAGAGGGTAATGCCTCACAACCCAAACCAGCCTGGAAACCGATGCAAGGCTGGAACAAGGGTAAGCAGGCCAAGAAGCCTGCTGCTGCTAACAAAACAGCATGAAGGAGTAGCCCCCGATCCGGGACCGGATGTAGTAGGGGGCAGACTCTCTCTCTTTGCTCAGGCTTGGGCAAGAGATGTTCAGGATCCCTGGGCACTGAAATAGTTTCTCAGAGTTATCTTCTGGAATTCAGGGAACTACCCCCAAGGGGAAGGTTCCACATGTCTCACTTATCCTTAAACCAAATAAAGAGACAGGCGTTCTTACATTGTGTAGAAGACCTGTTAAAGATGGGAGTGATACACCCAGTTCCAATACAGGAACAAGGAATGGGATTTTATTCAAATCTGTTCGTAGTTCCCAAAAAAGAGGGAACTTTCAGACCAATTTTGGATTTGAAGATCCTAAACAAATTTCTCAGGGTACCATCGTTCAAGATGGAAACCATTCGAACGATTCTACCCACTATCCAGGAAGGTCAATTTATGACTACCGTGGATCTAAAGGATGCGTACCTACATATTCCTATCCACAAAGAACATCATCAGTTCCTAAGGTTCGCCTTTCTGGACAAACATTACCAGTTTGTGGCCCTCCCATTCGGGTTAGCCACTGCTCCAAGGATTTTCACAAAGATACTAGGGTCCCTTCTAGCGGTTCTAAGACCGAGGGGCATTGCAGTAGTACCTTACTTGGACGACATTCTAATACAAGCGTCGTCCCTGTCAAAAGCAAAGGCTCATACAGACATCGTTCTGGCCTTTCTCAGATCACACGGATGGAAGGTGAACATAGAAAAAAGTTCTTTGTCTCCGTCAACAAGAGTTCCCTTCTTGGGAACAATAATAGATTCCTTAGAAATGAGGATTTTTCTGACAGAGGTCAGAAAGTCAAAACTTCTAAGCACTTGTCAAGTTCTTCATTCTGTTCCACGTCCTTCCATAGCGCAGTGCATGGAAGTAGTAGGGTTGATGGTTGCAGCAATGGACATAGTTCCTTTTGCACAAATTCATCTAAGACCATTACAACTGTGCATGCTCAAACAGTGGAATGGGGACTATACAGACTTGTCTCCAATGATTCAGGTAGATCAGAAGACCAGAGATTCACTCCGTTGGTGGCTGACCCTGGACCATCTATCCCAGGGAATGAGCTTCCGCAGTCCAGAGTGGGTCATTGTCACGACCGACGCCAGTCTAGTGGGCTGGGGCGCGGTCTGGGAATCCCTGAAAGCTCAGGGACTATGGTCTCGGGAAGAGTCTCTTCTCCCGATAAACATTCTGGAACTAAGAGCGATCTTCAATGCTCTCAGGGCTTCGCCTCAGCTAGCAAAGGCCAGATTCATAAGATTCCAATCAGACAACATGACGACCGTTGCGTATATCAATCATCAGGGGGGAACAAGGAGTTCCCTGGCGATGAAAGAAGTGACCAAAATAATTCAATGGGCGGAGGATCACTCCTGCCACCTATCTGCGATCCACATCCCAGGTGTGGAAAACTGGGAAGCGGATTATCTGAGTCGTCAGACATTCCATCCGGGGGAGTGGGAACTCCACCCGGAGATCTTTGCCCAACTAACTCAATTATGGGGCATTCCGGACATGGATCTGATGGCGTCTCGTCAGAACTTCAAGGTTCCTTGCTACGGGTTCAGATCCAGGGATCCCAAGGCGACTCTAGTAGATGCACTAGTAGCACCTTGGACCTTCAACCTAGCTTATGTATTCCCACCGTTTCCTCTCATTCCCAGGCTGTTAGCCAGGATCAAACAGGAGAGGGCCTCGGTGATCTTGATAGCTCCTGCGTGGCCACGCAGGACTTGGTATGCAGTCCTGGTGAATATGTCATCGGTTCCACCATGGAAGCTACCTTTGAGACAGGACCTTCTTGTTCAGGGTCCATTCGAACATCCAAATCTGGTCTCCCTCCAGCTGACGGCTTGGAGATTGAACGCTTGATTCTATCAAAGCGTGGGTTTTCAGATTCTGTGATAGATACTCTGGTTCAGGCCAGAAAACCGGTAACTAGAAAGATTTACCATAAAATATGGAAAAGATATATCTGTTGGTGTGAATCCAAAGGATTCCCATGGAATAAGATAAAAATTCCTAAGATTCTCTCCTTTCTACAAGAAGGTTTGGAGAAAGGATTATCTGAAGTCTAAATCTAGTTCTTTCAGTTCTTCAAGGGGTTCCGTTTGAACCTCTACATTCCATAGATATTAAGTTACTATCTTGGAAAGTTTTGTTTTTGGTTGCTATTTCTTCTGCTAGAAGAGTTTCAGAGTTATCTGCTCTGCAGTGTTCTCCGCCCTATCTGGTGTTCCATGCAGATAAGGTGGTTTTGCGTACTAAGCCTGGTTTTCTTCCAAAGGTTGTTTCTAACAAGAATATTAACCAGGAGATAGTTGTACCTTCTTTATGTCCGAATCCAGTTTCTAAGAAGGAACGTTTGTTACACAATTTGGACGTAGTCCGTGCTCTAAAATTCTATTTAGAGGCTACAAAAGATTTCAGACAAACATCTTCTTTGTTTGTTGTCAATTCTGGTAAAAGGAGAGGTCAAAAAGCGACTTCTACCTCTCTTTCCTTTTGGCTTAAAAGCATCATCCGATTGGCTTATGAGACTGCTGGACGGCAGCCTCCTGAAAGAATCACAGCTCACTCCACTAGGGCTGTGGCTTCCACATGGGCCTTCAAGAACGAGGCTTCTGTTGACCAGATATGTAAGGCAGCGACTTGGTCTTCACTGCACACTTTTGCCAAATTTTACAAATTTGATACTTTTGCTTCTTCGGAGGCTATTTTTGGGAGAAAGGTTTTGCAAGCCGTGGTGCCTTCCGTTTAGGTAACCTGATTTGCTCCCTCCCTTCATCCGTGTCCTAAAGCTTTGGTATTGGTTCCCACAAGTAAGGATGACGCCGTGGGGTTAATAAATATAATATAGGGGTCGGCGGTGTTAGGGGCAGCAGATTAGGGGTACATAAGGATAACATAGGTGGCGGTCGGCAGATTAGGGGTTAAAAAAATTTAATCCAGTGGCGGCGATGTGGGGGGGCCTCGGTTTAGGGGTACATAGGTAGTTTATGGGTGTTAGTGTACTTTAGAGTACAGTAGTTAAGAGCTTTATGAACCGGCGTTAGCCCAGAAAGCTCTTAACTACTGACTTTTTTCTGCGGCTGGAGTTTTGTCGTTAGAATTCTAACTCTCACTTCAGACACGACTCTAAATACCGGAGTTAGAAAAATCCCATTGAAAAGATAGGATACGCAATTGACGTAAGGGGATCTGCGGTATAGAAAAGTTGCGGCTGAAAAGTGAGCGTTAGACCCTTTTTTGAGTGACTCCAAATACCGGAGGTAGCCTAAAACCAGCGTTTGGAGCCTCTAACGCTGGTTTTCACGGCTACCGCAAAACTCCAAATCTAGGCCTTAGGGTTTATTTTATAGGTAAGTATTTAGTTTTAAATAGGAATCATTTATTTAATTGTAGTTATTTTATTTAGTTTTATTTAAATTATATTTAAGTTAGGGGGGTGTAAGGGTTGGGGTTAGACTTAGATTTAGGGGTTAATAAATTTAATATAGTGCCGGCGACGTTGGGGGCGGCAGATTAGGGGTAATAAATGTAGGTAGGTGTTGGCGATGTTAGGGACGGCAGATTAGGGGTTAATAGTATTTAACTAGTGTTTACGAGGTGGGAGTGCGGCGGTTTAGGGGTTAATTCATTTATTGAAGTGCCGGCGATGTCCGTTTTGGCAGATTAGGGGTTAAAAAATTTAATATAGTGTTTGCGATGTGGGGGGGCCTCGGTTTAGGGGTTAATAGGTAGTTTATGGGTGTTAGTGTAGTTTTTAGCACAACGACTGACTTTCAAATGCGGGACCAGGCTTGACAGGAGAGGCTGCTCCGCTCACTTTTTCCAAGACTCGTAATACCGGCGTTAGGAAAATCCCATTGAAAATATGGGATACGCAATTGACGTAAGTGGATTTGCGTTATGTTCGAGTCGCGAAAAAAAGTGAGCGGTACACCTGTACCTGCAAGACTCGTAATACCAGCGGGTGTTAAAAAGCAGCGTTGGGACCTCTCAACGCTGCTTTTTAAGGCTAACGCAAGACTCGTAATCTAGGCGATCGTTTTTTTTTATTTTGGGGTTGACTTTTTTTAAGGGAAATTTCGTTTTGGTAATGTATTTTTAATTTTTTTGTAATTTTAGTGTTTGTTCTTTTGTAGTTTGCATTGGGGTTGTGACGGTTTAGGGGTTAAAAGGTTAGGGGGGGTTTTTTAGTGGGGGGTTGGGCGATTTAGTGTGTAGGGTTTATTGTGGTGAGCTATTGGCGGTTTAGGGATTAAGTAGTGTAGGGAGATAATGCAGTGGGCTATTGGCACTTTAGGGGTTAATAGTTTAGAAAGTTTATTGTGGTGAGCTATTGGCTGTTTAGGGGTTACTTAGTGTAGATTTAGTTTACAGTGGTGGGTTTTGACGGTTTAGGGGTACATAGGTGTATTTATTAGGCTTGGTGCTATATATTACAAAGGGATCCTTTACATCACCAATGTTGGTGGGGATGCTTGTTGGAATATTTCGCCACCCATTAAGATGTATTGTAAAACGCCTCTTGGCGATGCCGCCTGTTAACAATGATGTCGGCAGCTTGGAATATTTCCCCGGCTTGCTCAACATCACGGCAGATCTCTTTGAAAAATATCTCCACGTCGCTGGACTCATCAGGGCCATAGTGGGAATATCTTGAGTCCATAGACTTGAAGGCAACAAGGTATTAAAACATAGCTTTTATTGTGGTGCTATTGATATTGTGTATATATTTGAAATTCTTACAGTTATATTGGTGGACAATGATACACCAACCAAACATAACAAGAAAAGTATTTATTTTTTCAACACAAATATTTACTTTTAAAAAAGCTAATTCATTTTAAATGTTCTCTTTAAGATTTAACAAATAAAAAAAACAAGTTTAATATCCCTCTAACAATGGCATACTAGAGCTAATTGCAGAGAACCTCTGTAACAATTAGTACACGTTTTTCTGATAAATAATTAAAGGGACAGTCTATTCAAAATTAAACTTCATGATTCAGATAGGGCATCTAATTTTAAACAACTTTCCAATTTACTTTACAACTTTACAATCAAATTTGCTTTGTTCTCTTTTTTATTCTTTGTTGAAATATGCTAATCTCTAAGCCCTTGAATGCCACCTCATATCTCAGTGCATTTTGAAAGTTTTCACAGCTAGACAGTGCTAGTTCGCGTGTGCCATATAGATAACATTGTGCTCACTCCCGTGGAGTTATTTATGAGTCAGTCTTGAACTGAAATAAGGGACCAGTCTGCAGAGGCTTAGATACATGGTTAAGCAAAACTGGGGAATGTGTAATATAGGGATTATCAATCTTTAAACAATAAACATGTACAAGTAGACAGTCCCTTTAAGCCTTTAAATGAAATCAGAAACATCAACAACAATATACATAGAAAGTTTAAATTTAATAAAATATTTCTATTTTCTCATTCCTTGTGAATTATTTTCTTTATGTTAAAGTTCAGATATCCTGTGACCTGGTTAAACCTCATCTGTTTTTAACCATTACTATGTACCTATCACGTGTATGGTTTTTCCAGATGGAAGACATTTTATTGCACATTGTAAGTGTACAATCGTTGTTTAAATAGCTAAAGCGGGTAATCTATTACATGTTTGTGACATTAATAGCACAGTATACAGCTATAGACTGCAATACCACGTACTAGATCCCATTTTATATCTTATTTGTAGAACACTAGTATTTTAAATTCCTTAAAAGCTAAGCTGAGGATGAAAAAGCTGAAATAAATACCTTAAAGTGCCATTATAGTTATTAAATTGCATGCTCTAATTCACTATAGCATATAATTGTATCACTAGTGATGTCCCAACTTTATGTGATTAACCCCCACAAATGGATTAAACACTCAGTTAAATTACTTGTCAGGAGCCGGAGAGCACTGCTGGTGAGCAGAAAACTGTCACTGATTAAATCAGCAGCTTTAGTCACACAATCCAGCTGTTCAGCCAGCAGTGCAATTTCCGCAGTACATTAAAGGGATACTAAACCCACATTTTTTCTTTCATAATTCGGATACAGCATGCAATTTTAAGCAGCTTTCTAATTTACTTCTATTATCAAATTTTCTCTGTTCTCTTGCTATCTTTATTTGAAAAAGCAGGAATAAAAGCTTTGGAGCCGGCCCTTTTTAGATTGAGAACCTGGGTTGTGCCTGCTGATTGGATAGCTAAATGCAGGCACCAATCAGCAAGCCCTATCCAGGGTACTGAACAAAAAATAGGCCTGCTCCAAAGCTTTCATTCCTGCCTTTTCAAATAAAGATAGCAAGAGAACGAAGAAAAATTGATAATAGGAGTAAATAAGAAAATTACTTAAAATTGCATGCTCTATCTGAATCATGAAAGAAAAAAAATTGGGTTTACTATCCCTTTAACTGTTTAACCCTTTTGCATCACTAGTAATACAGTTACATGCTCCAACATATATGAACATGTAATTTATTACTATAATGGCCCTTTAAAGGAGCATTATACATAAAAAGTAGCACATTTAAAAGTCCTTTTTTTAAATTAAACAAATAAAAAAGTGTTTACTACACCCCTTTAATATAACAGTAAATGTGTTTCAGCCTTCAGAAGTAAACAACTATATCAAATAAATATCATTAATATCTAATAGAGATTTATACTTGATTCTGTAATGTTTATTATATCTATCCAGTTCTGCAGCTGCTGATTAGAGTCGCATTAGCCCAGTGCTTCAGATAACAAAAAAACAATATTGTTGTACGTAGTGTTAGTTTTTTATTGAATGAACAATACATAAAAAAACAAGCTTTTGAGAGTTTCTTCATTAGATCTGAAGCAATATGTATATTATTTCAGACCTAAGGAAGAAAGAAAGAAAGCGATTGAATCCTTGCATTTGTTTTAATGTATTGTTAGTCCAATGAAAAGGTACCACTGCTTACTACCATACACCTAGATTACGAGTTTTGCGTTACCGCTTTTAACGCTGAAAAAATGGCCTTTACGCTGGAATGGCCAGGAACACATATTACGCGTCGTGTTGGTATAGCTATACCGCAAGCATTTTAGCCCGTAACGCAACGTCCATTCTGCACTCAATGACGTTTGAGTGTTGGATTTCCATAGCACCGGTATAACAGGTTGTGCATTCAGGCTAAAATGTTTGCGTTACAGCCTATACCGACACAAGCCATACCGCCATCTGAGACGAGTAGTTATGGATTTTGCAAAACAAAATTGTTTCACAAAACTCATAACTAAAGTGTTACAAAGTACACTAACACCCATTAACTTCCAGTAGAGAAAGCAAACGCAGCTCTCGGCGTGCACAGTAACCCGGAAGTGATCCCCAAGGGTGAATATGTAAAAGTAACAATCCTCAAAAAGCTCGGAGTGCCGTAGCCTAAGCGGGAGATAAGTCTGCAACAATCAGAACTAGACAAGGAAAAGCAGCAGGCATTACTCTAAAACCAAAAATAGTAAAATATAACAAAATTTTTTTGAGACATATAAAACGATATACAGACATGGCAGGCAAAAGGTGCAGACAGGTTGATGCGTTTCACGTCCCCTACGGGCGCTAACTCATAGACTACGGTCTCTGTAGAAACCCACTCTATTTATATGATATGTGCAACAGAATTAACTATTGCACCACCATACATGAAGAAAATGGTTAAAAACCAAGAACACCTGACTGGACGCAGTAAATGTTATGACTTAAAGGGACACTGAACCCAAATTGTTTCTTTCATGATTCAGATAGAGCATGCAATTTTAAGCAACTTTCTAATTTACTCCTATTATCAATTTTTCTTTGTTCTCTTGCTATCTTTATTTGAAAAAGAAATGCATCTAAGCTTTTTTTTTGTTCACCAAAAATGGGCCGGCATCTAAACTTACATTCTTGCATTTCAAATAAAGATACCAAGAGAAGGAAGAAAATTTGATAATAGGAGTACATTAGAAAGTTGCTTAAAATGTCATGCTCTATCTGAATCACGAAAGAAAAAATTTGGGTTTAGTGTCCCTTTAATCTTATAATAGGATACATATCCAATTAACTGACGGCTAAATTACAAACTAAGTATATGTAATCCCTGCATGAAAGATAATACTATCAATAACAGAAACAATACAAAAAATATATACAAAATATACATGTACAGTAATATGTATGAATTTTATACATGACATAGTCAAATAATTTAAACGACATAAAATATCCTATTATTGTCAAAACATAAATATAAATACAAATGGCTAGATTAGGAGTTTTGCAGTAAGAGCTGCTCGGTACTAACTTGCCTCCCTAGAGCGCTGGTATTACAGGTTTAAAAAACCCGGCGTCAGCAGGCAATATTGCAGCGTAAAGCAAAATTGAGCTCCATACTGCACTCCAATACCAGCGCATCAATGGGGAGAGCCGGCTGAAAAAAAGCCTAACACCTGCAATAAAGGAGCGTAAACACCCCTAATCTGCCGCCCCCAACATCGCCGACACCTACATTACACTTATTAACCCCTAATCTGCCACCCACGACATCGCCTACATTAGTTATTAACCCCTAATCTGCCGCCCCCAATGTCGCCGCCACCTACATTACACTTATTAACCCCTAATCTGCCGCCCCTAACGTCGCTGCCACCCACCTACACTTATTAACCCCTAATCTGCCGCCCCTAACATCGCCGCCACTCACCTACACTTATTAACCCCTAATCTTCCGCCCCTATACTAAAGTTATTAACCCCTAACCCTAACACCCCATAACTTTAAAGTAATTAAAATCAATCTAAAGAATACCTACTATTAATACCTAAATAATTCCTATTTAAAACTAAATACGTAACTGTTAATTAAACCCTAAGCTAGCTACAATATAACTAATAGTTGCATTATATCTAACTTAGGTTTTATTTTTATTTCACAGCTAAGTTTTTATTTATTTTAACTAGGTGGCATAGTTACTAAATAGTTATTAACTATTTACTAACTACCTAGCTAAAATAAATACAAATACAAATTTACATGTAAAATAAAACCTAACTTGAGTTACACTAACACCTAACCTTACACTACAATTAAATAAATTACATTAATTAAATACAATTAACTAAATTACAAAAAACAAACAAACACTAAATTACACAAAATAACAGACATAATCAAATATTGAAACTAATTACACCTAATCTAATAGCCCTATCTTACTGTATTGATTTTTATGCAAACTGTGGTTCACAGTTTGTTGTCTACCTTTTAACCTGTAATATTTGCCTCTGTCAATATGTTGGTATAACCACCGGATCAGTTAGAACAAGGTATAATGAACATATTAGAGATGTAAAGAATTATAATAAGGATTCAATTGTAGCCAATCATTTTAATAATTTTCATTTTACCCATATTGCAAGCTTGGCGTTACAAATCATTGATATGGTAAAAATCCCCCCATAGAGGTGGTAATAAGTCCAAAATCCTAGAGAAAAAATAGTATTGGATTCTAAAATTGCTACACTATATCAATCAGGCATGAACAGAGAATGTGATATTATTTTTTTTATTGATAATTAACTTTGTATTTATATTTACTTATGTTTATGTTTTGACAATAATATGATATTTTATGTAGTTTAAATTATTTGACTATGCCATGTATAAAATTCATACATATTACTGTACATGTATATTTTGTATATATGTTTTGTATTGTTTCTGTTATTAATAATATTATCTTTCATTCAGGGATTACATATACTTAGTTTGTAACTTAGTCATCAGTTGGATATGTATCCTTTTATAAGATTAAGCCATTACATTTACTGCGTCCAGTCAGGTGTTCTTTGTTTTTAACCTTTTTCTTCTTGTATGGTGGTGCAATAGTTAATTCTGTTGCACATAGCATATAAATAGAGTGGGTTTCTACAGAGACCGTAGTCTATGAGTAAGCACCCGTAGGGGGCATAAAACGCATCAGACTGTCTGCACCTTTTGCCTGCCATGTCTGTATATCGTTTTTTATGTCTCAAAATTTTTACTATTTTTGGTTTTGGAGTAGTGCCTGCCGCTTTTCCTTGTCTAACACCCATAAACTACCTATTAACCCCTAACCCGCCGCCCTCCCACATCGCAAACACTATTTAAAATGTATTAACCCCTAATCTGCCGCCCACCCACATCGCCAACACTATTTGAATATATTAACCCCTAAACCCCACTCCCCGACATCGCCAACACTATAATAAAGTTATTAACTCCTAAACCTCCGGCCTTCCACATCGCCGCCACTAAATAAACCTACTAACCCCTAAACCTCCGGCCTCCCACATCTCTGCCACTGAATAAACCTATTGTCCCCTAAACCGCCGGCCCCCACATAGCACAACACTAAATTAAACTATTACCCCTAAACCTTACACCCCCCCAACTTTAAATTCAAATTACATTATAACTATATTTAAATAAATAAACTTACTATCAGGGTGCCAGGAATCAGACTGAGACGAGAAGTGCAAAAATAATCACACCTTTATTAATAGCAAAAAATAATAAAAAAGTCCACAAGTCAAATAACAAGCCAGGAATCAAAACCAGAGCTGGTAGTCAGATGAGCCGAGTCAGGAGCCAAAGCCAGTAGTCAGACGAGCCGATTCAGGAACCAGAAGAACAGCAGAGTCAGGAACAAGCCAGGGATCAGGAACCAGGAGGGACCTCAGACAGCCAGGTAATACACAGGAGCTCTCACAAACAGGTCTGAGACAACGCAAGGGCAAAGCATACTGAACAGAGGCCCTTTAAATAATAAGTGATGACATCACAATTCTGAGACTGCATCCTGTCTCACACGGATGATGTACACCAGTCTGGCCATAAAAGGAAGTGCAGGAAATGAGCAGCATCACACAGTATGCACCAAAGTCAGCAAGAGAGGTGAGTAAAATGGCTGCCAGCAGCACATGGCAAACAAAGCAGGGAAAAAATCCTGACACCTGTGAAATAAAAATAAACCTAAGTTTAAACTATATATTAACCTAACATTACTATTCTAATAAAATAAAAACGCTACCAATTAAAAAATCTAAATTATAAACTTAAAAAAAACCTAACACTACGAAATTTAAAAAAAAATCTACAATTGCAAAAATAATAAACACTAAATTACGAAAAATAAAAACACTAAGATTACAAAACATAATAAACGAAATTATCAAAAATAAAAACAATTACACCTAATCTAATAGCCCTATAAAATAAAAAAGCCCCCCAAAATAAAAACACCCCCTAGCCTACAATAAACTACCAATAGCCCTTAAAAGGGCCTTTTGTAGGGCATTGCCCTAAGTTAAACATGAGCAATGCCCAGACAAATTAGGGGAAATGGGTAGCTTAGGTTTTTTTTAGAGATAGGTTTTTTTATTTTGGGGGGTTGGTTGGGTGGTGGGTTTTACTGTTGGGGGACTTTGTATTTTTTTCAAGTAAAATAGCTGTTTAACTTAGGGCAATACCCTACAGTGTCTATGATTAAGCACCACTAGGGGGCACGAAACGCGTAAGACTTGTCCTGTATGTCTCTTCCCTCCTGTCTGGAGGTTATGTTTTAAATTTTTCAATACATTTTTGTTTTATTTTCATACCTCCTAGTAGTGCCTGCTCCTTCGTGTGCTTTGTCCTGTATACTTACGGCCTGATCCGCCGCTGCTACGGCACTCCGGGTCCTCTAGGAAGCAGATGCTCTATATACAATTTTTTTTTTGCATGGACTAGTAGTCTGACCGTGTTCCGGACACCCCTCCTGCTTAAACTTCATTCTTCGTTGACCATCGGAAGAAGAGGATGCTCCGCGCCGGATGTCTTGAAGATGGACCCGCTCTGCGCCGGATGGATGAAGATAGAAGATGCTGTCTGGATGAAGACTTCTGCCCGCTTGGATGAAGACTTCTGCCGGCTTCTAGGAGGACTTCTGCCCGCTTGGATGAAGACTTCTGCCGCCTGGATGAGGATGGATGTCCGGTCTTCGAAAACTGTAAGTGGATCATCGGGGGTTAGTGTTAGGTTTTTTTAAGGGCTTATTGGGTGGGTTTTATTTTTAGCTTAGGGTTTGGGCAATAAAAGAGCTAAATGCCCTTTTAAGGGCAATGCCCATCCAAATGCCCTTTTCAGGGCAATGGGGAGCTTAGATTTATTTAGATAGGTTTTTATTTGGGGGTTTGGTTGTGTGCGTGGTGGGTTTTACTGTTGGGGGGTGTTTGTATTTTTTATTTTTATTTAACTATTTCCTAACTAGTCTACCTAGTTAAAATAAATACAAACTTACCTGTGAAATAAAAATAAAACCTAAGATAGCTACAATATAACTATTAGTTATATTGTAGCTAGCTTAGGTTTTATTTTACAAGTAAGTTTGTATTTAGTTTAAAATAGGAATTATTTAGTTAATAATTGTAACTTTAGTTTAGCTCAATTTTTATTATGTTAAAGTTAGGGGGGGTGAGGGTTAGGGTTAGGTTTAGGAGTTAATAGGTTTATTATAGTGGCGGTGTGGGCGGACGGCAGATTAGGGGTTAATAATATTTAAATAGTGTTTGTGATGCGGGAAGGTGGCAATTTAGGGGTTAATAGGTTTATTATAGTGTCGGGAAGCGACGGAATAGGGGTTAGTGATTTTTTGAAATGGCGGCGATGTCTGGAGCGGCAGATTAGGGGTTAATAATTTTATTATAGTATTTACGATGCGGTAGTTTATGGGTGTTAGTGTACTTTGTGACAGTTTAGTTATGAGTTTTATGCTACAGCTTTGTAACTGTAACATGTCATTTTAGGCTGTACCGCTCACTTTTTGGCCTCACAGCAAAACTCGTAATACCGGCGCAATGGAAGTCCCATTGAAAAAGGACTTTTTTTAAAGTGCAGTGCTGACATTGCGTGACGGCCAAAAAAGTGTGCGGTACAGCTATTCTGACAAGACTTGTAATGGCGGCGCTTTTTCACTCATAACGCCAAACTCGTAATCTAGCTGAATGATTATTAACCTCTAAACCGCCATCCCCCCACATTGCAACTACTAACAAAAGTATTAACCCCTAATCCGCCAACTCCCCACATCGCAATCTACCTAATACAGTTGTTAATCACTAAACCGCCAACCCCCCACATCGCATTCTACCTAATAAATTGATTAAACCCTAATCCGCCATTCACCCACAACACAAATAAGCTCAAGTATTAACCCCTAAACCACCAACCCCCCACAATGCCAACTACCTAATTACACTATTAATCCCTAAACCGCCAACCCCCCACAACGCAAAGTATCAATCTAATCACTAAGCCCCTAACCTAACACCCCCTAACTAAACACAAAATAAACTACCATTACCGAAAATAATAAGACTATCTCCCTAAAAAAAAATAATTAGCAAAATAAAAATATCCTAACTTCCTATTAAAATAAAAAACCTAACATTACAGTAAAAATAAAAAAAATAAAAGCTAATATTACCAAAAATAAAAAATCTAAGATTACATAAAAAAATAAACGAAAATATTTTTTTAACCTAATCTAATACCCCTATAAAAACAAAAAAGCCACCCCAAAATAAAAACACCCCCTAATATAATATAACACTTAACTGCCAATATCCCTTTAAAGGGCCTATTGTAGGGCATTGCTCTAAAGCGATCAGCTCTTTTACTTTTAAAAATTACAAATTACCCCCTAAAAGTAAAACACCCAACCCCAAAATAAAAAAAACTAACTCTTAAAAAACCTAAGCTACCAATTGCCCCTAAAGCGGCATTTGTATGGGCATTGACCGTAAAAGGGCAATCGGCTCTTTTGCTGCCCTTTCAAATAAAAAAGTCCTAATCTAAAAAAAAAAACACCCCCCAAAAAAAACAACTAACTTCAACCCACAAAATAGATACTTGCCATTCCTGAAGTCCAGCGGTAAAGGTTTTCCTCCAGGTGGCTCCATCTTCATCCAGCGCCGGGACATCTTCTTTCTTCATCTGGAACGAAGACGGCGCAGAGCGAAGACGGCGCAGAGCAGGAACGACGGCCGCAGAGATATCCAGCTGATTTGACTGCCAATAGGATTTAAGCAGCTCTCATCTTATTGGCTGATTTAAAAATTTTAGCCAATAGGAATTCAAGGTACCCCAATATAAAACGGGTACCTTGCATTCATTCTTCAGTGTGCGGCGACGATCGCATGAAGAGGATCCTCCATGCTGGATGTCTCCATGGCCGTCATTTTTGCACTGTGCCGCCTTTGCTCTGGATGAAGAAAGAAGATGTCCCCGCGCTGGAGGAAGATGGAGCCGCCTGGAAGAAGATCTTCACCGGACTTCAGGAATGGTGAGTACCTATTTCGGGTTAGAGTTAGGTTTTTTTTTTTTTTTTTCTCAAACGGGAAGAGTCCACAGCTGCATTCATTACTTTTGGGAAATACAGAACATGGCCACCAGGAGGAGGCAAAGACACCCCAGCCAAAAGCTTAAATACCTCCCCCACTTCCCTCATCCCCCATTCATTCTTTGCCTTTCATCACAGGAGGTTGGCAGAGAAGTGTCAGAAGTTCAAGTTAGTCTCATATGGAGGGTAGTACTCTTCGCGATGGGACTGGAGTTTTAAGTAATCCTATCAGCCTCTCAGTGAGAGCATGGATGAAAGTTATAGTCCGGAGATGCAGGGAGAGTTTTCCTGCGAACCCATCCCAACTAATATTAACAGCTCCTTGGTAATCAGCATTGACGAGTTTCGCTGCCTACCTTTATTCACTCAAGTCCATGTCAGAAGCGAGGCTATTATCTGTCACACTTGAAGGGCCGTGTTTCTGTTCCACGGCGTAGATTTTGGTAAGATAGTTTCATTTTATTTCGATATGTGAATGTTATGTTAACGAAACAAGGTAAGGTCCCAGTGGGACTCCTTTTATCTTAATAAGGAATCATGGGTTAATATTTCCTGAGGGGGGTTATTGACAGAGAGAGTCTAGCTCGTGGGTTGTCTGGTTCACAGGAGGTGGTGAGTGCCACAGCCATTGGGGGTGTTAAAAGGGTGCCAGTTAATTTTTGTCATTTTTGTAATCCCAAGATTATGGAGGATTCTGATATGTTGGACACGGATGGCTGCGATACAGAGAATGTGTCTTGTGATGACTATGAAATGGCCTGGGTTATCAATGCCCATCAGTTATATTCCAATTGCTGTTCTAGGGCGCGATCCGATAAAGATCGCAGTTTGCGGCGCAAGCGAGGGAACCCACGTCGCCCGCAGTTTCAGCTCGCAACTCGAGCCATCCAATATGCGGCGCCGTCACTTGCTAAAGTGGCGCAAGTCTCACAAACCAGCGATGTCCAGAAATCTGCGTAAGTACAGATTTTTGGAGTCGCCAGTGACTTGCGCCACGTTAGAAACTGCCGGCGCCTATAAAACCTGACTAAAGTCTAAATCACCCGCACTGTCTAACACGCCTCCTAAACATAGCCCGACACGTCTAACACGCCTCCCTAACATAGCCCGACACGTCTAACCCTCTATCCGCTATCCCCCCTCACTATCCTAACAATAAAAAAGCTATTAACCCCTAAACCGCCGCTCCCGTACCCCGCCGCAACCTAATAAAGTTATTAACCCCTAAACCCCAAACCGTCGCTCCCGTACCCCGCCGCCAGCTATATTATATCTATAACCCCCTAAAGTGAGCCCCTAACACCGCCGCCATCTATATTAAAATTATTAACCCCTAATGTAAGCCCCTTACACCGCCGCCATCTCTATTAAAATGATTAACCCCTAATTTAATCTACCTACCCCGCCGCCAGCTATATTATCTATATTAACCCTAAGTATATTATAGTTAATATAGGTATTACATTATATATATTAACCCTAATTATATTAGGGTTAATATAGTTAATATAGTTACTATAGTATTTATATTAACTATATTAACTCTATCTAACCCTAACACCCCTAACTAAATTTATAAAGTGGCGCAAGTCTCACAAACCAGCGATGTCCAGAAATCTGCGTAAGTACAGATTTTTGGAGTCGCCAGTGACTTGCGCCACGTTAGAAACTGCCGGCGCCTATAAAACCTGACTAAAGTCTAAATCACCCGCACTGTCTAACACGCCTCCTAAACATAGCCCGACACGTCTAACACGCCTCCCTAACATAGCCCGACACGTCTAACCCTCTATCCGCTATCCCCCCTCACTATCCTAACAATAAAAAAGCTATTAACCCCTAAACCGCCGCTCCCGTACCCCGCCGCAACCTAATAAAGTTATTAACCCCTAAACCGTCGCTCCCGTACCCCGCCGCCAGCTATATTATATCTATAACCCCCTAAAGTGAGCCCCTAACACCGCCGCCATCTATATTAAAATTATTAACCCCTAATGTAAGCCCCTTACACCGCCGCCATCTCTATTAAAATGATTAACCCCTAATTTAATCTACCTACCCCGCCGCCAGCTATATTATCTATATTAACCCTAAGTATATTATAGTTAATATAGGTATTACATTATATATATTAACCCTAATTATATTAGGGTTAATATAGTTAATATAGTTACTATAGTATTTATATTAACTATATTAACTCTATCTAACCCTAACACCCCTAACTAAATTTATATTAAATTAATCTAATTCATTTATAAACTAAAATATTCCTATTTAAATCTAAATACTTACCTATAAAATAAACCCTAAGATAGCTACAATATAATTAATAATTACATTGTAGCTATGTTAGGGTTAATATTTATTTTACAGGTAAATTGTTAATTATTTTAAATAGGTATAATAGCTATTAAATAGTTATGAACTATTTAATATCTACCTAGTTAAAATAATTACCCAATTACCTGTAAAATAAATCCTAACCTAAGTTACAAATACACCTACACTATCAATAAATTAAATAAACTACAAACATCTATCTAAAAATACAATTAAATTAACTAAACTAAATTACAAAAAAAAACAAACACTAAATTACAAAAAATAAAAAAAGATTACAAGATTTTTAAGCTAATTACACCTATTCTAAGCCCCCTAATAAAATAATAAACCCCCAAAATAAAAAAAATTCCCTGCCCTATTCTAAATTAAAAAAATTTCAAAGCTCTTTACCTTACCAGCCCTTAAAAGGGCCTTTTGTGGGGCATGCCCCAAAGAATTCAGCTCTTTTGCATACAAATACAATACCCCCCCCATTACAACCCACCACCCACATACCCCTATTCTAAAACCACCCAAACCCCCCTTAAAAAAGCCTAACACTACCCCCCTGAAGATCTCCCTACCTTGTCTTCACCACACCGGGCCGAACTCCTGATCCGATCCGGGCGATGTCCTCCTCCAAGCGGCAAAGAAGAATTCTTCCTCCGGCGATGTCTTCCTCCAAGCGGCAAAGAAGAATTCTTCCTCCGGCGACGTCTTCCTCCAAGCGGCAGCAAAGTCTTCATTCTTCCGGCGGCATCTTCAATCTTCTTTCTTCGCTCCGCCGCCGCGGAGCATCCATCCCGGACGACTACTGAACGACGAATGAGGTACCTTTAAATGACGTCATCCAAGATGGCGTCCGCCGAATTCCGATTGGCTGATAGGATTCTATCAGCCAATCGGAATTAAGTTAGAAAAATCTGATTGGCTGATTGAATCAGCCAATCAGATTCAAGTTCAATCCGATTGGCTGATCCAATCAGCCAATCAGATTGAGCTCGCATTCTATTGGCTGTTCCGATCAGCCAATAGAATGCAAGCTCAATCTGATTGGCTGATTGGATCAGCCAATCGGATTGAACTTGAATCTGATTGGCTGATTCAATCAGCCAATCAGATTTTTCTAACTTAATTCCGATTGGCTGATAGAATCCTATCAGCCAATCGGAATTCGGCAGACGCCATCTTGGATGACGTCATTTAAAGGTACCTCATTCGTCGTTCAGTAGTCGTCCGGGATGGATGCTCCGCGGCGGCGGAGCGAAGAAAGAAGATTGAAGATGCCGCCGGAAGAATGAAGACTTTGCTGCCGCTTGGAGGAAGACGTCGCCGGAGGAAGAATTCTTCTTTGCCGCTTGGAGGAAGACATCGCCGGAGGAAGAATTCTTCTTTGCCGCTTGGAGGAAGACATCGCCCGGATCAGGAGTTCGGCCCGGTGTGGTGAAGACAAGGTAGGGAGATCTTCAGGGGGGTAGTGTTATGCTTTTTTAAGGGGGGTTTGGGTGGTTTTAGAATAGGGGTATGTGGGTGGTGGGTTGTAATGGGGGGGGTATTGTATTTGTATGCAAAAGAGCTGAATTCTTTGGGGCATGCCCCACAAAAGGCCCTTTTAAGGGCTGGTAAGGTAAAGAGCTTTGAAATTTTTTTAATTTAGAATAGGGCAGGGAATTTTTTTTATTTTGGGGGTTTATTATTTTATTAGGGGGCTTAGAATAGGTGTAATTAGCTTAAAAATCTTGTAATCTTTTTTTTATTTTTTGTAATTTAGTGTTGTTTTTTTTTTTGTAATTTAGTTTAGTTAATTTAATTGTATTTTTAGATAGATGTTTGTAGTTTATTTAATTTATTGATAGTGTAGGTGTATTTGTAACTTAGGTTAGGATTTATTTTACAGGTAATTGGGTAATTATTTTAACTAGGCAGATATTAAATAGTTCATAACTATTTAATAGCTATTATACCTATTTAAAATAATTAACAATTTACCTGTAAAATAAATATTAACCCTAACATAGCTACAATGTAATTATTAATTATATTGTAGCTATCTTAGGGTTTATTTTATAGGTAAGTATTTAGATTTAAATAGGAATATTTTAGTTTATAAATGAATTAGATTAATTTAATATAAATTTAGTTAGGGGTGTTAGGGTTAGATAGAGTTAATATAGTTAATATAAATACTATAGTAACTATATTAACTATATTAACCCTAATATAATTAGGGTTAATATAGTTAATATATATAATGTAATACCTATATTAACTATAATATACTTAGGGTTAATATAGATAATATAGCTGGCGGCGGGGTAGGTAGATTAAATTAGGGGTTAATAATTTTAATAGAGATGGCGGCGGTGTAAGGGGCTTACATTAGGGGTTAATAATATTAATATAGCTGGCGGCGGTATAGGGGGAGAGATTAGGGGTTAATAATTTTTATATAGGTGGCGGCGGTGTAAGGGGTCAGATTAGGGGATAGATAAGGTAGATGACAGCGGTGTAAGGGGTTCTAAATAGGGGATAGATAAGGTAGATGACAGCGGTGTAAGGGGTTCTAAATAGGGGATAGATAAGGTAGATGGCGGCGGTTTTAGGGGCTCACAGTAGGGGGTTAGTTTATGTAGATGGCGGCGGGGTCCGGGAGCGGCGGTTTAGGGGTTAATAACTTTATTAGGGATTTCGGGGGGGGGGGGGATCGCGGTTGACAGGTAGATAGACATTGCGCATGCGTTAGGTGTTAGGTTTATTTTAGAAGATCGCGGTTGACAGGGAGATAGACATTGCGCATGCGTTAGGTGTTAGGTTTATTTTAGAAGATCGCGGTTGACAGGGAGATAGACATTGCGCATGCGTTAGGTGTTAGGTTTATTTTAGCAGCCAGTTTAGGGAGTTACGGGGCTCCAATAGTCAGCGTAAGGCTTCTTACGGCTGCTTTTTGTGGCGAGGTGAAAATGGAGTAAGTTTTCTCCATTTTTGCCACGTAAGTCCTTACGCTGCATATTGGATACCAAACTGTGCTGGTTTGGTATACCTGCCTATAGCCCAAAAAACTACGGGCGACGGCAGAAATATACGCGCGTAACTTCTAGGTTACGCCGTATATGTGATACCAAACCCGCGCAAATATTGGCGTCGCCGGCTTTTGCGGGCGACGATTTTTATCGGATGGACCCCCTAGAGTACTCTCTTCCCCTGAATCAGGGAGCTTAGAGTGCGTTGAGCCATCTGCCTCTGAGGTTTCTATGTCCCGTGAGGCGCGTGCCCCAGCCCTTTCTCGGCTATGAAAGCAGGTGTCCCTTTGGCTTTTATTCTTCTATGGAGGGTGGCTTGATTCCTCCAGAGGTTACTGCATGGTTCCGCATTGCCATTTCTATGGCGCTGGCTCATTTTATATCTCCCAAGTGAAATATTTCTAAGATATTGTCTGTGTTCTGTTAACCAGGGCCCGTCGGGCGTGGGATCGCCTGATTCAGTTCAGACTTCTGGGGAAGCGTTGGCCTCTGAGGCTTCAGGGGCCCCAACCTCGGGGCCAGGGTCTTTCGTTGATCCGGCGAGGGATGATTTTGCCTTCCGTTATAGGCTGGCACGTCTTCGTGTTCTATTAAGGCATGTTTTGGCGAAGTTGGAGGATCCCAGTCCTAGTGGGCCGAGGGATCTGAGGCCTTAGATGCTGGATGGCAAATTGGATATGACGTTTGGGGATGAAGCCAATCTCCTTAACGTTTCCCTGTTCTTTTTTTTTCTTTATGTTTCGGTTCCAGTTCTGAGCTTGGGTGAATGGGGCCTCTGATCGGCTGGTCCCGCTAGCGTTCTCATTCACCTTGGGAGTTCACCCGATGGGTGCTGCCTTCATTTTATTTTTGATCCAGATAGATGTGTTTAATTTGTTTTTTCTTAAGCTCATGTCTGTTAGATTTTGTTTTTTGATAACGTTCTTCTCTGGAACCGATACTTGCAATTTTGTGGTCGCACAGAGTCCACAGCTCCCGCCCGTGTTTTTATCTATGAGGCGGCGGTAATTTTTGTTCTTCTGGCACCTTTTTTCACCCTGATATTTCTACTACTGTTCCTTGTTCCCTTGGCAGAATGACTGGGGGATGAGGGAAGTGGGGGAGGTATTTAAGCTTTTGGCTGGGGTGTCTTTGCCTCCTCCTGGTGGCCAGGTTCTGTATTTCCCACAAGTAAGGAATGCAGCTGTGGACTTTTCCTGTCAGAAGAAAAGAAAATTATCAGTTAAGTATAATTTGTTTTTTCTTGGGTGTTTTTTTTTTTTTTTTTTTAGATTAGGGCTTTTTTATTTTAAAGGGCAGCAAAAGTGCTGATTGTTCTTTTAAGGACAAAGCCCATACAAATGCCCCTTTAGGTAGTTTAGTGTTAGATTATGGGGTGTTTTTATTTTGGGGTGGATTTTTTGTTGTTATAGGGCTATTAGATTAGGTAAAATTTTATTTATTTTGGATAATTTGGTTTATTATTTTTTGTAATATTAGATTTTTTTATTTTTGGTTATATTACATTTTCTTTTTTTTAAGTAATCTTAGGTTTCTTTTTTATTTTTACTGTAATGTTAGGTTTTTTATTTTAATAGGATGTTATGATATTTTTATTTTGCTAATAATTTTTTTAGGGAGATAGTCTTTTTTTATTTTTGGTAATGGTAGTTTATTTGGGGTTGTTCGGGGTGCTAGGTTAGGGGGCTTAGTGATTAGATTAATACTTTGCATTGTGGGGGGTTGGAGGTTTAGGAGTTAATACTTTAATTAGCTTATTTGCATTGTGGGTGAATGGCGGATTAGGGGTTAATCACTTTATTAGTTAGATTGCAATGTGGGTGAATGGCAGATTAGGGGTTAATCACTTTATTAGTTAGATTGCAATGTGGGTGAATAGCGGATTAGTGGTTAATCACTTTCAGATAGATTATGAGTTGTGCATTAAGAGTGAAAAAGCAGCGTTATGGCTCTTTTTCACTACCGCTGGTATTACAGGTGTTGTAGGTATAGCTGTACCGCACACCTTTTTGGCCGTCACGCAACGTAACTACCGCACCTTTCAAAAAGTCATTTTTCAATCGGACTTCCATAGCGCCGGTATTACGAGTTTGCCTGTCTGGTCAAAATGTGAGCGGTACAGCCTATAACTACAAGATCTGTACCGCCACCTGAAAGTCAGTAGTTATGAGTTTTACGTTACAAAGCTGTACCATAAAACTCATAACTAAAGGATTACAAAGTACACTAAAACCCATAAACTACCTCTTAACCCCTAAACCGAGGCCCTCCCGCATCGCCAACACTAAAATAAAATTATTCCCCCATCGCAAAACGGTAAGTGGATCTTCGGGGGTTAGTGTTAGGTTTTCTTAAGGGTTTATTGGGTGGGTTTAATTTTTAGCTTAGGGTTTTGGGCAACGTAAAAGAGCTAAATGCCCTTTTAAGGGCAATACCCATCCAAATTACCTTTTCAGGGCAATGGGGAGCTTAGGTTTATTTAGATAGGATTTTATTTGGGGGGTTGGTTGTGTGGGTGGTGGGTTTTACAATTGGGGGGTTGTTTGTATTTTTGTTTTACAGGTAAAAGAGCTGATTTATTTGGGGCAATGCCCTGCAAAAGGCCCTTTTAAGGGCTATTGGCAGTTTAGTGTAGGCTAGGGTTTTTTATTTTGGGGGGGCTTTTTTATTTTGATAGGGCTATTAGATTAGGAGTAATTCGTTTTTATTTTTGATAATTTCTTTTTTTATTTTGTGTAATTAAGTGTTTACTATTTTTTGTAATTTAGATAAATGTATTTTTTTTATTTAATTTATTTAATTTTATTGTAATGTTAGGTGTTAGTGTAACTCAGGTTAGGTTTTATTTTACAGGTAACTGTATTTATTTTAACTAGGTAGACTAGTTAGTAAATAGTTATTAACTATTTACTAACTAGTCTACCTAGTTAAAATATATACAAACTTAGCTGTGAAATAAAAATAAAACCTAAGATAGCTACAATGTAACTATTAGTTCAATTGTAGCTAGCTTAGGGTTTATTTTACAGGTAAGTATTTAGTTTTAAATAGGTATTATTTAGTTATTAATAGAAGGTTTTATTTAGAATTATTTTAATTATGTTAAAGTTAGGGGTGTTAGGGTTAGACTTAGGGTTAGGTTTAGGGGTTAATATATGTATTTAGTGTTAGTGATGTGGAAGGCCAGAGGTTTAGGGGTTAATAACTTTAGTATAGTGGCGGCAGATTAGGGGTTAATAAATTTATGTAGGTGGCGGCGACATTGGGGGCGGCAGATTAGGGGTTAATAAGTGTAATGTAGGTGTTGGGGATGTCGGGGGCGGCAGATTAGGGGTGTTTAAACTCGGGTTTATGTTAGGATTTTAGGTTTAAACATACATTTTCTTTCCACATAGACATTAATGGGGCTGCGTTACGGAGCTTTACGCTCCGTCATTGCAGGTGTTAGGCTTTTTTTTAGCCGTCTCTCCCCATTGATGTCTATGGGGAAATCGTGCACGAGCACGTAACAGCAGCTCAAAGCAGCGCTGGCATTTGTGTGCGGTATGGAGCTCAACGCTCCATATTGCCTGCAAACGCCGGGTTTTTGCAAACCTGTAATAGCAGCGCTATTAAAGGTGAGCAGTGGAAATAACTTGCAAGTTAGTGGCGAGCCACTCATAATGCAAAACTCGTAATCTAGCTGTTTATTAGTTAGATTGCAATGTGGGTGAATGGAGGATTAGGGGTTAATAACTTTATTATGTACTTTGTGATGTGGGGATTGGCAGATTAGGGGTTAATACATTTTATTTAGTTATTGTGGAGGGGGGATGGCGGTTTGTGGGTAGATATTGCGCATGCGTTAGGTGTTTGTTAAGCCTTCTAGGGAGTTATGGTGCATACAAATTCTGCGCCTGCCTATGTGTGGCGAGGTGAAAATGGAGTAAAATTTCTCAATTTTCACCGCGTAAGTCCTTGCGCTGAATATGTGATACTGACTTGAGACGCCGGTTCGATTTTAGTTTATGGAAGTAAAAATTGCGGGTGACGGGTGAAATATATGTGCCACATTTATATGCGGTGTCGTATAGGTCTTGCCCCACGTGTCTAAAGCCATTTGGCAGCAATGTTTGCAACAGTGTTTATAGCAATGTTATACAATATTGCAACTACTGCTATAGACACGTGCACACTCCTAAACTCATATCATCAATATGAGCAAATTTGATAATAAAAGTAAATTGGAAAATTATTTGCAATTGCAAGCTCTCATGAAAGTTTAATTTTGACTTTACTGTCTCTTTAAATGTTGCTTTATTTGTGGATAGTTACCTCAATAAAAATAGTCTGCCAGCCTGTTGTGTTTTGCTCCCACTGAGTCATCATATGCCAATGTTTCATAACAGTATGAGCTCGGATTGGCAGGAAGGAGGATTGGGAAGAAATAGTGGGCGTAAAATCAGCAAACTAAGTGACATATGCTGCCAGACTGCCCCTGATTGCCATTCACCCTCAACACCCAATAAAAACTATTAAAAAAAAATAGTTAATCAAACAGGGGCAGTGTCTAAGAATATATAGTTAACCTGACCAGAGATGCACTATTGACAGTCAATAAGCAAATGAAAATGATATATTTGGCAAGACTTTGTGTTATATAATGATTTGATATAATAATGCAATACCCTGCTTTGTCATGTCGTATGGGTAATTATTTAAAATTTAAAAGACAAAAAATTGGGAACAAATAAAAGCAGTCTCATAAAAATCTGTTCATTAATTAAAAATAAAAATACATCTGCTAAAAAGAGGATAAAACTTCATTCAAATACTTTAAACATTTAAGGTTGCTGACGGAAAGGAAACATAAACCTCATATATATAGTAAATATATCAACCCCGGCTATGTGAAGGCCACAGATATGCACATACTTTATGTAACAGAACATTATTAAATATCAACACATGAATCACAATAAATTATATTATTACTATATACTATATATTTTAAGGAAGTATTTAGTATAATAGGAGATCACCTTGTGCCCACTATTTATAATGCTTATAAAGTAACAAACATACCTATCTACAAGACATCCCTCTACTGACAATGATTAATATGTAGGAGGTAAGTAAGACTCTTATCTTATATCCATTGTAAATCTTAATAAAAGAACCATAATATCATTATTTACTTTCGTAATGAAAATGTCATATATTTCTAAGCTTGCAAAAATAAATAGCAACCACCTAATCTGACTGATAATTACTTATTTGTAGAGCGGGATCAATTTCCACACTGCCACATGGTCAAATCTCAGTTGTTGACAAAATATGGCACGGTTCCTGATTGTCACGTTTTTATTTGAGTGGATCGCACTGGATTCCTTTTCTCTTGTAAGGTGTATCCAGTCCACGGGTTCATCCATTACTTGTTGGATATTCTCCTTCCCAACAGGAAGTTGCAAGAGGACACCAACAGCAGAGCTGTCTATATAGCTCCTCCCCTAACTGCCACCCCCAGTCATTCTCTTGCAACTCTCGACAAGAAAGGAAGTATCAAGAGATATGTGGTGACTTAGTGTAGTTTTACCTTCAATCAAGAGTTTGTTATTTTTAAATGGTACCGGCGTTGTACTGTTTTACTCTCAGGCAGAAATTAGAAGAAGAGTTCTGCCTGGAGGTTTGATGATCTTAGCGGTTTGTAACTAAGTTCCACTGCTGTTCTCACACATAACTGAAGAGTATGGGACAACTTCAGTTGGGGCAACGGTCTGCAGATTACCTGCTTTGAGGTATGTTCAGTATTTTTATTTCTAGAGAGATGAAATGAGTTCTAGAAAATGCTGACAGAGCCTTGTGTACTGAGGTAAGCCTGATGCAGTGATTTAACAGCGACTGGGATCATGCTTACAGAACAGGGTAATACTCATGTTAATACTTATATTACTTAGTGACAAAACGTTTACACGACTTCATAAATAGGACGTTTTTTCTCTGAGGGAGATAACTCTTTATTTGGGTCCTAGTTTCCACATGGCTAATCAGATACTCCTAGGAGTACTTTCTTAAGGCCCCTCTGGCATCCAATACATGGTTGGAGGGGCCTATTGTAGCACTCTAACTGCGCAGTTTTAATTCAGACTGAGACATCCAGCTTCCCTAGAGGAGTCCTCTGACACTTGAGGACCATTACAAGGGGTTTATTTCTGCACAAAATCGTACTTGAGAGCAGGTAGGAGCCTCAGCAGAGCTGTGGCAGGGTGCTCAACTGTCTTTTAACGTTTTTTTAATGTTTTTTAAATCCGGTTTGGGGCCTAAGGGGTTAATCATCCATTTGCAAGTGGGTGCAATGTTGCTTTAGTCCCTTATACACACTGTAAAAATTTCAAAGACTTTGCTATATTTTTTCACTGTTTTGCAGTTTAAGTGTTAGTTTTTTTCTCTTAAAGGCACAGTAACGTTTTTGTTTAATTGCTGTTTCACCTTTATTAAAGTGTTTTCCAAGCTTGCTTGTCTCATTACTAGTCTGATAAACATGCCTGACATAGAGGAAACTCCTTGTTCAATATGTTTAGAAGCCATGGTGGAACCCCCTCTTAGAATGTGTACCAAATGTACTGAAATTTCTATAAACTATAAAGACCATATTATGGCGCTTAAAGATTTATCTCCAGGGGATTCTCTGACTGAAAAAAGGGAGATTATGCCATCCAACTCTCCCCATGTGTCAGAACCTATAACTCCCGCTCAAGTGACGCCAAGTACATCTAGCGCGTCTACTTCTTTTACCTTACAAGACATGGCGGCAGTTATGAATACTACCATCACAGAGGTATTGTCCAAACTGCCAGGGTTACAAGGAAAGCGAGACAGCTCTGGGGCTAGAACTAATACAGAGCTTTCTGACGCTTTAATGCCTGTGTCCGATATACCCTCACAATACTCAGAAGCCGAGGCAGGTAAGCTTCTATCTGTGGGTGACATTTCAGACTCAGGGAAGGCGTTACTTCAGCCTGATTCTGAAATGACAGTGTTTAAAATTAAGCTTGAACACCTCCGCTTATTGCTTAGGGAGGTTTTAGCGACTCTGGATGACTGTGACCCCATTGTGGTTCCAGAGAAATTGTGTAAAATGGACAAATACTTTGCAGTGCCTGTTTACACTGATGTTTTTCCAGTCCCTAAGAGGTTTTCGGAAATTTTTACTAAGGAATGGGATAGACCAGGTGTGCCGTTCTCTCCCCCTCCTGCTTTCAAAAAGATGTTTCCCATAGATGCCGCCATACGGGACTCGTGGCAGACGGTCCCTAAAGTGGAGGGAGCAGTCTTTACCCTAGCTAAGCGTACAACTATCCCCGTCGAGGACAGTTGTGCTTTCCTAGATCCTATGGATAAAAAATTTGAAGGTCTCCTTAAGAAAATTTTTATACATCAGGGTTTTATTCTCCAGCCTCTTGCATGCATAGCCCCAGTTACTGCTGCAGCTGCTTTTTGGTTCTAGTCTCTTGAGGAGGCTCTGCAGGTAGAGACCCCGTTAGACGATATTCTAGACAGGATTAAAGCTCTTAAGTTAGCTAATTCCTTTATTTCTGACGCTGTTTTTCAGTTAACCAAACTAACGGCTAAGACTTCAGGTTTTGCCATTTTGGCGCGTAGGGCGCTATGGCTTAAGTCCTGGTCAGCAGACGTTACTTCAAAGTCTAAACTTCTTAACATCCCCTTCAAGGGACAGACCCTATTCGGGCCTGGTCTGAAGGAGATCATTTCTGATATTACTGGAGGAAAAGGTCACGCCCTTCCTCAGGATAGGTCCAAAAAGTTAAGGACCAAACAGAATAATTTTCGTTCCTTTCGAAACTTCAAGAGTGGCGCAGCTTCAACTTCCTCTAATGCAAAACAAGAGGGAAATTTCACCCAGTCCAAACCAGTCTGGTGACCTAACCAGACTTGGAACAAGGGGAAGCAGGCCAAGAAACCTGCGGCTGCCTCTAAGACAGCATGAAGGAGTAGCCCCCGATCCGGGACCGGATCTAGTAGGGGGCAGACTTTCTCTCTTCGCCCAGGCTTGGGCAAGAGACGTCCAGGATCCCTGGGTGCTAAAGATTATTTCACAGGGATATCTTCTGGAATTCAAAGGTTCATCTCCAAAGGGGAGATTTCATCTCTCACAACTATCTGTAAACCAGATAAAAAGAGAGGCACTCTTATGTTGCATTCAAGACCTACTGGTTATGGGAGTGATCCACCCAGTTCCAAAAGAGGAACAGGGGCTGGGTTTCTATTCAAACCTGTTTATAGTTCCCAAAAAAGAGGGAACCTTCAGACCTATTTTGGATCTCAAGATCCTAAACAAATTTCTCAGGGTCCCATCCTTCAAGATGGAGACAATCCGAACCATCCTCCGTATGATCCAGGAGGGTCAATATATGACTACCGTGGACTTAAAGGATGCTTATCTCCACATTCCGATTCACAGAGATCATCATCCGTTCCTCAGGTTCGCCTTCCTAGACAGGCATTACCAGTTTGTGGCTCTTCCTTTCGGGTTAGCCACGGAACCAAGAATCTTTACGAAGGTTCTAGGGTCCCTTCTGGCGGTTCTAAGGCCGCGGGGCATAGCGGTAGCCCCTTACCTAGACGACATTCTGATTCAGGCGTCGACTTTTCAAATCGCCAAGTCCCATACAGACATTGTTCTGGCCTTTCTGAGATCTCACGGGTGGAAAGTGAACTTAGAAAAGAGTTCTCTCTCTCCTCTCACAAGAGTTTCCTTCCTAGGAACTCTGATAGATTCAGTAGAAATGAAAATTTTTCTGACAGGTTTTCAAAGCTTCTAACCTCTTGCCGTGCTCTTCATTCCACTTCTCGGCCATCAGTGGCTCAGTGTATGGAAATGATCGGCCTAAGGGTAGCGGAAATGGACATAGTTCCGTTTGCCCATCTACATCTCAGACCACTGCAACTTTGCATGCTCAACCAGTGGAACGGGGACTACACAGATTTGTATCCTCTGTTAGATCTGGATCAAGAGACCAGGGATTCTCTTCTCTGGTGGTTATCTCGGGTCCATCTGTCCAGGGGAATTAGTTTCCGCAGGCCAGAGTGGACTATAGTGACGACAGATGCCAGCCTTCTGGGCTGGGGCGCAGTTTGGAACTCACTGAAGGCTCAGGGTTCGTGGACTCAGGAGGAAGCCCTCCTTCCGATAAACATTCTAGAACTAAGAGCGATATTCAATGCTCTTCAGGCTTGGCCTCAACTAGTTGTGGCCAAGTTCATCAGATTTCAGTCGGACAATATCACGACTGTAGCCTATATCATCCATCAGGGGGGAACAAGGAGTCCCATGGCCATGATGGAGTTTTCAAAGATAATTCTATGGGCAGAGGTTCACTCTTGCCTTCTCTCAGCTATCCATATCCCAGGAGTAGAGAACTGGGAGGCAGATTTTCTAAGTCAGCAGACTTTTCATCCGGGGGAGTGGGAACTCCATCCGGAGGTATTTGCCCAGCTGATTCAACTATGGGGCAAATCAGAACTGGATCTGATGGCGTCTCGTCAGAACGCCAAGCTTCCTTGTTACAGGTCCAGGTCAAGGGATCCCCAGGCTGCACTGATAGATGCTCTAGCAGCGCCCTGGTCCTTCAGCCTGGCTTATGTGTTTCCACCATTTCCTCTCCTCCCTCGTCTGATTGCCAAGATCAAGCAGGAGAGAGCTTCGGTGATTTTGATAGCACCTGCATGGCCACGCAGGACTTGGTATGCAGATCTGGTGGACATGTCATCCTTTCCACCATGGACTCCGCTGCTGAGGCAGGACCTTCTACTCCAAGGTCCATCCAAACAAATCTAATTTATCTGTGGCTGACTGCTTGGAGATTGAACGCTTGATTTTATCAAAGCGTGGTTTCTCTGAGTCGGTCATTGATACCTTAATTCAGGCTTGAAAGCCTGTCACCAGGGAAATCTATGATAAGATATGGTGTAAATATTTTCATTGGTGTGAATCAAAGGGTTACTCATTGAGTAAAGTCAGGATTCCTAGGATATTATCCTTTCTCCAAGAAGGATTGGATAAGGGATTGTCAGCTAGTTCCTTAAAGGGACAGATTTCTGCTCTGTCTATTCTTCTGCACAAGCGCCTGGCAGATGTTCCAGACGTTCAGGCGTTTTGTCAGGCTTTAGTTAGAATCAAGCCTGTGTTTAAACCTGTTGCTCCGCCATGGAGTTTAAAATTAGTTCTTAAAGTTCTTCAAGGGGTTCCGTTTGAACCTCTGCATTCTATAGATATCAAGCTTTTATCTTGGAAAGTTCTGTTTTTGGTAGCTATCTCTTCGGCTCGAAGAGTTTCAGAGTTATCTGCCTTACAGTGGGATTCCCCTTATCTGATCTTCCATGCAGATAAGGTAGTTTTGCGTACCAAACCTGGTTTTCTTCCTAAGGTGGTATCTAATAAGAATGTCAATCAGGAGATTGTTGTTCCTTCACTGTGTCCTAATCAAAGAAGGAACGTCTATTACACAATCTTGACGTGGTTCGTGCTTTAAAGTTTTATTTACAAGCTACTAAGGATTTTCGTCAAACATCTGCATTGTTTGTCATCTACTCTGGACAGAGGAGAGGCCAAAAGGCTTCAGCATCTTCTCTTTCTTTTTGGCTGAGAAGCATAATCCGCTTAGCTTATGAGACTGCTGGCCAGCAGCCTCCTGAAAGAATTACAGCTCATTCCACTATAGCGGTATCTTCCACATGGGCTTTTAAAAATGAGGCCTCTGTTGAACAGATTTGTAAGGCGGCGACTTGGTCTTCGCTTCATACTTTTTCTAAATTCTACAAATTTGATACTTTTGCTTCCTCGGAAGCTATTTTTGGGAGAAAGGTCTTGCAGGCAGTGGTGCCTTCCGTTTAAGTTCCTGCCTTGTCCCTCCCTTCATCCGTGTCCTAAAGCTTTGGTATTGGTATCCCACAAGTAATGGATGAACCCGTGGACTGGGTACACCTTACAAGAGAAAACAAAATTTATGCTTACCTGATAAATTTCTTTCTCTTGTGGTGTATCCAGTCCATGGCCCGCCCTGTCACTTTAAGGCAAGTGTTTTTTATTTTTTAAACTACAGTCACCACTGCACCCTATAGTTTCTCCTTTTTTCTTGCTTGTCTTCGGTCGAATGACTGGGGGTGGCAGTTAGGGGAGGAGCTATATAGACAGCTCTGCTGTTGGTGTCCTCTTGCAACTTCCTGTTGGGGAGGAGAATATCCCACAAGTAATGGATGAACCCGTGGACTGGATACACCACAAGAGAAAGAAATTTATCAGGTAAGCATAAATTTTGTTTTTTTCCCCCCGTTAAGTCTGAAGAATAAATTTTAAGGTTGCTACTAATGGAAACTAAAATATATACTGGACTTACGAATTTTGAGAAGTCAACTGACCATTTTAGGAGCCAGGGAAAGGTTTACATTTATAGCTATATACGAAATTTAAAATCGCTATCTGGCTCTGGAATTTCACTAGATTTATGTTTATTATGTTATTATTTTGGCTTGCATTTCCATAATCAGTCAGCCAACATAATAAATACAATAAAATATCTAAATTATCGTACATATACAGAAAGAGTTATTTAGGATCTCTCCATCTTAAAACTCCACTTACAGGTTATAAATAAATAATAAAATTATATCAAATTAACGAAAACTCATTCCTCATACTCATGCAGTATTTAGTTTGGAAAAGTAAAGTATTGTATTGTGTTTTAGACAAGCCTGGTCTAAAGGAAATGAAGTTTAAGAGTCCAGAGGCGCAGGTTTAGTTTAGCTAAACAGGTTCAAACATATGGTTTCTTATCAACCGAGAATAAGAATCAATTTGAAGTAAATGGCCTTCTTCTAAGAGAAATGTTTTCAGACAATGTTTAAATTGATACAGAACGTCAGATGGGGCAGCATTTGAAAGCAGCAAAAGAGTTTTGTAAGTGGTAAATTATATTTGTCAGAACAGGGTGTGAGGCTTAGCGTTTTTATGACCATTTTGCTACTGGCTAATTGTATTCTACTTCCTGCTGTCACAGCTTACGTTTTCTGACTGTATTTGCTATTATCATTTCTTTGTGAGTTTCAGTCTGTCCTCAAATTGTCCCCCTATTTTATGTTATCAAGAACCTTTCTATATTAGTGAGTCAAGGAGCCATATAAGAAATAATTAGATACTTTGGGGCTGAATTATTAAGCTCCGAAAAAGAGCTTGATGCCCCTGTTTCTGCGCGAGCCTTCAGGTTAACCGGAAACAGACCGCTGCTCCATAACTTGTCCACCTGCTCTGAGGCAGCGGACAGAAATCAACCCGATCGAATACGATCGGGTTTATTGACACCCCATTCTAGCGGCCGATTGGCAAACTGCTTGTGCAGTGATAAATGCCGACAGCGTATGCTGTTGGCATTTATCGATGTGCGGCAGACATGATACGCTACATTGTATAATGTCCGCTCGCACTATAATAAATTGTCCCCTTTATTTTGAGATGAGATTATAATGGAAGCTAAAATCATGTATAATGTTACAAAAAGAGTTAAGGAATGAAGAATGCGAAGTGCAGTGGATAAAATACATTTGGAACACAAACAGAAAGTTCAAAGCTAAAAGTGATGGTAAACTGTTTTTAAAATCAGCGCTGGAATTTTAGCGATATTTTAGATGGAGTTTCATTCATCAGTTGTAACGAAGATGCGCTATAACTCTGCCGCCCATTTCAAAAGTCAATTTTTCTGTGAGCTAAAGGCTTTAATTGTTCTCCAATCAGCGCTCTAGCTATAACAAAAGTGCCATATGGGGGGGGGGGGGAGCGCTGATTGTAGAACAATTCAAACCGTTAGCTCACAGAAGGGGTATTTAAATATCATATCTATATGAAAAAGGAAGATATAGCGCATCTTCGTTACAACTGATTAATGAAACTCCATCTAAAATATCACTAACATTCCGGATCTGATTTTAAAAAAGGGGAGAGTTAACCATCACTTTAATTGGAACCAGGTGCCACCAACATTGTCTTATATGGGGTCAGTTAGCTGGGTATCAGCATGCTCTCATTTGAAATTTCAATGTGCTGAACTTTAATCATTGAGAATACTAGCTATAGTTGGGTTTAAATTGTAGAGAACAGAAAGTTGAGGGGTTATCATTTCATTATTTGACTCAGGCAGCACAATGTCTTGAGCCAGCCCTGATTAAAATAGTAATAATATTATTACTGAGATGGAATTTTAGATATCATGGAGACAAGGGGCCCAATGACTAAAAACTCGCTGGCATGGAGAGAAATCATGCAAAATCTGTTGAATATTTTTAGACCCTATATTGCAATATAGGAGTCTCTGCTTCACATTGCGAAACCCTGCATGGCGTGATTAACATTACTCAAGCTTTATAAAATTATTTGAGGGACCCCACCTTGCTTCACAATAGGCTGAATGGAGAGTTTTAGATCATCAGGCCCAGGGTGACACAAGTATAACATTTAAATTGAAAAAAGTTTATCCAGCCAATAGCCGGAATCCTGAAAGCTCTTCAGTAATTAGAAATGTAAATTGAATGATACATTTTATAGACATCATGTCATTACAGTCATGTAAAAAAAGAAAGCACACCCTCTTTGAATTCTATGGTTTAACGTATCAGGACATAATAACAATCATCTAGTCCTTAGCAGGTCTTAAAATTAGGTAAATACAACCTTAGATGAACAACACAAAGTATCTTCTAGAAGATGAAAATTAGGTAGGTGACCAAACAAATTATCTGAATAAGCTTTTGTGTTTTAAAGGGATATAAAATAGTCTGTTTATTGTTGTAATAAAACAAAAAACACTAAGCCGTGCGTTATACTTAAAGGGTTAGAAAACTGTGTTAAATTGCATTTAAACAGTAGATTGCATGTTATTTTACAATTTTATGCAACATGAATGTACCTTATTTATTGCTCTTTTTTAAATTTTATAAACTCCCCTCATACACAATTCACCAAATGAAAGTGCAAATACTGCAAAATGAGCTGGTTTACTATTCAGGGACTACTAGAGATAGTTTTGCCCGTACTCAGAAGAGGGCAGAATGCAACTTAAGTTACCAATATCAGCTCAGAGGGCAGTAGCTACACTTAGAATTTTTTTATTTTTTTTTTACAAAGTTATTTCTTTTTTTATTTTAAATAGTCTTTGATTGAGGTTTAGCACAAGAAAAGCATACAGTAGATGTCATAGCATAAATGGGAACATTTTCATGGAATGCAGTACAAGATTGTAAGTAAGAAACAAAATGATTGCAAAACTAAAACTTCTAAAACCTCAATTTTGTAATTTATGGTAGCTTTCGTGAATGACTAATTAGCTGTTCACTTATGGGCCCTTTGATATAGGTAATACTGATGAGGCATATTAGTCATGTCAAAGACCCTATTGGGTCTAATGGCACTTAGTAGGTAAAAAAGTATAATTTTATCAGTAATAGTAGAATCATATAAGTATATGGTTAGGTTTTATATTATGATGGGGACCCCTTTTTGGACCCCAGTGTATAAATGAAATGATAAATCATACTTTAGTATTCAGCGGGTAAACACCGCTTGGAGTATAATATATATAAAAAAAGGAAATAATAATATAGCTAACTATCAAAATATAAATAAATTGGATGTAGCCCTCAAGGAGCTCATGTTGGTACATGGGGACGGAGATATTAATGTAGTTTAGTGTGTAATATTTACAGCAGTTTCTAGCTAGCGGTGTCAGATGCAGATATTAATTCTAGTTATTAGCATATGGAAAATAAAAATTATGTTATAATGTATGAAGCTAGTATTCTAGTTTCATATAATACTGCATATCGTATGGTATAGGAACCACGTATGCAAGTTGTATATTATTAATTGAAAAACATAGGGATAATATTTAGGGCTCCAAAGCACCTGACAGAAATATAAACATCAATAAGAATGAAAAGCTAAAGCATAACATGAACCAATTGAAAGTAACATTTGAAAGAGTAAAAATTTCTTATACTGTACTGTAGTGAAGTCAACTTCAAATGTCTCTCAGGTGTATGGATACATGATTTGTACCTGAGGAGTACGTATATAATTTCTTTGCACCTATAAAGGAGTTATAAGGCTGCAGCTAGCCATATATCATGATAAGACTATTGTTGTCTAGCCTTGGCGGTATGAATACTTTAGAGACCACAACTTCTAGGATGCCTAATAGCCGTTAAGTAGGCAACGGTAGTTATTTAAAGAGGAGTAAGCATGTGAATCTGAAAATAGTACTAAACAAGGTGAAAATTATTCCTAGTCCGATATGAAGACACAATATTCCAAAAAAGAGACCTTTGCACATAAATTATAGTGTATATATATATATAACATAGGATATATAGGAGGGTTGTCATGCTGCCTCTAAGCCTGGTTATAAACATACTGCAATGCTTCCGGAGTTCTAATCTAAGGTACTCTGAAGTACCATAAAATATTAAGTTTCAGGACTTTCTTATCATGGGTGTACCAAAAAGTAGTAATCAGCCTCTTTTAGAGAATACCATTTTAAACAACTTTCTAATTTACTTCTATTATCTAATCTGTTTTATTTTCTTGGTATGCATCAATGCACTAATGGTTTCTAACTGAACACATGGGTGAGCCAATGACAATCAATTTATATATGCAGCCACCAATCAACAGCTAGACCCTAGGTTCTCTGTTTCACATGAACTTGCCTAGATAAACATTTCAGCAAAGGATAACAAGTGAAGGAAGCAAATTAAATAATAGAAGTAAATTGGAAAGTTGTTTGAAATTGTATTCTCTATGGGAATCAAGAAAGAAACATTTTGGGTTTCATGTCCCTTTAAGACTCAGTTAAGACATAGTAATGGAAAACATATGTTATGATTACATTCATACTCCATGTGCAGAAGTCCATGAAGTCTATTTCTGCTATAAATAATAAGCTTAAACTAGACAACTAGATATAGTTTTAGCTGGAGAACATTAATTAGCTTTTCCTCTTATGAGATATCGTTAATAAAGCTATTCCAGATGGTGCTGGGCTGATCCTAACACACACAGGGCATTCTGAAATTTAACCCCAGAGGCTTAATGTAAACAAGTACACACAAACAGAAATATAAGTCATATAACCCAGACTGGTTAACAGAATGACAATAGTAAGGTACATCTATGTAAAACTTATTGATTAACACATGTTAACTTTAAGTAAATTTAAATCTCCATAACGTTTGTCTCTATAAAATGAGTCTCAAAAAATTAAAGTCCCATAAGTGAGAATGATAACGTATGCCAACCTAGGAAATATGGCAATAAATTGCATGGTCTCTGTTCTAGGAGCAATAAGGAGTTATCCCACTCCCATTCTCATGAGGAGCGTGAAGCTCTGTATAGCATCTTGGGGAGATTTGTTGTTAGAATCTTGTACTGATCGAAAGACTTTATCATATAATCCAGGTCCAAAACCTCCTTTTATCCATGAGTTGAGTGCTTGGTTATAAGAGATGAGCAATGTCTGTGGTTGTATGTTAGGTGTTTTTCCGGATATATGTGTCCCTGTAACCTTCCACTGTACCTCCAAGTTTGCCGGTGTGTCTGCGATATCATCGTAGTGATAAGCACCTGCTTATCCTCTGCAATTTCCTCTGCTCCAGAAGCTCACCATGCTCAATCTGGGATTGCAGAGTATCTGGCAGTGTCGGGTATAGACGCTGGGGCCCTGCAACATCGCCCCGAAAAAGTGAGACAACCATGTTGCTAGCAGGCAGGGCTTTAGCAGGTCCTGCAATGGAGGGTGGTCTTACTCCAGTACGCAGCGTGTTTATGCAGAGGGTCTGGTCTAGATAGGCGCTCTGATCCTTCTGGAGAAAGACAATTAACTCCATTGTAGAAGAGAAGCAGGTGCTGGGTATATTATAGTATAAGATGCATTGTAGTAGCTGGTATATGACTACTCGATCCGGGGGCCCCAGGGGGGAGGTCGAAATTCACGATGGCTTAGAACGGAGCTCGTTAGTCACATATACAACAAATATTAACTAATTTGGCACTCTGGGATGCTGTGTGTCTGTCTGACATTACCATGGATGCTGTAAATATCTGAAGATGTGCTGCTGATTACTGAGATTTCATTATAGAGCTTTTGATTTTGCGGCCATTGCAGTCGTTGTCTTAGTCACGCCCCCCAATTATTTATTTTTATGTTTACTTTGATTTAGCATATTAGTTTTTTTTACTAACTGTTTAATATCCCTCTAATATGAGTGGGGACCCTGAGTGTTTAATTGCAGCTAATAGGGAAGGAGCAGGGGTAGAGGAAAAGGAACTAAAATAAAATTCACTGCATAAGGTCTATTGTATTTGAGAAGCTTATTACGTAATTTATTTATAATTTAAAAAAATGCCCCACCCTATAATTTATTTTGAAACGTAGGGGCCGATTTATCATCGGTCTTCCTGACGTGATCCGCTCATCCTATCATGTCTAACAGACATCGATTAATGCCGACAGCATACACTTGTGCAATGCCACCCCTTGCAGATTCGCGGCCAATCGTGGCTGCTAGCAGGGGGTGTCAATCAGCCCGATTGTATAGGATCGGGCGGATTGATGTTTGCAGCCTTTAGAGCAGGCGGACCAAGAGCGCTGTTTTATAACTGCTGTTTCCAGCAAGCCTGAAGGCTCACGCGGAAACAGGGGCATCAAGCTCCATTCGGAGCTTGATAATGCGGCCCCATACAGGGAGTGCAGAATTATTAGGCAAATTAGTATTTTGACCACATCATCCTCTTTATGCATGTTGTCTTACTCCAAGCTGTATAGGCTCGAAAGCCTACTACCAATTAAGCATATTAGGTGATGTGCATCTCTGTAATGAGAAGGGGTGTGGTCTAATGACATCAACACCCTATATCAGGTGTGCATAATTATTAGGCAACTTCCTTTCCTTTGGCAAAATGGGTCAAAAGAAGGACTTGACAGGCTCAGAAAAGTCAAAAATAGTGAGATATCTTGCAGATGGATGTAGCACTCTTAAAATTGCAAAGCTTCTGAAGCGTGATCATCGAACAATCAAGCGTTTCATTCAAAATAGTCAACAGGGTCGCAAGAAGCGTGTGGAAAAACCAAGGCGCAAAATAACTGCCCATGAACTGAGAAAAGTCAAGCGTGCAACTGCCAAGATGCCACTTGCCACCAGTTTGGCCATATTTCAGAGCTGCAACATTACTGGAGTGCCCAAAAGCACAAGGTGTGCAATACTCAGAGACATGGCCAAGGTAAGAAAGGCTGAAAGACGACCACCACTGAACAAGACACACAAGCTGAAACGTCAAGACTGGGCCAAGAAATATCTCAAGACTGATTTTTCTAAGGTTTTATGGACTGATGAAATGAGAGTGAGTCTTGATGGACCAGATGGATGGGCCCGTGACTGGATTGGTAAAGGGCAGAGAGCTACAGTCCGACTCAGACGCCAGCAAGGTGGAGGTGGAGTACTGGTTTGGGCTGGTATCATCAAAGATGAGCTTGTGGGGCCTTTTCGGGTTGAGGATGGAGTCAAGCTCAACTCCCAGTCCTACTGCCAGTTTCTGGAAGACACCTTCTTCAAGCAGTGGTACAGGAAGAAGTCTGCATCCTTCAAGAAAAACATGATTTTCATGCAGGACAATGCTCCATCACACGCGTCCAAGTACTCCACAGCGTGGCTGGCAAGAAAGGGTATAAAAGAAGAAAATCTAATGACATGGCCTCCTTGTTCACCTGATCTTAACCCCATTGAGAACCTGTGGTCCATCATCAAATGTGAGATTTACAAGGAGAGAAAACAGTACACCTCTCTGAACAGTGTCTGGGAGGCTGTGGTTGCTGCTGCACGCAATGTTGATGGTGAACAGATCAAAACACTGACAGAATCCATGGATGGCAGGCTTTTGAGTGTCCTTGCAAAGAAAGGTGGCTATATTGGTCACTGATTTGTTTTTGTTTTGTTTTTGAATGTCAGAAATGTATATTTGTGAATGTTGAGATGTTATATTGGTTTCACTGGTAAAAATAAATAATTGAAATGGGTATATATTTGTTTTTTGTTAAGTTGCCTAATAATTATGCACAGTAATAGTCACCTGCACACACAGATATCCCCCTAAAATAGCTATAACTAAAAACAAACTAAAAACTACTTCCAAAACTATTCAGCTTTGATATTAATGATTTTTTTGGGTTCATTGAGAACATGGTTGTTGTTCAATAATAAAATTAATCCTCAAAAATACAACTTGCCTAATAATTCTGCACTCCCTGTATTCTCATTATCCCTACAGTTTTCTTACATTTAAAAATAATTATGCCTTTTACTTTTATAGGCTCATAGGTAATTCTCAACTTGTTTTTTTTTTTCTCATGGGAGTAAGTTTTTATCTTTCATTTTTTTGTAGGCCAAAGAATACTACTCAAAAGCTCTAGAGCTTGACCCTGAGAATGAATCAGCTGTTTTAAATCGCGGCATCACAAAAATGTTGTTACAAGATGTACAAGGAGCTTTGCAAGACTTCCAGACTGTTGTAGATCTGTGTCCGTTCTCCTCTGCGGCCTTCTTTAATCGTGCAAATCTACATAACACTTTGCAACAGTATCAGCAGGCGGAGCGAGATATAACCCACGGTAACTCTGTTAAGCTAATTTATTAGAGATTTATGCTGCATTATGTTGCTGGTCCAGTAAAACAGGCTGCTGATATCAAATGTTGCTCAGTTAATTTTCATGGAAACAAATAAAGCTGGTCTTAAAGTCTAACCGGAGATTAAGCTGTAAATAGCCTCAGCAGTAACAGTAAAAAAAGTTATTTTAAAATGAATATTGTTTCTGGCCACTTTGAAATGACTGCCAAGCTCAGCCCACTGATGCATCACGATCTGGCCTGCATATGGCATCCAATCACAAAAAGCTCATTAGTTGGATTCAACAGACTGTCAATGCTATTCAGCAGAGAGCCTAGATGCAGCCCAGATCGTGATGTCATCAGTGGCCAGAGCATGGCAGCCATTTCAAAGTGGCCATAAACAATATTCTTTTTAAAATATCTTTTTTTCTGTTACTGCTGCATGATATAGAAAGGCTGCAGGAGGCTATTTGAAGCTTAATCTAAGGTAAGACTTTAAGATGACTAAGGTATAGACTGTCCCTTTAATTCATTCTGGGATTACACAATATTTGTTGTATGAATATGATCCATACTCATTTAATGTATATTAAACTTTTCATTTACTTGTTTTTTACTTTATGGACTAACCCATAAAATATAAAATATGTGAATCCTTGGTAAGTATAATTGCACTTTCGTTGGTATAGATTATTATTAGCATTAAAGTGTAGTAAGAGAGTTTGCAGGATTATATAAACTATTCCTTTATATTTCTTTTATTAGTTTTCTTGCAGGGATCATTGCATGTATATGGTGCATATGAAGTGTGTGTATGTGCTACAGGTATATAATTATGTGTAATGGCTCACAGGGACGGCAAATATCCTACCTTAGATGTGGGTTAAACAGATTGCATTGTTAAAGGGACATTCAACACTTCCCTTAACATTATTTGCGCTAGAAATATAAGAACCGAAGATCCGCCTGCAGTATATCCCTCCTGCCATGCCGCCTTGCTTCTATAGTAATCACTTTCGGTAACTTGTGTAATACCGGGTAAATATGGCAGCCGGACTCCCCCCACCGTTACGTAGCTGCCTTCTTCTTTAAATCATCATCAAATCAGAATCCAGTCCTCGGACAGAAATTGCACGCGCAATTTTTTTTTGGTGTTTACTGTCCCTTTACATTCTTTCTGTAGCAATGCTGCTGTCAGCTCCTTAATTACAGACAAGAGTTTGCATGCACAAAACTTATAATTGACAGATATGGGGTTGTCACTGTACAGCAAGAATAGTATCAACCCCACTGAGTTTGAATTTACAGTGGTAGAAAAATATATTATTATGAAATATTATAAATATATTATTATATATTAATAGAACAACCCCTAAGAACAGATTTTTCCATTTACAATACAGCTATAAAACTGGGAAAACAGCTGGACACACACACATAAATATATGTAAGACAAAGTTAGAAGAAGCCAGCACAATCTTCGTAAAAATCCAATTTTATTCAATTGTTTTAAAAGGTTCAAACAGCATAAGGAAAAAACGTTCTGCCTGACATGTTTCGGCCTGGGGCCTTACTCATAGACATATTTTTATTTCTCCTACATTGGTGTGTCCGGTCCACGGCTTCATCCTTACTTGTAGGAATATTCTCTTCCCTAACAGGAAATGGCAAAGAGGCACACAGCAAAAGCTGTCCATATAGCCCCTCCTCTGGCTCCGCCCCCCAGTCATTCTCTTTGCCTGCTCTGAACAAGTAGCATCTCCACGGGGATGGTAAAGAGTATGTGGTGTTAGTTGTAGTTTTATTTCTTCTATCAAGAGTTTGTTATTTTAAAATAGTGCCGGTTTGTACTATTTACTCTACAACAGAAAGTGATGAAGAGTTCTGTTAAGAGGAGTATGATTTTAGCACCAGTAACTAGAATCCATTGCTGTTATCACGCAGGACTGTTGAAACCAGAGAACTTCAGTTGGGGGTAACAGTTTGCAGACTTATCTGCTTCAGGTATGACCAGTCTCTTTTCTAACAACACATAGTAATGCTAGAAGACTGTCAGTTTTTTCCCTCATGGGACCGGTAAGCCATTTTCTTAGACTGAGTAACAGATTAAAGGCTTATATATTGGGCTCTATACTGGTTGACACTATTATGGGCTAAATCGATTTGCTTATTTCATATTCTTATGACATTTGGAGTGTTTTTATGAACTTACAAACACTTTTGGGAACATTTTAATTATGCCTGGCATTGGTTTAGACGCCTAATCTAGTCAGAAAGGCCCCTTCACTCTGGTATGCAGAGGGAGGAGGCCTCATTTTCGCGCCTCAGTTGCGCAGTTACTTCCAAAGGCAATGCATGCAGCTTCATGTGAGAGGGTCCTGTGGCTGAGAAACAGTCTCCGGAAGGCTTATTTCAGTGGTGAATAACCCCTAAGGAAGGTAAAAGCCGCAGCAAAGCTGTGGCATGGACTGTGGTGTGTTTAAACCGGTTAAATTGAACAATTAGCTCCGGTTTGCTTATTTAAGGGTCTAGAAACTTCATATTTGGTGTGCAATACTTTCAAAGCATTAAGACACTGGGGTGTAAATTTTATAAAGATCGGATATTTCCTTCATAGTTTTTTGATCATTCAGAAATAAAGTGTGTTCCTTTTATTATTTAAAGAGACAGTAACGGTTTTGTATAAAATCATTTTTATTGCATTAATAACCTGCCTAAATCTGCCTAACATGTCTGTACCTTCAGATAGCATATGTTCTGTGTGTATGGAGGCCAAGGTGGTTCCCCCTTTAAATGTATGTGCAAATTGTGCCATGGCGTCCAAGCAAAGTAAGGACAGTACTGTCACATTTAATAAGGTTGCCCAAGATGATTCTTCAAATGAAGGTAGTGGGGATAGTTCATCATCCTCTCCTTCTGTGTCAACACCAGGTTTGCCCGCGCAGGCGATACCTAGTACATCTAGCGCGCCAATGCTTATTACTATGCAACAATTAACAGCAGTAATGGATAATTCTATAGCAAATCTTTTATCCAAACTGCCAGCATTTCCCAGAAAGCGTGATTGCTCAGTTTTAAATATAGAGGATGAGCAAGCAGGCGCTGACGATAATTTATCTGTTATACCCTCACATCAATCTGAATTGGCAGCGAGGGAGGGTCTGTCCGAGGGAGAAATTTCAGATTCAGGAAAAATTTCTCAGCAGGCAGAACCTGATATTGTGGCATTTAAATTTAAGCTAGAACATCTCCGTGCCCTGCTTAAGGAGGTGCTAGCTACTCTTGATGATTGTGATTCTTTGGTAATTCCAGAGAAGTTGTGCAAAATGGACAAATTCTTAGAGATCCCAGTGCACGCTGATGCTTTTCCGATACCCAAGAGGGTAGCGGACATAGTGAATAAGGAGTGGGAGAAGCCAGGTATACCTTTTGTTCCACCTCCTATATTTAAGAAAATGTTCCCCATTGTTGACCCCAGAAGGGACGCATGGCAGACGGTCCCTAAGGTAGAGGGGGCAGTTTCAACGTTAGCAAAGCGCACAACTATTCCTATAGAGGACAGTTGCACTTTCAAAGATCCTATGGATAAGAAATTGGAAGGATTGCTTAAAAAGATTTTTGTTCAGCAAGGTTTCCTTCTTCAACCAATTTCGTGCATTATTCCTGTCACCTCGGCGGCGTCTTTTTGGTTCGAGGAACTAGAAAGTTCGCTCCAAAAGGAGACTCCATATGATGAAGTCATGGACAGAATTCACGCACTAAAGTTGGCTAATTCTTTTATTTTGGATGCCGCTTTTCAATTAGCAAAATTAGCGGCAAAAAACTCAGGTTTTGCAATAGTGGCGCGCAGGGCGCTTTGGCTAAAATCTTGGTCGGCGGATGTATCGTCCAAAACAAAATTACTTAATATTCCTTTCAAGGTTAAGACCCTTTTCGGGCCAGAATTGAAGGAGATTATTTCTGACATCACTGGGGGAAAGGGCCATGCCCTCCCACAGGATAGGCTTTTCAAGGCTAAGAACAAGTCTAATTTTCGTTCCTTTCGCAATTTCAGGAACGGACCGGCTTCTAACTCTGCAGCCTCTAGACAAGATGGTAACGCTTCCCAGCCTAAACCAGCATGGAAACCATTGCAAGGCTGGAACAAGCGTAAACAGGCCAAGAAGCCTGCTGCTGCTACCAAGACAGCATGAAAGGGTAGCCTTCGATCCGGGACCGGATATAGTAGGGGGCAGACTTTCTCTCTTTGCTCAGGCTTGGGCAAGAGATGTTCCGGATCCCTGGGCACTAGAAATTGTCTCTCAGGGGTATCTTCTAGAGTTCAAGGAACTCCCTCCAAGGGGAAGGTTCCACATGTCTCGCTTATCTTCAGACCAGATAAAGAGACAGGCATTCTTACATTGCGTAGGAGACCTATTAAAGATGGGAGTGATACACCCAGTTCCAACAGCGGAACAAGGTCTGGGTTTTTACTCAAACCTGTTTGTAGTTCCCAAAAAAGAGGGAACTTTCAGGCCAATTCTGGATTTAAAAATACTAAACAAATTCCTCAGAGTTCCATCATTCAAAATGGAAACCATTCGAACGATCTTACCAACAATCCAGGAGGGTCAATATATGACTACTGTGGACTTAAAGGATGCGTACCTGCATATTCCTATCCACAAAGATCACCATCAGCTCCTAAGGTTCGCCTTTCTGGACAAACATTACCAGTTTGTGGCTCTTCCATTCGGTTTAGCCACTGCTCCCAGAATTTTCACAAAGGTACTAGGGTCCCTTCTAGCGGTTCTACGACCGAGGGGCATTGCTGTAGCACCTTACCTGGATGACATTCTAATCCAAGCGTCGTCCCTTTCCAAAGCAAGGGCTCATACAGACACTGTTTTAGCCTTTCTAAGATCTCACGGGTGGAAGGTGAACATAGAAAAAAGTTCCCTGTCCCCGTCCACAAGGGTTCCCTTTCTGGGAACAATAATAGATTCTGTGGAAATGAAGATTTTTTTGACAGAGGTCAGAAAGTTAAAACTTCTAGAAGCTTGTCGAGTTCTTCATTCTGTTCCTCAGCCTTCCATAGCTCAGTGCATGGAAGTTATAGGACTAATGGTTGCAGCAATGGACGTGGTTCCTTTTGCTCAAATTCATTTAAGACCATTGCAGCTGTGCATGCTCAAACAGTGGAATGGGGATTATGCAGATTTGTCTCCCCAAATTCAAGTAGACCAGGTAACCAGAGACTCACTCCTCTGGTGGTTGACTCAAGATCACCTGTCTCAGGGAATGAGTTTCCGCAGACCAGAGTGGGTCATTGTCATGACCGACGCCAGCCTCTTGGGCTGGGGCGCGGTCTTGGACTCTCTGAAAGCTCAGGGTCTATTGTCTCGGGAAGAGTCTCTTCTCCCGATAAACATTTTGGAACTGAGAGCGATATTCAATGCGCTCCTGGCTTGGCCTCAACTAGCGAAGGCCAGGTTTATGAGGTTTCAGTCGGACAACATGACGACTGTAGCGTACATCAATCATCGGGGGGAACAAAGAGTTCCTTGGCGATGAGAGAGGTATCCAAGATCATCAAATGGGCGGAGGATCACTCCTGCCATCTATCTGCGATTCACATCCCAGGAGTAGACAACTGGGAGGCGGATTATCTGAGTCGTCAGACTTTCCATCCGGGGGAGTGGGAACTTCACCCGGAGGTCTTTGCCCAGTTAACCCAACTATGGGGCACTCCAGATATGGATCTGATGGCGTCCCGTCAGAACTCCAAGGTTCCTCGCTACGTGTCCAGATCCAGGGATCCAAAGGCGACACTAGTGGATGCATTGGTGGCGCCCTGGTCGTTCAATCTGGCTTATGTGTTTCCACCGTTCCCTCTCCTTCCCAGGCTTGTAGCCAGGATCAAGCAGGAGAAGGCCTCGGTGATTCTAATAGCTCCTGCATGGCCACACAGGACTTGGTATGCAGACCTGGTGAATATGTCAACGGTTCCACCATGGAAGCTACCTTTGAGGCAGGATCTTCTAGTGCAAGGTCCATTCAAACATCCAAATCTAGTCTCTCTACAACTGACTGCTTGGAAATTGAACGCTTGATTCTATCTAAGCGTGGGTTTTTAGACTCAGTTATAGATACTCTGGTTCAGGCCAGAAAACTGGTGACTAGGAAAATTTACCATAAGATATGGCTAAAATATATCCGTTGGTGCGAATCCAAGGGATTTTCTTGGAGTAAAATCAAAATTCCTAGAATACTTTCCTTTCTCCAAGAGGGTTTGGATAAAGGTTTGTCAGCTAGTTCTTTAAAAGGACAGATATCTGCTCTGTCTGTTTTGTTGCACAAACGACTGGCAGCCGTGCCAGATGTGCAGGTGTTTTGTACAGGCGTTAGTCAGAATCAAGCCTGTCTACAGACCTATGACTCCTCCATGGAGTCTAAACTTAGTTCTTTCAGTTCTTCAAGGGGTTCCGTTTGAACCCTTACATTCCATAGATATTAAGTTACTATCTTGGAAAGTTCTGTTTTTGGTTGCTATTTCTTCTGCTAGAAGAGTTTCTGAATTGTCTGCTTTGCAGTGTATTTCACCCTATCTGGTATTCCATACAGATAAGGTAGTTTTACGTACCAAGCCTGGTTTTCTTCCAAAAGTGGTTTCCAACAGGAATATTAACCAGGAAATAGTTGTTCCTTCTCTGTGTCCGAATCCAGTTTCGAAGAAGGAACGTTTATTACACAACCTAGATGTGGTCCGTGCTTTAAAATTCTATTTAGAAGCAACTAAGGATTTCAGACAGACATCCTCCTTGTTTGTCGTTTATTCTGGTAAGAGGAGAGGGCAGAAAGCTACTGCTACCTCTCTTTCCTTTTGGCTGAAAAGCATCATTTGATTGGCTTATGAGACTGCCGGTCGGCAGCCTCCTGATCGAATTACAGCTCACTCTACTAGGGCTGTGGCTTCGACATGGGCCTTCAAGAACGAGGCTTCTGTTGATCAGATCTGTAAGGCAGCGACTTGGTCTTCACTGCACACTTTTACCAAATTTTACAAATTCAATACTTTTGCTTCTTCGGAGGCTGTTTTTGGGAGAAAGGTTTTGCAAGCCGTGGTGCCTTCCGTTTAGGTTACCTGACTTGTTCCCTCCCTTCATCCGTGTCCTAAAGCTTTGGTATTGGTTCCCACAAGTAATGATGAAGCCATGGACCGGACACACCAATGTAGGAGAAAACAGAATTTATGTCTTACCTGATAAATTCCTTTCTCCTACGGTGTGTCCGGTCCAAGGCCCGCCCTGGCTTTTTGTCAGGTTTAAATTTTTTATTTCTATACACTACAGTCACCACGGCACCCTATGGTTTCTCCTTTTTCTCCTAACCATCGGTCGAATGACTGGGGGGCGGAGCCAGAGGAGGGGCTATATGGACAGCTTTTGCTGTGTGCCTCTTTGCCATTTCCTGTTAGGGAAGAGAATATTCCCACAAGTAAGGATGAAGCCGTGGACCGGACACACCGTAGGAGAAAGGAATTTATCAGGTAAGACATAAATTCTGTTTTTTGTTTTTTTTCTCCGATGGCGACATGTATCTTTACCCCTCCCCCATGTGACCACCTGATGAATGAGCACCCGCTCACTTGGGAACATTCTTTGCTTTTATATATATATATATATATATATATATATATATATATATATATATATATAAAACTATATATATATATATAATGTGTGTGTATGTTAATACATTACAGTCAGACCTATTGTCCTATTAGCTGTTGATTTCTGTATACTGCAAGATGTGTTCTTTTTTCCTTTTTTTTTTTTTTACGCTTTTATTAGTATGAAAAATATAGTTGTTTCTCTTGCTATCTGTTTGTGGTTTGTTTTTTCTCATTTTTCTTTGTTTCTTCACAGCTTTAATGTTACAACCCGAGGATCCTTTAATGTACAAATTGAGGGCTGACATTAGAGGAAAAATGGGATTACAAAAGGAAGCCATTGATGACTATGAGCGAGCTATAATGTTACTACAGGAAAGTACAGATGCTCAGAGACAGATGCTCACTATATGAGAACTCTACTGGCCGCATCTTACAGGAACGTGTTTCTTAAAGAGAGATATTTGCAACATTGAATGGAATCCTGTTTTACCTAGCACCAGAACTGTTGCATTCTCATTGTAGAAAAATGTATTAATTAAAGGGACACTCAAGCCAAAATTAATGATTCAGATTCATGATTCAGATAGAGCAGCAATTGTAAACAACGTTCCAATTTACTTCCATTAACCAAATGTGCAGTCTTTTTATATTTACACTTTTTGAGTCACCAGCTCCGACTGAGCATGTGCAAGAATTTACAGAATATACGTATATGCATTTGTGATTGGCTGAGGACTGTCACATGATACAAGAGTGGAAATAGGCTTAACTTTGAAATTTGTCAGAAAAAAATCTAAGTTAAGACAATGGGCTCCATTTATTAAGCAACAGACGCTGCTTCGGAGGTCCATCGTTTTAGGCTTGGCTGAAACAAAGTTCAGATGCAGCGGCTGCTCTTTAACCTTTTAGGTGGCGGATTGAAATCATCCGGATACGATACGATTGGGATGATTGACAGCACCTGCTAGCAGTAGTGAGCAGGCAGCAGCATTGCAGAAGCATTTCACCAGACATGCTTGCGCAATGTTAAATGTGGACAGCGGACATGATTTGCATTGTCTTTTTATCATACATTTGTTTATTATTAGGATGACCATATTGCCGCTTTAAAAAGGGACACATATGAAAAATACATATGGCAGGGTTCTTATACAAAACATTTCTTTAAACAGCCCTGACATATGTATTTTTCATATGTGTCCCTTTTTAAGGCGGCAATATTGTATGCCTATTTATTATGCAAATCTACTGTATTTACTGGTCCTTTAAGCTCCAAATGCGGAAAAAGGTGGCCCCTCTAGTGTTGAACTTTCACAAGAATAAATCCAGCTCCTACAAGAGCCAAATGCAACAACCGCAATGAAGGACCCAAATGCGCACGTCTACTCTAAAGCACCACATGCTGATGGACTCAATATAAGCAGTATGTTGTGTTTTTCAGCTTCTAGACAGTGATTTATCCGTTATCACTGGATGTTTCATCTTAAAGGGGACAATGAAGACATTAGGATACATTTTACCTTATAGTGTATGATATCTGAGGAGTGTATAATATATTACACCTGAAGAATATATCAGCAAGCTAATATGGTAGTTGCAAATGGAGCGTCAATTGCGCTAGAAGTACATTTTTTACACGTGTCGGGTTGAGCTCGTATTATGAATTGAAAGTAAAAAGCCAAACTTAGAATATTGCTCATGCAAAAACCTATTTTCTTCTACTAGATACGACGAGTCCACGGATTCATCCTTTACTTGTGGGATATTATCCTCCTGCTAACAGGAAGTGGCAAAGAGCACCACAGCAGAGCTGTCTATATAGCTCCTCCCTTGACTCCACCCCCCAGTCATTCTTTTTGCCTACACTAAGTAATAGGAAGGGTAAAGTGAAAGAGGTGATAAAATGTTAGTTTTTATTTTCTTCAAGCAAGACTTTTTTATTTTAAATGGTACCGGTGAGTGCTATTTTTTCCCAGGCAGCAGATGGATGAAGATTTCTGCCTGGAGACTGATGATCTTAGCAGTTGTCACTAAGATCCAGAGTAGTTCCCACAGAATGGCTGAGGAGTACTTGAGAAGCTTCAGTGTGAGGAACGTTTTTCATGCTACAAGCATTGAGGTATGTTCAGTCATTTTTTTCTGGAGAGACTGTGTTATTTCAGAATTGGCTGACAGTATCCCCATGAGGGAAGTGGTAAGCAGTAAACCTAATGTGAAAGAGAAGGGTATTACTGGACCTGTATGTTGGGCTATAAAAAATGGTTGACACTGATGACATAATGTTTGTGCGCAAACGATTCTATGTTTGGAGGTAGATTAACGTTTTTTGTGACAAACGTTTTTATTTATAAAGGCAATGGAGGGTACACATGGCTTCTGTTAGACCTGGGTATATGAACCCACATGGCTAGGTTTTTTAGACCGCTTTGTAGCGGTTCTTTTGCAAGGCTGTGAGACATCGAGGTAGATGGCCGGGGCCTATTTTTGCGCCTCAGTTGCGCAGTTGTATTTCCCATGCAAGCAGCAAGCTCCAGCTCCGGTGGGCCTCTCAGGAAAGTTTGGGCCTGATTGAAGGGTTAAACTGATTTTGCAGACCCCTGAGGGCAGGTAGGCGCAACAGCAGGGCTGTGGCGAGGTGCAGGTTTTTTTTTTTGTTAATCATAACGTTTTTTGTATAACGTTTTTGTACATATGGGTTAAGTAGTCCTTTTCTTGTGGTGCAATCTTAGCTAGCAAGATAAGTCACATATATTCTAAAATTGGGATAATTTTATCATTTTAGAGCAGTTTTGGAAAAATTGTACGCTTTTTTTCTCTTAAAGGCGCAGTATCGTTTTTCAGATTGTTATTTTTTTCACTAAATAAAGTGTTTTCAAGCCTGTTTGTGGTCATTACTAGCCTGTTTTAACATGTCTGACATTGAGGAAAGCCAATGTTCCATGTGTTTAGAAGCCATTGTGGAACCCCCACTTAAAATGTGTCCCTCATGTACTGAAAGGGTTTTACATTGCAAAGAACATATTTAGCTGATAAAAGTATGTCTCAGGATGATTCTCAGTCAGAAGAGAATCAGGTTATGCCATCTTATTCTCCCGAAGTGTCACAACCTTTAACGCCCGCCCAAGCGACGCCTAGTACTTCCAGTGCGTCTAATTCTTTCACCCTGCAAGATATGGCTGCAGTTATGTCTACTACCCTTACAGAGGTATTATCTAAACTGCCAGGTTTACAGGGTAAGCGCAGCAGGTCAGGTAATAGAGTACATACTGAGCCCTCTGGTGCTTTATTGGCCATCTCCAATGTACCCTCACAGTGTTCTGAGTTGGGGGTGGGGGAATTGCTGTCTGAGGGAGAGCTTTCTGATTCAAGAAAGATGTTCCCTCTAACAGACTCAGATGTGACGGCCTTTAAGTTTAAGCTTGAACACCTCCGATTGTTACTCAGGGAGGTTTTAGTGACTCTGGATGATCGTGATCCTATTGCCATCCCACCAGAGAAATTGTGTAAAATGGATAAATATCTAGAGGTCCCTACTTACACTAATGTTTTTCCAGTCCCTAGAAGAATTTCGGACATTGTTACTAAGGAATGGGATAGACCAGGAATTCCGTTCTCTCCCCCTCCAACTTTTAAGAAAATGTTTCCCATATCTGATACCATTCGGGATTCGTGGCAGACGGTCCCTAAGGTGGAGGGAGCTATTTCTACCCTGGCTAAGCGTACAACTATACCTATTGAGGACAGTTGTGCTTTTAAAGATCCTATGGATAAAAAATTAGAGGGTCTTCTAAAGAAATTATTTATTCATCAGGGGTTTCTTCTACAACCTATAGCGTGCATTGTTCCAGTAACTACTGCAGCAGCTTTTTGGTTTGAGGCTCTAGAGGAGTCTCTTAAGGTGGAGACCCCATTAGATGATATTTTAGATAGAATTAAGGCTCTCGAGCTAGCTAATTCTTTTATTACAGATGCCCCTTTCCAAATGGCTAAATTAGCGGCAAAGAATGCAGGCTTTGCCGTTTTAGCGCGTAGAGCGTTATGGCTTAAATCTTGGTCGGCTGATGTGTCATCTAAATCCAAACTTTTAGCTATTCCCTTTAAGGGTAAGACCCTATTCGGGCCTAAACTAAAGGAGATCATTTCCGACATTACTGGAGGTAAAGGTCATGCCCTTCCTCAGGAGAAGATGGTTAAAATGAGGACCAAACAGAATAATTTTGGTTCCTTTCGAAACTTTAAAGGTGGTCCCTCTACTTCCTCCGCCGCTACCAAGCAGGAGGCGATCTTTGCACAGTCCAAGTCAGTCTGGAGACCTAATCAGACCTGGAATAAGGGTAAACAGGCCAAGATGCCTGCTGCTGCTACCAAGACAGCATGAAGGGGCAGCCCCCAACCCGGGACCGGATCTAGTAGGGGGCAGACTTTCTCTCTTCGCTCAGGCTTGGACAAGAGACGTTCAGGATTCCTGGGCATTAGAAATCGTGACCCAGGGGTATCGTCTAGAATTCAAGGATTCTCTCCCAAGAGGGAGATTTCATCTGTAGACCAGACAAAAAGAGAGGCGTTCTTACGCTGTGTAAAAGACCTTTATACCATGGGGGTAATCTGCCCGGTTCCAAAACTAGAACAGGAGCAGGGGTTTTACTCAAATCTGTTCGTGGCTCCCAAAAAAGAGGGAACCTTCAGACCGATTTTAGATCTCAAATGCCTAAACAAATTTCTCAGAGTCCCATCGTTCAAGATGGAGACCATTCGAACAATTTTACCAATGATCCAGGAGGGTCAATATATGACTACCGTGGACTTAAAGGATGCGTATCTTCACATTCCTATCCACAGAGATCATCACCAGTTTCTCAGGTTCGCCTTCCTGGACAAACACTACCAGTTTGTGGCCCTCCCTTTCGGGTTGGCCCCAACTCCCAGAATCTTCACAAAGGTGCTAGGGTCCCTTCTGGCAGTTGTAAGGCCGCGGGGCATAGCAGTGGCGCCCTATCTGGACGATATTTTGATTCAGGCGTCAACTTACCAGTTAGCCAAATCTCACACGGACATCGTGTTGGCTTTTCTAAGAACTCACGGGTGGAAGGTGAACATAAAAAAGAGTTCAGTAGTTCCTCTGACAAGAGTTCCATTCCTAGGAACTCTGATAGACTCGGTAGACATGAAAGTTTTTCTGACTGAGAATAAGAAAATCAAAGCTCTTAACTACTTGCTGAGCACTTCATTCCATTCCTCGGCAATCAGTGGCGCAGTGTATGGAGGTCATTGGGTTAATGGTAGAGGCAATGGACATAGTTCCATTTGCTCGCTTACATCTCAGACCACTGCAGCTGTGCATGCTCAAACAGTGGAATGGGGATTATGTGGATTTATCTCCTCGGATAAATCTGGATCTAGAGACCAGAGACTCTCTTCATTGGTGGTTGTCTCAGGATCATCTGTCCCAGGGAATGTGCTTCCGCAGGACAGCATGGGTCATAGTGACGACGGACGCCAGCCTCTTGGGCTGGGGTGCAGTCTGGAATTCCCTGAAGGCTCAGGGTGTTTGGACTCAGGAGGAGTCATTACTACCAATAAATATTCTGGAACTGAGAGCAATATTCAATGCGCTTCAAGCGTGGCCTCAGCTGGCTTCGGCCAAATTCATACGATTCCAGTCGGACAATATCACAACTGTAGCATATATCAATCATCAAGGGGGAACAAAGAGTTCTCTAGCGATGATAGAGGTCTCCAAAATAATCTATGGGCAGAGACTCACTCTTGCCATCTATCAGCAATATATATCCCAGGAGTGGAGAACTGGGAAGCGGATTTTCTAAGTCGTCAGACTTTTCATCTGGGGGAAGCTCCATCCAGAGATGTTTGCGGCATTGATACATCAATGGGGCACACTGGAATTGGATCTGATGGCATCTCGTCAGAATGCCAAACTTCCTTGTTACGGGTCCAGATCAAGGGATCCTCTAGCAGTACCTTGGTCGTTCAACCTGGCTTATGTGTTTCCTCCTTTTCCTCTCCTACCTCGTCTGATTGCAAGAATCAAACAGGAGAGGGCTTCGGTAATCTTGATAGCGCCTGCATGGCCACGCAGGACTTGGTATGCAGATTTGGTGGAAATGTCATCTCTGCCGCCATGGAAACTGCCACTGAGACAGGACCTTCTCATTCAAGATCCGTTCCAACATCCAAATTTAATTTCTCTGCAACTGACTGCATGGAGATTGAACGCTTGATCTTATCTAAGCAGGGATTCTCTGAGTCGGTCATTGATACTTTGATTCAGGCTCGAAAGCCTATTACTAGGAAAATTTACCATAAGATATGGCGTAAATATCTTTATTGGTGTGAATCCAAGGGCTACTCATGGAGTAAGATCAGGATTCCTAGGATTTTGTCTCTTCTCCAAGAAGGATTGGAGAAGGGATTGTCAGCTAGTTCCTTAAAGGGAAAAACTTCTGCTTTGTCAATCTTACTACACAAGCGTCTGGCAGATGTCCCAGATGTTCAGTCGTTTTGCCAGGCTTTAGTTATAATCAAGCCTGTGTTTAAACCTGTTGCTCCGCCATGGAGTTTGAATTTAGGTCTAAATGTTCTTCAAGGGGTTCCGTTTGAACCCATGCATTCCATTGATATTAAACTTCTATCTTGGAAAGTTCTGTTTTTAGTTGCTATCTCTTCTGCTCGAAGAGTTTCTGAGCTTTCTGCGTTACAATGCGACTCGCCTTATCTTATTTTCCATTCTGATAAGGTGGTTTTGCGTACTAAACCTGGATTTCTTCCAAAGGTTGTTCCAAATAAGAATATTAATCAGGAAATAGTTGTTCTTTCTCTGTGTCCTAATCCTTCTTCTAAGAAGGAGCGTCTGTTACATAACTTGAACGTGGTTCGTGCCTTGAAGTTTTACTTGCAAGCGACCAAGGATTTCCGTCAAACATCTCTATTTGTTGTCTATTCTGGAAAGAGTAGGGGTCAAAAAGCTACGGCTACTTCGCTTTCTTTTTGGCTGAAATGCATCATCCGTTTGGCATACGTGACTGCTGGACAGCAGCCTCCTGAAAAAATTACAGCTCATTCTACTAGAGCGGTGGCTTCCACATGGGCTTTTAAAAACGATGCTTCTGATGAACAGATTTGTAAGGCTGCGACTTGGTCCTCCCTTTCATACTTTTTCCAAATATTCCAAATTTGATACTTTTGCTTCTTCTGAGGCTATTTTTGGGAGAAAAGTTCTTCAAGCAGTGGTGCCTTCTGTTTAGGTATCTGTCTTGTCCCTCCCGTTCATCCGTGTCCTGTAGTCCTGTATTGTATCCCACAAGTAAAGGATGAATCCGTGGACTCGTCGTATCTAGTAGAAGAAAAGGAAATTTATGCTTACCTGATAAATTGATTTCTTCTACTATACGACGAGTACACGGCCCTCCCTGTCAATTTACGACAGATTATATTTTTGTGTTTAAAACTTCAGTCACCTCTGCACCTTTTAGTTTCTCCTTTTTCTTCCTATACCTTCGTTCGAATGACTGGGGGGTGGAGTCAAGGGAGGAGCTATATGGACAGCTCTGCTGTGGTGCTCTTTGCCACTTCTTGTTAGCAGGAGGATAATATCCCACAAGTAAAGGATGAATCCGTGGACTCGTCGTATCGTAGAAGAAATCAATTTATCAGGTAAGCATAAATTTCCTTTTCCAATAGAAGTCGATGGAGAAAAAAGGGGGGAACACCTCACTCGCGCGCAATCCCGAACGCATATTCTCATGTGCACTAAGCCAACATGAAAATTTTACATTACAATGTTCTGCACATAGTGTTCTATATCTGATGGTATTTTGGTACAATATGAGGCATATTTAAGAAATGTCTTGCGGACCTGATCCGACAGTGCAGATCAGGTCCGCAAGACATCGCTGAATGCGGAGAGCAATACGCTCTCCGCATTTAACATTGAACCAGCAGCTCACAAGAGCTGCTGGTGCAACGCCGCCCCCCTGCAGACTCTCGGCCAATGGGCCGCCAGCAGGGGGTGTCAATCAACCCGATCGTACTCGATCGGGTTGAATTGTTGCGATTCCTGTCCGCCTGCTCAGAGCAGGCGGACAGGGTTATGGAGCAGCAGTCTTTGTGACCGCTGCTCTATAACTTGTGTTTCTGGCGAGTCTGAAGACTCGCCAGAAACACGGCCGTCAAGCTCCTTTCGGAGCTTGATAGATAGGCCCCTATATCTCTATACCACTGGTTTTCAAACCTGTCCTCAGATCTCCCTAACAGGCCACATTTTGAGGATGTCTGAACTGGAGCACAGGTGAAATAATGGTGAAACATGGTTATTTTACCTGCTCTCACCCAAGGTAATCCAGAAAACCTGACCTGTTGGGGAGGCTTGAAGACAGGTTTGAAAACCAGTGGTTTATACCTATATATATATATATATATATATATATATATATATATATATATATATATATATATATATATATATATATATATACAGGTGATTATATATAGGAATAGATATTTATAAATACTTAGAACATTTTCTGATATGTGCAGAACATTGCAATGTGTAATATTTATAGTAAATACATAGTTAAAACTAGGGTTGCACCGATACCGATACTAGTATCTGTACCGATACCAAGTATTTGCATGAGTACTTGTACTCGTGCAAATGCACCGATACTTAAACCGATACCTCCACTTCCTACCCATATGCTATCTTGTGGCGTTTTTTCAAACTGCATGTTCCCATTTCATTTTAAACTGGAGTGGAGACTAAACTAAAAAAAAAATGTTTACTACTGTTCTGCCAATACAAATTGCTGTTATTTGTATTATTGTAGGAGAGATCACTGTACCTCGTTCAGACAAACCCCTGAAGTACTGGGCAGTTAAACAGATTTCCAGCTCTGGCTAAAATGGCCCAAAAATATCTTTCTGCCCCATGCAGTAGTGTGGAAAGTGAAAGACTGTTCAACTTAGAGCCGAACCTCCATACAAATGTCAGATTGATGTTATATAACAGCCCTACAACCCAATTGCATCACCCCTTTAAATTTAATATTTTATTGTAATATTTTTTATTTATAAACATGTTCAGTGAACTTTGTGACAAATAAAACTGTTTTATTATTTCATAATGTCTTTTGAATTACAGTCCTTTATAATTATAAAGAAGGAATCTTAAATTAACTGTATTGTACTTGGTAAACTGTCACATGACATTAAAAAAAAAGTATCAGTAATTGGTATCGGCGAGTATTTGAAAACAAGTATCGGTACTTGTACTCGGTCATAAAAAAATGGTATCGGTGCAACCCTAGTTAAAACCTTTATTAAAAATGAATACTGCATAAATAGCTTTTTAATTGTTTTTCTCTACTTAACTGCAAAGGACTTTAATGCACTTTTAAATATGTCTATATATGTATACATATGTATTTCTGTGTTTATATGTGTATAAATGTCTGTAAAGCCATAATATACATATAAATACATATATATATCTTTAGTGATCTATATGTATGTCTATATCTTTGAGCAATATTTTTTTTTAAATAATTGTTATCAGATGGTGTTATTATGAGTGTAACTGTACTTTGTAATGTATTTTTGATGTGCTTTGTGACACTTTTTTGTTTCGCGAAACAGTTAACCAGATCTCTGAGGTCGCACTAACCCAAAAAGCGTTAACTTCAATTGCGCTCAAGCAATTGCGTTTACTTTCAACTTTTAATACATGCTCAATTTAACTTGCGCATAAACAAATGCGGAAACCTGATATTGCTTGCATGCAAACATTTACGCTCCACTCGTGATCTGGCTCTTTATGTTTATTTTGTGCGTTTATTCACTTACGCGTGAAAATATTTCCACATTATTTTAGAAAAAAAAGATTGCAGACTATAGGGTCTGCATCAAAAATGGTCTTAAACTACTTTGCTATGCAAAAACTTAAAAAATATTATTTTCATCTAATTCATGACAGTCTCTTTTTTAACCTCAGTACAGACCTGGACTTACCATGGGTTAATTAAAAATCAATGTTAGAGGAAGTTGTTCTGTATTAGCAGTGTTTCTCAACTCCAGTCCTCAGAACCCTTAACGTGAATGTAAATTTAACAGGACAACCTCACGGCATTGTATAGACTAAAATGAGCATGAGTTTAAGTCATGAAATTTTTTAAATGTATTTATTTTCTTAAATTTTTACCTTTTTACTGCTCCACCGATAAGCGCAGCTCTCCTGCCCGCCATCTTGTCTAATTGATTGACAGATGACGATCTTAAACCAACTAATCTTTGTTTCCCTTAGGGCCATGACGTTTATTCAAAGGAGCTAACCGCCCCCGGGGGAAACAAGGCTTAGTTGGTTTAAGAATCGTCATCTGTCAATCAATTAGACAAGATGACGGGCGGGAGTTCTGCGCTTATAGGCAGTAAAAAGGTAAAAATTTAAGAAAATAAATACATTTAAAAAATGTCATGAATTAAACTCCTGCTCATTTTTATGTCTATACAATGCCGTGAGGCTGTCCTGTTAAATTTACATTCTCTTTAACAGGACACATATTCATTATATCTTAACTAGAGCACAGGTGAAATAATCAGGTTAGTAACCATGGTTACTGATCATCTGATTATTTCACCTGTGCTCTAGTTAAGATATAATGAATATGTGACCTGTTAAGGGTCCTGAGCACTGGAGTTGAGAAACACTGCCTTAAAGGGACATGAAAACCAACATATTTCTTTCATGTAATTGGCAAGAGTCCATGAGCTAGTGACGTATGGGATATACAATCCTACCAGGAGGGGCAAAGTTTCCCAAACCTCAAAATGCCTATAAATACACCCCTCACCACACCCACAATTCAGTTTTACAAACTTTGCCTCCTATGGAGGTGGGCGAGATTACCAATCAATATTTTAGAACTCCGTGCAATTCTCAGAGCTCTTCAGTTTTGGCCTCTGTTGAAGAGAGAACCGTTCATTTGCTTTCAGACAGACAATATCACAACTGTGGCATATGTCAATCATCAGGGTGGGACTCGCAGTCTCCAAGATATGAAAGAAGTATCTCGGATACTTGCTTGTGCGGAATCCAGCTCCTGTCTAATCTCTGCGGTGCATATCCCAGGTGTAGACAATTGGGAGGTGGATTATCTCAGCCATCAGACTTTACATCCAGGGGAGTGGTCCCTCCATCCAGTTGTGTTTTCTCAGATTGTTCAGATGTGGGGTCTTCCAGAGATAGATCTGATGGCCTCTCATCTAAACAAGAAACTTCCCAGATACCTGTCCAGGTCCAGGGATGTTCAGGCGGAAGCAGTGTATGCGCTGACACTTCCTTGGTGTTATCATCCTGCTTACATTTTCCCGCCTCTAGTTCTTCTTCCAAGAGTGATCTCCAAAATCATCATGGAACAATCGTTTGTGTTGCTGGTGGCTCCAGCATGGCCACACAGGTTTTGGTATGCAGATCTTGTTCGGATGTCCAGTTGCCAACCTTGGCCACTTCCGTTAAGGCCGGACCTACTGCCTCAAGGTCCGTTTTTCCATCAGGATCTCAAATCATTAAATTTGAAGGTATGGATTGAACGCTTAGTGCTAAATCATAGAGGTTTCTCTGACTCAGTGATTAATACTATGTTACAAGCTAGTAAAAAGATTTATTATTGAGTTTGGAAGACCTACATTTCATGGTGTTCTTCTCATAAATTTTCTTGGCATTCTTTTAGAATCCCTAGAATTTTACAGTTTCTTCAGGATTTGTCTGCAAGTTCCTTGAAGGGACAAATCTCTGCTCTTTCTGTTTTATGTCACAGAAAGATTGCTAAGCTTCCTGATATTCACTGTTTTGTACAGGCTTTAGTTCGTATTAAGCCCGTCATTAAATCAATTTTCCTCCTTGGAGTCTTAATTTGGTTTTGAAGGCGTTACAGGCTCCTCCATTTGAGCCTATGCATTCTTTGGACATAAAACTTCTTTCTTGGAAAGTGTTGTTCCTTTTGGCTATCTCTTCTGCTAGAAGAGTTTCTGAGCTATCTGCTCTTTCTTGTGAATCTCCTTTTCTGATTTTTCAGAATTCTAACAACATTAGTAGAGAAATTGTTGTCCCTTCCTTGTGTCCTAATCCTAAAATTTCTTTGGAAAGGTCCTTTCATTCTTTGGATTTGGTGAGAGCTTTCAGGAAGACTTCTAGTCTATTTGTTATATTTTCTGGTCCTAGGAAAGGTCAGAAGACCTGCTATTTTCTTGGCTTCTTGATTAAAGCTTTTGATTCTTCAAGCTTATTTGGAGTCGGGTCAGACCCCGCCTCAGAGAATTACAGCTCATTCTACTACATCAGCCTCCACTTCGTGGGCTTTTAAGAATGAAGCTTCAGTTGATCAGATTTGGTCCTCTAAATTCTACCATTTTGATGTATTTGCTTCTTTAGAAGCAGTTTTTGGTAGAAAAGTTCTTCAGGCAGCTGTTTCAGTTTGATTCTTCTGCTGATGTTTTAAGTTTTTCTTGTCATTAAAGAATAAACTTATAATTTGGGTTGTGGATAATTTTTTCAGTGGAAAATGGCTGTTTTTTATTTTATCCCTCCCTCTCTAGTGACTCTTGCGTGGAGTTCCACATCTTGGGTATTGATATCCCATACGTCACTAGCTCATGGACTCTTGCCAATTACATGAAAGAAAACATAAGTTATGTAAGAATTTACCTGATAAATTCATTTCTTTCATTTTGGCAAGAGTCCATGAGGCCCACCCTTTTTTATAGTGGTTATGATTTTTTGTATAAAGCACAATTATTTCCAAATTCCTTTGTTGATGCTTTTTACTCCATTCTTTATCACCCCACTACTTGGCTATTCGTTAAACTGAATTGTGGGTATGGTGAGGGGTGTATTTATAGGCATTTTGAGGTTTGGGAAACTTTGCCCCTCCTGGTAGGATTGTATATCCCATACGTCACTAGCTCATGGACTCTTGCCAATATGAAAGAAATGAATTTATCAGGTAAATTCTTACATAAATTATGTTTTCATACCGTTTTAAACAACGTTCCAGTTTCTTTCTATTATCAATTGTTTTTTAATTCTCTTGCAATCCTTTGTTGAAAAGTAAACCTAGAAACAGCAATTTACCACTGGGATCTGACTGAACATATCCGGGGATCCCATACTGAGGCATATATGTGCAGCCACCAATTAGCAGCTATCTCCCAGTAGTGCATTGCTGCTGCTGAGCATACCTAGGTATGCTTTTCAACAAAGAATATAAAGAGAATGTCGCAAATAGCCTTAGGCTAATAGAAGTTGTTTAAAATTGAATTATTTATCTGAATCAAGAAAGAAAGAAAAAAAGTCCCTTTGAATTGAACCTCATAACTGTATTAATATTTATTAAGGACAATCTTTACAAAGCTCTTTAATGAGGCCATTGTTGTAGTTCAGATGAACATGTCAAAATCTGTTTAGCTTTTGAATGAATAAATACATTTGGCACTCAAGTTGAGATTGAGAAAACCTAAAAATTGCGAGTACAAAAGATCCCTTTTATAGACTGACATGCCAAACGGCCTCTCTAATCTTTCGCAGTACTCCTAGCCAATTATTTAAGAAATCTGTTATCCCCGTGCTGTATCTACTAAAAAAAAAAATCTATAAACTGTAGGGTTCAAATGGCCACCTGGGGGGCTAACAATTACAAAACACACTAGTGTACACAGTGGCGGCTGGTGAATTATGAAGATGGAGGTGCACTTGGCCTCGTCCCTGGCCACACCCCTTGAAATAAAGCCCCGCCCCTCAGATGGCTCATATATATATATATATATATATATATATATATATACACAAACACACTAGTCCCACTTTTATTTAAAAGCAAAATTAAAGGGAACTTGTCATACATATTTCCAGTGCGCGTTGTGTGTGTGCTCATCTTTATAGTCTGAGGTCTGGGATGGGGGAGTAAATCACAGGAGGAGGGGGATGCAGTAGGCACTGAGGGGCATTTGGTGGGTTAACCGTGCACAGTGATGCTTAATTTTTATTTGTTCAAATATTTATGTTTATTGCAGTGATTCATTTGATGGGGGTTATGTAATGGTGTTTGCAAAAAGCATATGGACTTGAGACACAGTTTGTGAATGCACATGCTAGGGGGAGAGAGGAAAGGTATTCAGCTTCTGCCTTCCAGATTTCAGCAAAGGCTGACGCTGCTATAGTCACTCAGGCAGTGCACTATGGTAATCCACTTCCCAGGCAGCTCTCCAGTATTTCAATCTCTGCCTTTGCTCTAACAAAATGAAAAGTGCTGTGAGCAGAAGCACTGAGAATGCAATGCAGGAGAGCTGGGAAGCGCTGTGTAATATGTGCATAGTTACAGACTCTGCTTCCACATGCTAGGCCTAGGCAGGGGGGAGGAGGAAAGGGATTGCTGAAGGCAGCATAGTGCTAAAGTTGCTATACTTAGTAATGCAGAGGTAGCTGTCAGTGCCTTCCCTTCTCCTCCATCCTGACCGTAAAAACAGTTTGCAGTTTGACAAAGGAAGGGGTGTTTATTTGAAAGGATTTCTGCAAGTTGTAAAAATAAACAAACCATAAATAAACCGACAGACCTCCCTTTCAAGCCCAGTCGAGGGTGAAAAAGACAGCCAATTTCCAATGTTCTTTTGATCCCTGCCTGTCAATTAGAAATTGCTGAGACTGAAAGAATCCGTGGATAGGAAATGAAAGTGAATGATAAAGAGAGGGAGCGGGAGGAAGGGGGTTGACAGTGAAAGCCAAGGAACAATAAGTTAACACTCACTCATGCTGAGAAAACATTTGGAAAACAAAAGTGGTAGCTTCCGATATTCTAGACTGATCACCACCCCCACACACATACCTCTATACTGCTCTCTGGCCCTGCACGGCTGTAACTGTCCTGGAATAGCCGCCAAAAATTTCTAAAATGCCAGAGTGCCCCTCTCTTCCTCCTCAACTCAGGAGGAGCCTCGTAAAGCCAAAGTGTCATCACGTGACTTCAGTGATGACATATCCTGACCGGCTTAGCACCACCTCACTGGCTCACCCCCACAGGCTCAACTGTGCGATTAAGCCAGTATAGAAATGGGTTGGAGGGTGGCAGTGGCATCTCAGCAAAGGCAATACAGGCAGCTAATGACAGGTATGTAGGCTCTACCGCACGTGCAGTAAATAAAGAAAAAACTGTGAAAAAATATAAATTTTTTTATTTTACAACAAAAATCAGTTTTACTTTTTTTTAATTTTTCCAACAGGGGGGCTATTGGAAAAATGATATTTTCTTCAGAATTTTTCTTTTCTTCTTCTTTTGACTGGGGGTTCACGTGCGGGTGTGAACATATGGAGGAACCTCCACTGAGTGTAAACCTCTCAGACCTTTGTGCAGTGTGCCCATAATGCTTCCTTTTTTCTTTACTCTATGACCATTTCCAATTGTTTTTGGCATTATGCACTGCCACTTGCGGATACACAGGTTTGTCCTCAGGGGGATTTAGAAGGTGGAGATTAACTCTACTTCCCTGGACGTGTTCCTAGGGGCATATACTATACATATCTTAAAGGAACATGATACCCAAAATTTTTCTTTCATGATTCAGATAGAGCACAGGTTTTCGAACCCCCCAACAGGAAAGGTTTTCAGTATTACCTTGAGTGAGAGCAGGTAAAATAACCATGTTTACTAATCAGCTGATTGTTTCACCTGTACTCTGTTTCAGATATCCTCAAACTGTGGCTTTTAGGGAGGCATGAGGACAGGTTTGAAAACCAGTGAGAGAGCATACAATATAAACAACTTTCATTAAAGGGGCAGTAAAGTCAAAATTAATCTTTTGTGGATCAGACAGAGCATGCAATTTAAACAACCTTCTAGTTTACTTCTATTATCAAATTTGCTACATTCTCATGGTATACTTTGTTGAAGTAGTAGCAATGCACAACTGGAAGCTAGCCAAACACATAGGGGCTTTTATATTTAAAGGTTATCCATCTTGGAGAGAAATTACAGTTCAGACTTCACAGGGGCTAAACTCACTGAATATTCAAAAGTAAAAGAATGGAACTCTCCAGCACTGCGGGATCCCTCTCATTTCTATTTATGAAGGAGAGACAATCCCAGTGCAATACAGCACTGCATGATATGGGAGTTTTGTTACACTTCTGTGTTACTTTAACAAATTCGGATCATACTTTGTATATTTCTCTTTGTATATACAAATAACATTGCACCTTGAATTTGCTGCATTGCAAACTAAAACTGACAATTTCATAAAGTGGGAGGGAGAGGGCAGTTCCCTAGGCTGAACAGGGGAGTTCTCAGGGTATGTCTGAAGCTCTCTCACAAGTCTTGTGACACTCTCTAAGCATGTTAAACAAGCTGCTCTCACTGATTTGTCTCGCCAGCTGTATGCAGGTGAGGTTTGCTCAAAATTCATAATACACTTATTTTAACTAACAGAAAAGTAATATATACTAAAATCTAGACAAAAGAAAGTTAAATTGTAGTGAAAACATTTCAGTGTGATTTGGAGTTAATGCAAACGGAGCCTTTGGGGCCGATTTATCAAATGCAGCGAATCATGTCCGCCCAATTGGCCGCCCCCTGCACATTCGTGGCCAATTGGCCGCTAGCAGGGGGTGTCAATCATCCCAGATGAGGATTAATGCAGTCCACCACTTTAGAGGTGGCGGACGAGTTATGGAGCAGCAGTCTTATGACCGCTGCTTCTTAACTTATGTTTCCATTGAGCCAGAAACATTGTGGGTATATTGCAGCATCCGCTGCTTGGTAAATCTACCCCATAATATCAACCCAGGGGTTCTCCAGTTACCTTCTCTCTCCCATGTGAAATTTTGTATCCCAGAGTGCTTCATTACTTTCTATGGAAGGCATCTCTCATCTCTCTGGGAGTTCCTGGTTCCTCCCTTTTCTTAAACAATTCAGTGAGTTTTGCCTCTTTGAAGTCTGCTCTATAATCAGAATTTGTAAAATCACAATCCTAAATATACTGCTGAGCACACAATAAAATATAAAATAGAAAGTGCAAAGTTTAAATGTAATAAAATGTAATATAATGTGTAAAGTTATATAAAATAGAAAACACAAAGTGTAAATGTGGCAGAACTGTCATGTCATGCTATATTGCACTGGGCTTGTCTTGCCTTCACATACAGAAATACAGGGAACACCCCTTGGAGAAGTAAAGCTAAATCTGCCTTTTGAAAATGTCACTAGGGATCTCGCAGGGCTGGAGGATCATTTTAGAATATCTCACCTGAGCAAGTTTTGAATATCAGGGCCAGAGTGAGCTACTGATAAAAGGCATTTATGTGCAGCCACCAATCAGTAGCTATCTCTCAGTATTGCACTACTGAGCCTACCTATGCATGATTTTCAAAAGAGGATACCAAGAGAATGAAGCAAATTAGTTAACAGATGTAAATTGGAAGGTTATTTACATTTTATGTTCTGTCTGATCTATGAAAGTTTAATTTTGATTTGAATTCTTTATTAAAAACTGTCTCAGAGACATAAAAATAACAGCTTAACCTGAATCTGGTGACCATGAGCAGATACATTCTATTACCACATCAAAATAATTTATATTTTTTGAATTTACAAGTTATGGCGAGCTGGAATTTATATAGATTTCGGAAGTTATACAGATCTTGTATTTCTAGTTTGAATTTTGTATTATAGTATATTATAGTAAGGCAGAAATACTAATAAACCGACTGTACAAGATTAAAAGCATGATTCATTAGCTCTGATCGCCCACTAATGCCAGCTATTACTCTCAAATACAATATTCTAACTGCACAAGGTGCTGCTCTGTATAGGAGAGAACATAATGAGTCTTTTTTTTTTTTATTCCAAGTAACTATATGTTTCGCTGTAATCCTGGCAGTTGTGTCACTATAAATGTAATGAGGATGCCTTTAATTTATACCTAAATAATGAACAATCCTATGACATTTATGATAATGTAAAAATGTGTGTATAGAAAACTAGTGCCAATCATTTTCACCGTGAAGCACCATTTATCTGCAATTGTTTCAGTATCTTCTAAGACTATTTGCTTGATTATAATGGCTAGGACTTTTGCAGAGACATATAAAATCTGCATTAACTGAGAAGCTGAAGGTAACACAAAGGGATCCTGTTTGAATCTTAGTTTCAACCAATGTCCATTAACAATCAGTCATTCTGCAATGAAGATTTAAACAAAAAAATGTAATAATCTACCAGTGGTGGCATATAGTAATTAAAAATGCTCTAATGAGTTCATGACATGAAGCTCACCTGTATGAATTATCATTGGCAAATCTGAGTTTTTAAGGAGCTTGATGAATGAAGGGAAAGTAATCTAGAAGCAGCGCTCTGAGGCGGCGGACAGAAATCAACCCGATCAAATACTATCGGGTTGAGATCGGGGTGATTGACACCCCCTGCTAGGGGCCGATTGCCTGCAAATCTGCAGGGGGCGTTATTGCACCAGCAGTTCACAAGAACTGCTGGTGCAATGATAAATGCCGACAGCTTATGCTGTCGGCATTTATCGATGTTCAGCGGACATGATACTCTACTTCGCATCATGTCCGCTCGCACATTGTTAAATATGGCCCCCATGTCTCAAAAGTAAATCAATACAAATTTTTTGCATAGGAAATTAGCACATCCAGGCAAGTTCCCCGCTTGTCTGTCCCCAGTAAAACTCCATGTACATTGTTACCGATGCACAAGAGGATTCTGGGTAAGATATGCAAATTAGTTATGCAAAATTTATTTGCTTCAAATACTGTTTTAACACTTTTAATCTGGCGGTAACATGGAGAGCTCCGTTATGCTGTGAAAAATAACCCCCTACTGCATCTCTCTGACCACACCACCAGAAATATCTTCCTGTGAACTCTTCAAATACTTCGGCTGAGTGGGATATCCTGTGAGTGATGGCTCTTCTGTGTCATCCTCAAAATGTTTCCCTTCAAGGGTCAGCAATTGACTTTCTCCTCTCCCTGGGGGCCGTCTGCATCCTCCAATGTGGGAGAGCACAAGGGGAAAGAGGGAGACTCTTTATCAGGTGTAATGTTCATCTCCAAAATGCACAATCCTCAATAAGATTCTAATAAGAATATTAAATCTGCCAGCAGAGCTTGCACTACGATGTTGGTATCCTCCATTATGTAAATATAAAGATTATCTAGAGAAATTAGAATATTCTCTATGTACCTGATTACACAGGGGGGCTGAGCCTTTGTCTCCTAAAGAGCCACCAAAAAGTCCCAGTGGCCAGTCTGGAAGGTCTTGCAGTATGCAAAATAGGTGTCACCCAGTACTACACAGTAATCTCTATATGTTCGAATAGAAATTTGAGCTGCATCGGTTAAGATATTTTCATGGTGAAATGAAAATCTTCTGAGCAGAGCTCCCAATTTAATGGCCATCTTCGGCACTGGCCCGGACACGCCCTACACGACATGTGTTTTATTATATCCAGAATTAATTGTATACACAGGATTTCAATATAATTTGTAGCACAATGCATTAGTCAGTTTTTAACTGATATTTAGGGCAAGATTTATCAATCTATGTGCGGACATGTCTGCATTTCATCATAGATTGTGGGGTGCATTTGTTCCCTATATTTAAAATTGCACAGGCGAACGCTTGTGCAAGTCCCCCCCTCTACCTTCATGCAACCAATTGCTCGAGAGTAGGGCTTGTCAATCACTCCAGTCAATTGATTCCAGGGTGATTTTCAGCCGCCCACTCCAAACTGGCTAGAGAGTTTTATGAAATCACGATTTCAAAAGTGGTTCATAATGGGGGCACCCGGGCGGCGGCCATCTTGCAGGTCGCACTGTGCTTCAGCTCTTCAAGTTCTCTCTATTGTTTCTTAATTTAACAGTACAGTTTTGGCAATACCTTGCTCAAAATAGTCGAGAGGCTTGCCTGAAGAGGTCCGCATTCCAGATTTAGGGTTTTGGATAGCGACTGGGCTTACACGCCCTCATTCCCAGACTTTACATTGTGAGGCCTTCCCCTATAATAGAAGCCTCAACCTGCCCCCACACCTAGCTGTGCCTTAAGTGCGCAGTCCTAACCTACTATGGCTGTAACCCAACAGGAACTCCTTTCAACTATACAAAAATGCCTAGAGGAGTTTGAGCTAAAGACGACAGCCAAGTTTGAAAACTTCTCATGTCTTGTCAAGACTTCGGTGGCACAGTGTAATATTCTCAGAGTGGAAGAGGAGGAAGACGCCATCACACCTACACTAGGAGTACACCTACCTATAGGTTCCAGGCAAATAATGGCAGAAGACCACCTGGAACCTGACTCACCGGACTCTTGTGTCGGCCCTTACATGCTATGCGATGACCCTGAGTGGGGGGGCGCGACCGGCCCTCTATTCCGGGAGGATAGGTCCATACGCAAGGGAGAAGGGACTTACATTGGAGACGCTGCCCTGAATATATGCGGGAGTCACGTGGATCATCACCCGAACGGTACATCACCCTCCACGGGGCACTGCGCAGCAGAGAAGATGTCTATTAGCAATGCAGCCCCTTCAGTCGCAGCGGTTTGCCTGCTTACACTGCCTGCTTCAACAGTGAGAGATACACTACTTTGCTTTACTCGATGGGGCCAGGCGCTACTGGGGATCACATTCAGCTTGGCCACTGGATCGGCACTTCGCTTGACAGGTCCCCGGGATAAGCAAGTCAGTCCTCCCAAAAGAACTGGTGTCGGCTAAGAGACTGAATGAATCAATTGGTATACTGACGGCTCCCAGCATCAGCAGCTATCATCTTGCCTAGACACGGACATTTGAAATTTCTCAGAGAAGTGTACTTATAATTGCTCCCACTGTAGGATATACACCCTGCCCTAGCGTTAGCGAAATATCCCCCATGATTATTTATGCCAGTATTTTTAGGTCCCGGTTCTGTGCATATTACTGTTATTTTAGTGACGGATGTTCTGGTATGGAAAGTGCATATGAAGAGGGTCTATTTCCTAAATGTTTATAGTTGTTCCCTTTTATGTGTTTATCTCACTGTCTATAACCTATAGATGCAAACAGCTACTAGCAGTGTCCCATACGATAGATGAAACTCCTTGGTTAGGTAATATGTTCCTAATTTTATGCAGTCACCTCTTCTGCCTCTCTATTTCTCAGTATGTCTGACAATCTGAAGCTTTTACACTCTATTTGTTGTGTTTGGGCATGGCTGCTTTGTATTACCTTTAAGATAATGTACCCTCATTTAACAGTCTTACCCATACTTATCCTTCTCATATCACTGCAAAACACCGCCGTTGGTTTACACCTCTGCCTAACATATAACTTAAGCATACCCCTCACCTACTCTAGTCCTATGGCCATATTAACCTGCTGAGAGGGTCCAAATGTGACCTAATTTTCACTATACAACAAAAATAATAATTGAGGTTTCCAATTAGTTAGTCTATCTGTATTATATCCTCATATCCTCTGTCAGTTATAACTGTTTTGCGTTGAAATTAAATTTAAAAAAAAATCAAAACTGAGGTTTGGCTGCTGAGACCCAAAAGTGGTCTCTTAGATTAGGCACCCCCTATACTATTGTTAATAATTACTGTTGGGGCCCAAAAGCGACCCCCCTGAGCAATTTGGAGGTGTACAATACATAAGGCAAACCATACATACAGTACTGTTTACTCTTTGTAGCGATCATGTCCGCCCAACATCGCTGAATGCTGACAGCATAGGATGTCGGCATTTAACATTGCACAAGCAGTTTTGGTGAACTGCTTGTGCAATGCCACCCCCTGCAGATTCGCGGCCAAACGGCAGCTAGCAGGGGGTGTCAATCATGTGATCGGGCTGATTGCTGTACGCCGCCTCAGAGGTGGCGTACGAGTTAAGGAGCAGCGGTCTTAAGATCGCTGCTTCTTAACTCCTGTTTCCGGCGAGCCAGAAGGCTTGCGCAGAAACAGATGTATCTGGCCCCATTTGGGCCATGATAAATCAGCCCCTATATGTGTTTTATATGGTGTCTGTGGTATGGTGTGACAACAGGGTTAGGGATGCATCCAAGTGTTCAATAGCGGCTTGGGCCCATCTACTCTATAGCAGCACCAATATTGGGAGAACGTTTCTTATGAAAACTGTGATATGCAAAAAAGCTACAGTTTCCTCGCCAGTCATACAAACATCTGTTGTTTTCTAAAAACCAATAACCTGAAACTTGACAATATTTCAAGATATGAGCAAAAATTGTTAAACTCATCTTAGGGAAACGTCTATTGTAAGTGATATTAAAAAAAAAGAGCCTTGTGGCTGTATTTTATATCCAGAGTAAACCTATTCCTATGTTTGATTTGATGATCTCGGTGTAGTGGAGATATATATAGTAGTGATGTCTCGAATTGTTCGCCGGCGAATAGTTCCCGGCGAACATAGCTTGTTTGTGTTTGCAACGGCGGGCGAACACATGCGATGTTCGATCCGCCCCCTATTCGTCATCATTGAGTAAACTTTGACCCTGTATCTCACAGTCTGCAGACACATTCCAGCCAATCAGCAGCAGACCCTCCCTCCCAGACCCTCCCAGCTCCTGGACAGCAGCCATTTTAGATTCATTCGGAAGCTGCTTTCTTAGTGATAGGAAGGACATTGTAGCTGCTGCTGATTTAATAGGGAAATTGATAGCTAGGCTAGTGTATTCAGTGTCCACTACAGTCCTGAAGGACTCATCTGATCTCTGCTGTAAGGACAGCACCCCAAAAAGCCCTTTTTAGGGCTAGAATATCAGTCTGTTTTTTTTTTCCCTGTGTAATCTAATTGCAGTTGCCTGCCTGCCTGCCAGCGTTTGTGTCAGGCTCAAAACGTATACTGTGCCCACTTGCCCAGTGCCACCACTCATATCTGTTGTAACAGTAGTGTAAATTAAAAAAAAACAAACTTTTTTGACTGTGAAACATCAGTCTGCTAGTGTAATCTAATTGCAGTTGCCTGCCTGCCAGCGTGTGTGCCAGGCCCACTTGCACAGTGCCACCACTCATATCTGTTGTAACAAACAGTAGTGTAAATTTAAAAAAAAAAAAACTTTTTTGACTGTGAAACATAAGTCTGCTAGTGTAATCGAATTGCAGTTGCCTGCCTGCCAGCGTGTGTGCCAGGCCCACTTGCCCAGTGCCACCACTCATATCTGGTGTAACAGTAGTGTAAATTTAAAAAAACAAAACTTTTTTGACTGTGAAACATCAGTCTGCTAGTGTAATCTAATTGCAGTTGCCTGCCTGCCAGCGTGTGTGCCAGACTCACAGCATATACTGTGACCACTTGCCCAGTGCCACCACTCATATCTGGTGTAACAGTAGTGTAAAGTTAAAAAAAAAAACTTTTTTGACTTTGAAACATCAGTCTGCTTGTGTAATCTAATTGCAGTTGCCTGCCTGCCAGCGAGTGTGCCTGCCAGGCTCACAGTGTATACTGTGCCCACTTGCCCAGTGCCACCACTCATATCTGTTGTAATAGTAGTGTAAATTTAAAAAAAAAAAAAAAAATTTGACTGTGAAACATCAGTCTGCTAGTGTAATCTAATTGCAGTTGCCTGCCTGCCAGCGTGTGTGCCAGGCCCACTTACCCAGTGCCACAACTAATATCTGGTGTAACAGTAGTGTAAATTAAAAAAAAAACTTTTTTGACTGTGAAACATCAGTCTGCTAGTGTAATCTAATTGCAGTTGCCTGCCTGCCTGCCAGTTTGTGTGCCAGGCTCACAGTGTATACTGTGCCCACTTGCCCAGTGCCACCACTCATATCTTGTTTAATAGTAGTGTAAGTGTACATTTAAAACAAAAAAAACTTTTGGGACTGTGAAACATCAGTCTGCTTTTTTGTGTCAGGCTCACAGCATATACTATGCCCACTTGCCCAGTGCCACCACTCATATCTTGTTTAATAGTAGTGTAAGTGTAAATTTAAAAAAAAATAAACTTTTTGGACTGTGAAACATCAGTCTTCTTTTTTGTGTCAGGCTCACAGCGTATACTGTGCCCACTTGCCCAGTGGCACCACTCATATCTTGTTTAATAGTATTGTAAGTGTACATTTAAAAAAAAATGACAGGCAGAGGCAGGCCAACCCGCAGGTGCCGTCATGGTCATGGTGCTGTGATTCCCTTTGGCCCTAGAATAATGCCCAGTGTTCAGAGGCCACGTACCATGAACTCGAAAAGTTCTGAGGACATAGTTGACTTTTTAACACAGGACACTCTTCTATAGCTTCCGCTCTGAACCTTGACGCACCATCCTCCTCCAGCTTATCTACGGGCACCTCTCAAGTTACCACTCGCCCGCCTGCTGCCACCACCAACACTAGCACCACAGCCGCTTCACTTGATCTGTCAGAGGAGTCATTTACACATCATTTGGAAGAAATTAGTGATGCGCAACCATCATTGACAGAGGATGTAGATAACAGTGATATGTCTCAGTCAGGCAGCATTACAGACATGGACGTACGGTGTGATGATGATGATGTTGTACCCGCTGCTGCTTCCTTTGTTGATTTTTCAGATACAAGTGAAGCGGTTGATGATGACAATGCGTCCGTGGATGTCCCGTGGGTGCCCGCTAGAAGAGAAGAAGAACAGGGGGAAAGTTCAGATGGGGAGACAGAGAGGAGGAGGAGACGAGTTGGAAGCAGGGGGAGGTCGTCGCAAGGAGCTAGTGGCACAGTCAGACAGCATGCATCGGCACCCAGGGTCAGCCAGACAGCACGCCAATCAACGCATGCTGTTGCCACCACCAGAATGCCGTCATCGCAGAGCTCAGCAGTGTGGCATTTTTTTTGTGTGTCTGCCTCTGAAAACAGTGATGCCATTTGCAACCTGTGCCAAAAGAAACTGAGTCGTGGGAAGTCCAACACCCACCTAGGTACAACTGCTTTGCGAAGGCACATGATCGCACATCACAAACGCCTATGGGATCAACACATGAGTACAAGCAGCACACAAACTCAAAGCCACCATCCTCCTCCTGGTCCAGCATCTTCAGCCACGTCAACCACTGCTATCCTCCTTGCCCCCTCTCAACCATCTGCCACTCCGTCTCTCTTCCGGAACATTTCCTGCTCATCTGCCCACAGTCAGGTGTCTGTCAAGGACATGTTTGAGCGTAAGAAGCCAATGTCACAAAGTCAGCCCCTTGCCCGGCGTCTGACAGCTGGCTTGTCTGAACTCTTAGCCCGCCAGCTTTTACAATACAAGCTGGTGGAGTCTGAGGCGTTCCAAAAATTTGTAGCTATTGGGACACCGCAGTGGAAGGTACCCGGCCGAAATTTCTTTTCACAAAAGGCAATCCCCAACCTGTACTCGATTGTGCGAAAGGAAGTAATGGCATGTCTGGCACACAGTGTTGGGGCAAGGGTCTGCAAAGCATGGTCAGGGCAGGTATATCACCTACACTGCGCATTGGGTAAACCTGCTGACGGCTGACAACCATGGAATGCGTGGCTCTGCAGAGTTGGTGACACCGCCACAACTTGCAGGCAGGCCTGCTGCCACCTCCTCTACTCCTCCTACTCCATCCTCTTCCATAACCTCCTTGGCTGAGTCCTCTTCTGCTGCGCCTTGCTCCACATCAACGGCACCCCCCCAGCTCCCCAGGTATTATTCCACATCCCGGATACGGCAGTGTCACGCCATCTTGGGGTTGACTTGCCTGAAAGCAGAGAGTCACACCAGACCAGCACTCCTGTCCGCCCTGAACGCACAGGTGGATCAGTGGCTGACTCCGCAACAACTGGAGATCGGCAAAGTGGCTTCTGACAACAGAAGTAATTTGGTGGCGGCATTGAAATTGGGCAAGTTGACACATGTGCCGTGCATGGCACATGTGTTTAATCTGATCGTACAACGCTTTGTGCATAAGTACCCAGGCTTACAGGACGTCCTGAAGCTGGCCAGGAAGGTGTGTGGCCATTTCAGGCATTCCTACACGGCCATGGTGCACTTTTCTGATATCCAGCGGCGAAACAACATGCCAGTGAGGTGCTTGATTTGCGACAGCCCGACACGTTGGAATTCAACACTCCTAATGTTCGACCGCCTGCTCCAACAAGAAAAAGCCGTTAACGAGTATTTGTATGACCGGGGTGCTAGGACAGCCTCTGCGGAGCTGGGAATTTTTTTGCCACGTTACTGGACGCTCATGCACAATGCCTGTAGGCTCATGCGTCCTTTTGAGGAGGTGACAAACCTAGTCAGTCGCACCAAAGGCCCCATCGACATCATACCATTTGTTTTCTTCCTGGAGCGTGCCCTGCGAAGAGTGCTGGATCAGGCCGTAGATGAGCGTGAAGAGGAAGAGTTGTGGTCACCATCACCACCAGAAACAGCCTTATCCGCATCGCTTGCTGGACCTGCGGCAACGCTGGTAGAGGATTGTGAGGAAGAGGAGTCAGAGGAGGAATGTGGCTTTGAGGAGGAGGAGGAAGACCAACCACAACAGGCATCCCAGGGTGCTCGTTGTCACCTATCTGGTACCCGTGGTGTTGTACGTGGCTGGGGGGAAGAAGATACCTTCAGTGAGATCACTGAGGACGAGGAACGGGACATGAGTAGCTCGGCATCCAACCTTGTGCAAATGGGGTCTTTCATGCTGTTGTGCCTTTTGAGGGACCCTCATATAAAAAAGCTGAAGGAGAACGACCTGTACTGGGTGTCCACACTACTAGACCCCCGGTATAAGCATAAAGTGCCTGAAATGTTACCGAATTACCGCAAGTCGGAAAGGATCCAGCAGTTCCAAAATAAATTAAAATGTATGCTTTACACAGCGTATAAGGGTGATGTCACAGCACAACGGGAATCTAACAGGGGAAGAGGTGAAAGTAATCCTCCGACTCCCACGACCACGCCGGCAAGGACAGGACGCTTTACAGACGTGTTGTTGATGGAGGACATGCAGAGCTTTTTAAGTCCTATGCATCGCCACAGCCCTTCGGGGTCCACCCTCAGAGAACGACTCGACCGACAGGTAGCAGACTACCTCGCCTTAACTGTAGATCTTGACACTCAGTGCAGCAGGAGGTATTGTCACTGAGAAGAGAAGTCGCCTAGGTCAAAAAAGTCTAGATTACTTCACCTTTATTAAGATGAATGAGGGATGGATCCCGAAGGGACTGACATTGGGTGATACATTCAACTAAAAAAGACCTGATGAGATGAGCTGCCTTGGGCTAAAAATGGTCCACACGCTGCTGTATTTTATCTTCGAATGCCGGATGACTTGCGTGACTTATCCGCCACCAACTAGGCTTCAAGCCGCAATGTTTTAGGGCACTTTCTGCCTGGGAAACAAACATCAGTTTTTCTGACGTGTTGTTGATGGAGGACATGCAAAGCTTTTTAAGTCCTATGCATCGCCACAGCCCTTTGGGGTCCACCCTCAGAGAACGACTCGACCGACAGGTAGCAGACTACCTCGCCTTAACTGCAGATCTCGACACTCAGTGCAGCAGGAGGTATTGTCACTGAGAAGAGAAGTCGCCTAGGTCAAAAAAGTCTAGATTACCTCACCTTTATTAAGATGAATGAGGGATGGATCCCGAAGGGACTGACATTGGGCGATACATTCGGCTAAAAAAGGCCTGATGAGATGAGCTGCCTTGGGCTAAAAATGGTCCACACGCTGCTGTATTTTATCTTCGAATGCCGGATGACTTGCGTGACTTATCCGCCACCAACTAGGCTTCAAGCCGCAATGTTTTAGGGCACTTTCTGCCTGGGAAACAAACATCAATTTTTCTGGCCGCTGCTACAGCAGCGGCTGCAACAATACCTGTTTTTTCCGGCATGTGTACATGCCAAATTTTTCTGGCCTCTGGTGCTGCACTGTGGCTTCAAAAACCACACCACTCATATCTGGTGGCAAAGTAGATTGCACGCGCAGTGCCTCAAATTTGGGTAATTCTCTGTCTGGGAAATTATCTATCTATCTATCAAATCTATCTATTTATCTATCAAATCTATCTATCTATTGTATCTATCAAATGTATATTGCATCTATTGATCTATCTATCTAATCTATGTATCTATCTATCAAATGTATCTATCTCGTGGCCGGACTGTTTTGTGACAGCCACTTGTATTTCGGCCAAATGTCCGTCGGACAAATGTCCATCGGCCAAATGTCCGTCGGCTAAAAGTCCGGCCACGATTGCACGCGCAGTGCCCCAAATTTGAAGTAGGAGGACCGACCAAGCATCTTTTTCCATCTCCCGGTTCCTAAAATCCATGCCATATACACATCCCCTGATAGGGGGCGTAACAGGTATTAAACTGATCAGAATAGTACTACTGAACACACCACTCATATCTGGTGGCACAGTAGATTGCACGTGCAGTGCCCCAAATTTGAAGTAGGAGGACCGACCAAGCATCTTTTTCCATCTCCCGGTTCCTAAAATCCATGCCATATACACGTCCCCTGGCGCCGCAACTGCCTCTGGGAACCTTACCATGGGTCCCAGACCACACGTCTTGTAATTCTCTGTCTGGGAAATTATATATTTATCAAATCTATCTCTTTATCTATCAAATCTATCTATCTATCTATCGTATCTATCAAATGTATATTGCATCTATTGATCTATCTATCTAATCTATGTATCTATGTATCTATCAAATCTATCTATCTCGTGGTTGTGCAAATGGACTGTTTGCTGTTGTTTGCGGTGCGTTAAACGGGGAGTTTTGTCTGTCACTGTGAAGCGGGCGTAACCCTTACACTATCTGATCGATACAACATCATACCTGATGTTTTAAAGCACGTTATTCCAAACAATTTAGGAATGTTAGGTGATTTATGCCCTTTATGGATTAAAACCAGACTCTGCATCAACATTGTAATTTTACGTGGGAGTTTTGCCATGGATCCCCCTCCGGCATGCCACAGTCCAGGTGTTAGTCCCCTTGAAACAACTTTTCCATCACTATTGTGGCCAGAAAGAGTCCCTGTGGGTTTTAAAATTCGCCTGCCTATTGAAGTCAATGGCGGTTCGCCCGTTGGCGAACAGTTGCGGACGCTCGCGTTTGCTGTTCGCGAACGGAAAATTTTCAGTTCGCGACATCACTAATATATAGTTGTCATATTACATTGAGTCAGAGTAGAATCAAGAGTTGTACAGTATGTGGGGTAGATTTAACAAGCAGCGGATGCTGCTAACAACCCCCGTAGTTTGTGGCTCACCGGAAACGGAAGTTAAGAAGCAGCTTCTCCTTAACTTCTCCCGATCAGATATGATTGGGATGATTGACACCCCCTGCTAGCAGCCAATTGGCCGCGAATGTGCAGGAGGCGACATTTCACTAGAAATGCTTGTGCAATGTTAAATGCCGACATATGATAAATTGGTCCCTTAGTATGTGTTTTTGTTTTGTTTTTTCTCTCTTGCTCCTCTCTGATACAGATATCATTCTCTTGATTACATTTCATTAAATACTAAGGGTGCATTTATGTTGAAAGAGTCTTTCTATAAGTTCTAACTCTGGACACGATTACAAGTGAGGCGCAACGGATTTTGCCCTAGCGATTTCACAATCAATTTTCTCCCATTGATATTACAAGTCAGGAGAAATCATGATTGCGCTAGCGCAATAGTCTTTTCCGCTTCAATCCATACCGCGATCTAAGAGCTCTGGTAAACTATTTTACAAAAGTAAAAAGCTGAACAAACACAACAAAAATACCTTACAAAGTACACTTACACCCATAAACTATACTATTAACCCCTAAACCACCATCCCCCCACATCGCCAACCCTAAAAAAAAACTATTAACCCCTAAACCAACATCCCCCCACATCGCCAACCCTAAATAAAAGTATTAACCCCTAAACCACCATCCCCCCACATCACCAACCCTAAACAACACTTTTAACCCCTAAACCACCATCCCCCCACATCGCCAACCATAAACCACCAACCCTAAATAAAAGTATTAACCCCTAAACCGCCGGCGACATCCCCCCCACAATGCAAACTATCTAAATAAACTAACCCCTAAACCGCCATCCCCCCACAACACAAACATTAAATAAAATGATTAACCCCTAAACCGCCATCCCCCCACAACTCAAACTGTCTGAAAAACTGTTAACTGGTAAACCACCATCCCTCCACAATGCACAGAAATAAACTAACAACTAAACCCCCTAACCTAACACCCCCTAACGTAACACCAATTAAAATACACAAACATTAAATAAAAACTATACTAACTACCTTAAAATAAACAAAAACTTACCTGTAAAATTTAATTTAATGATGATTCCACCCCCCATGTCAAGAAACTGATGGAGATAAATTTAAACTTTAAATGGACTACCAAAAGTCTTAAATATCTTGAAATTAACATTTCCAACAATCTTAAAGACTTGTTTGCTTTAAATTATAGGCCCCTACTGGTAAAGCTAGCGTTTATTCATAACTGTTCATGGTCTGATCACGATATGATGATAATTGATCTAGAGGGAATGATCAACCCCAATAGAGTTAGATCCTGGTCACTCCACCCTAGCCTACTTCAGAATACTATTGTTCTTCAGAAAGTGCAGCAGCACATTAAAGATTTTGTAGATATTAATGCAGGATCAACGTCCAATCCAAATTTTGTATGGAGTGCACTTAAGGCCTCGGTGAGAGGCCTGCTACTTGCCGAATCTAACAAAATAAAGAAGAATTATAATGCCAAACTAGATAGCTTGAGGGTAGAAATTGCTGCACTCAGAGAACAAATAAAAAAAAGCCCCCCAAAAAAGGTCTTAAAATTACTTAAAATTAAAAATGAAGAAATAAACCAACTATTAGATAGAGAAGTGATCCAGTCGATAAAAGCGGTAGACACCAGATATTATATTTACGCAAACAAACCAGATAGGATGCTGGCAAATAAACTAAAAGACCTGACAAGGGCGACTACAATTCCACAAATACAAACTACCTCGGGACAAGTCACAAATGATCCCCTACAAATAGCCAATGAGTTTGCCAACTTTTATAACAATCTTTATAATTTACCTAGTAGCAATAAAAATAATAACAAGAGAGAAGAATTGATTAGATTCCTAGAAGATAGCAAATTAAAAACTATCACAGAAGAAGAACTAGAGAATTTGAACTCCCTCATAACAATACAAGAGATTATGCTGGCTATCAAAGAACTTAAAAGAAACAAAGCACCAGGCCCTGATGGGTTTCCAGGCTCATTTTATAAAGACTTGCCGTTATCACTGGCTCCCCAATTGAGGATACTGTTTAATAACATCTTGCAAGGAGTAGATATTCCCCCAGATTTGTTGACTGCAAGGGTGACGGTCATTCCAAAACCTGGCAAGAGCAAACAATACTGCCAAAATTACCGGCCAATTTCCTTAATCAACCAGGACCTAAAATTATTCACAAAAATTTTGGCTAACCGATTGACCCTACCCGTTAGAAATTTGATAGACAATGACCAAGTGGGTTTCATCTCGCAAAGAGAGGCACCAGATAACACTAGGAAAGTGATTGACCTGATTAATTATGCGACAGTTGGGAAGATGCCTTCTCTGTTTCTAGCATTGGATGCAGAGAAGGCATTTGATAGAGTTAACTGGGAATACATGTTTGCAGTGCTTAGCAAAATGGGATTTAAAGGCCCACTACTGCCTTAAAAAAGATATATTCAAGCCCAGATGCATACATAAGACTCTCAGGGTATCAATCAGACAGAATAAAAATCTGTAATGGCACAAGACAAGGTTGCCCCCTGTCACCCCTACTTTTTGCTCTATGTATTGAGCCATTGGCGGTTAGGATAACGGATAATCCAAATATTGCAGGTATACGGGTGGGGGATAAGGAATATCAAATTTCATTATTTGCTGATGACGTCATCCTTGCAGTCACAAAACCTTTACTTTCGCTCCTGATGGTATATTCCATAATAAATAAATTTGGACAGTTGTCTGGATATAAAATTAATGAAGGCAAGTGTGAGGCCCTTAGCACATATCTCCCAAATCCAACAAAGAAGTTATTAGAAATTAACTTTACATTTAAATGGGCCAAATCATCTCTCAAATATCTAGGAATCAACCTCACAAAAGATGTGCACTTACTTTATAGGGAAAATTATGTCCCCATGTTCACACACATTAGAGAGCTATTAGTGAAATGGACAAAATTTAACATCTCCCTGTATGGAAGAGTAATATCTGTCAAAATGACAATATTGCCCCAACTCCTATACCTATTCAGAACACTCCCAATTTCAATACCGTTGTCAGAATTATATGTAATGCAGAAGGCAATTTTAAAATTCATTTCGGGAGAGAAAAGGGCTAGAATAAACAAACACAATATGATGAGACATAGGGGAGAAGGAGGCATCGGATTACCTAACCTAATATCATATTATTATGCAGCTAGATTGGCCCAGACCACACAATGGTTTAAATTAGGACTTACACCACAATGGGTCCAACTAGAAAAAGACATGCTTAAAGGGACAGTATACTGTAAAATAGTTTTTCCCTTAATGTGTTTACAATTGCTTTTTTACCAACTGCAGAGTAAAAAATGTATGAAAATTAGCTTTTTAAGGCTTATTTGTGTATATTAAAGCTCTGATTTTGTGTTTTGAAGCCACAACCTAATAAAATGGGTTGAGCTTGTAGGTATAATCAGATCTCATTACTGTATCACATTGTGTACATAAACATGTTTCTTAAGCTTATATCTGTCCATAAAACAATCACCAGTACTTGGAGAGAACAATGGAAAATCAACATTGTATTACCTTATCTCTGCTATATACGACTTGGAGTGTAATTTCTTCTGCTGGCTGTGTTTACAAAGCTTATCTATAGCTGGTACGTGCGGCCACAAACTTTCAGAATAGGTGGGGATACCACATGCTAAATCAACAATTTCAAATGCCAATATAACGGTAAAGGAGCTACTTGTAAATAATTTAATACACTCCAGCAGGTAAAGTGGATCATTGGGAACAAATTAAAGGGGAGACATTTTTTGAGTAAACTGTCCCTTTAATGTAAGAAGATTGGATAATATTCTTTGGGCAACACAACAAAACAGACCCGGTCACATCAAACAGTTCATTGCGATCACACACACTGCTTTTATTTGGGACACAGCGACTAGGAAGTATCATTTACTCAACTAGAGGTCCAGACTGACCCCGCTCTCCCCTCTTGAATCTTTAGTTGACATACATACTCAAAGGAAATGGGAGAATAAAGGCCTCTACAGAATAGCAGATGTTTATGTTAATAGCGACCTACTATCCTTCTCTCAATATGCAGAGCTAGGCACACCCGGGCAAAATGAGTGGTTCCACTACTTACAACTTAAATCCAGAGTTCGAGAGATAATGGGATTAGATAAGCCTCCAAACAATACAATATTAGAATCACTATGTTTATCGAAAGAGGTTAGGAGGGGACTGATAGAATTGCTCTATCCGGCTATTAATGGTGGCTCAAATAGGGACAAGAGTGTAATAATGACTAAATGGGAACAGGATTTGGGCAGGACATGGACAATAGATAACTGGGTATCAAACATTAATAGAGGTCTATCGTTTTCTCAAAATGCCATGTTGAAGGAAAACTATATTAAAGTACTCTATAAATGGTACATATATCCCACAAGATTTGCCAATACACAGGACAGCAGGCCCCCCTTGTGCTACAGGGGTTGTAGGGAGGAAGGGACATACTTACACATGTGGTGGCATTGTGGAAAGGTTACAGAGATTTGGAATCAGACTTCAAGGTATCTAAGCCTAATTCTAGAAACTAATATCACACTTACCCCATAACAGGCTTTGCTTCATTTTCCTCCAGATAATAAAGTGAAAAGATATCACAAGCTAATAGCCTTGATCTGCACGGTTGTGAGAGTAAGCATAGCTAGATTTTGGAAGGTGGATCCACCCTCATTTGAATATATTAAAAGGAGAACAGATTATCACTTTACAATGAGTAGCACCTCGACAGAGCTCCTTAATACCAGGGATAAGTTTATACAACAGTGGGAACCATATATTATGTACACTGAAAAAGAAAATAGAGCTAGAATCCTAGCAAACCAACAAGATCAGTAGGAAACAATTCAGTTAGAGTGCCTAAATGAGTGAGATAATTGAGTCTTCAGGAGCAAGATGAACGGGTAGAGATGAGGGGGGGGAAGAGATAGGGATTTGATCATGATTGAGATTGAGTCAGGCTAGATGGAAAGTGGAATTAACACACCATTATATTTTGGAATGTTACTGAAAGGTCGATAAACCAAAATTACTCTTGTCTTGTGTGGAAAACTCACATATTCAATCACTTGAAGGCCGCAATGTTATTGTATTTGTATTTTTTGTTTTTATGTTTCTAACTGTTATTTAAGATGCTGTATGCAATAACATTCAAAAGTCAATAAAAAAATTATAGGCCCCTATTCACTATTGAAATTGTCCTTTAATGGTCGTATTGTAGCTGTTCAAATGTTGTATCTTTTTAGAGCTTTACCAATCTCCATTCGTGCCTCGGAATTAATGAGGCTTCAAAGGGATATATTTAAATTCATTTGGAGGGGTGGCAGATCTTGAATCGATAACAGAGTGATGAATAGACTAAGATCCTAATTTTTGGGAGTTCCTGACCTGGTTTCTTACTATTATTCAGCAAGATTGGCCCAAGCTGTTTAATGGCTCAATGGGAAAAAATTATGCTTAATGGGTTTCGCTAGAAGCTGAGATGCTACATCCTCCCCCAATTGCCTCTCTGCTCGGGATTGATAAGTATAGATGCCCCTACGCCGGGCAAATTTATACTTCTATAGCTCATACAGTCTCTCTGTGGGACAAATTAATATACAGAATAAGTACTCTCTGTGTGGAAAAAGTCTCAGACCTGCACCACTTTCTGCACTGGTTACTTCAGATACTCAGTTCATGGTAGACAAATGGGCTTACAGGGGACTTCATAGGATCACCAATGTTTTGAGGTCTGTCTCCTTTCTTACTTTTATACCATATTTGGAATTGAATCCCCTAGGCTTAGATCATAATTGTGGGTTCCAATATCTCCAACTGATGTCTATTGTACATAACACCTTAGGGAATGATTTACAAAAAAAAGCCACTACTTTTTCCTGCTGTGCACACCTGCAGGAAAACTATCTTAAAATAGCCTTTAGATGGTACTCAACCCCTTTCTCTTTCTCTGCACAAGATACAATACAAAAATTACACTGTTTTAGAGGTTGCCAATGTAAGGGAACATATTTTCATGTGTGGTGGTCTTGTACATATGTTAGGATTGCACGGAATGAGCAGAATATGCTGCTTAATAAATCGGGCCCTAAGGCTCAGCCAAGCTTTTTAATTGCTTACTCATATTTTACTATGGTATTGCTTAAAAACAGAAGTTACTCAAAATAATTATGTACTTGTTATTGTGATTGTATTTTGTTATGTATAACATGTAAAATCAATAAAAAGTTATTACAAAAAGTTTATAAGGTATCTCTGTACCCTTAATAACTTGTTGGCACTATATATGGTAAGGAAATTGAGCCAAGAGATTTTGACATTCTCTCTGCTTGAAGTGATGTCTTTCCATTTCTATAAATGGTTTTATATGTCTGCGTGCAGCATTTCTCAAAGAAAAACTGTATATTCATTTAAAATCACTGTTTTGCCTGAAAGCAAGAACAAGAAAAATGTTCAGTATTCCACCTAACATTTTAACAATACCTGGGTAAAGATGCCTTCAGACAGGATAATGCTGGGTTTGATAATTGGGCTCATAAGGGCATTGCATTTGTAGAGGAGAATGTGTCATCCAGCACTTGCTGTGTTTTAGCTCTACTAATATTATGTTGCTGGAGAATTTTTTTTTCGAGTTTTTATTTATGTGGAATCAAATCTGCATCCTTAAAGGACCAGTAAATACAGTAGATAAATAATCAACAAATGCATGATAAGACAATGCAATAGCATTAAACTAGTCTGAACATCAAAAGAGTAGTAGATTTTTTTCTGACAAATACCAGTTATGTTCCACTTCTCCTGTGTCATATGACAGCAATCAGCCAATCACAAATGCATAAAAGTATATTCTGTAAATTTTTGCACATGCTCAGTAGAAGCTGGTGACTTAAAAAGTGTAAATTAAATAAGACTGTGCACATTTTGTTAATGGAAGTAAACTGCAAAGTTGTTTAAAACTGCATGATCTATCTGAATAACGAAAGTCTAATTTTGACTTGAGTGTCCCTTTAATCTCTTTTATAAATTTAATGTTGTTACTCTAAAATTGTTAAATCTAATAGCTGCAGAAACTTAGGGCCATATCTCTAATTTCCCCAGGTACAAACTAATCAGATTTAGTAAAAAAGAAGTTATGGTGTTCCACCATCTATTAAAATATACAGTTTATTTAGGTGTTAAAAAGGCAACTAATGCATTTCAGTATTATGCCGTATTCATAGACATAATGACTTCATAATTCACTGCACACTTTTTAAAACACCATCTATATTCCTATTGGTTAAGAACCACAACTGACGAATCAACTTCAAGATTTACTACTTACCATTCAAAAAGTCTGAGAAGCCATATATCTTAATAATATACATTGAAAGAATTCAATCATTAAACGTATGCATTGCTTCAATAAGAAATGAAAGAAAGCATTGTTAAAATCACTGCATATTATTCCACATACAATAAGCTTATTATATACCTTAATGCCAATTCTTAGTTTCTGTAAATGTGTGTACTGAATGTTATAAAATATAATAATTAACAGATATTTCTTTCATGTAATTAGCAAGAGTCCATGAGCTAGTGACGTATGGGATATACATTCCTACCAGAAGGGGCAAAGTTTCCCAAACCTTAAAATGCCTATAAATACACCCCTCACCACACCCACAATTCAGTTTTACAAACTTTGCCTCCCATGGAGGTGGTGAAGTAAGTTTGTGCTAGATTCTACGTTGATATGCGGTTCGCAGCAGGCTGGAGCCCGGTTTTCCTCTCAGAGTGCAGTGAATGTCAGAGGGATGTGAAGAGAGTATTGCCTATTTGAATTCAAAGGTCTTCCTCTAGGGGATCTATTTCATAGGTTCTCGGTTATCGGTCGTAGAGATTCATCTCTTACCTCCCTTTTCAGATCGACGATATACTCTTATATACCATTACCTCTACTGATTCTCGTTTCAGTACTGGTTTGGCTGTCTACTATATGTAGATGAGTGTCTTTGGGTAAGTAAGTCTTATTTTATTATGACACTCTAAGCTATGGTTGGGCACTTTCTATGTAAAGTTCTAAATATATGTCTTTAAACTTATATTTGCCATGATTCAGGATAATCAGTATTCCTTTAAAATCCAGACTGTCAGTTTCATTATTTGGGATAATGCATTTTAATTCAATTTATTTTTCTTTACCTTGAAAATTTTCAATTGATCATTTTCCCTGTGTGCTGTTAGGCTCGCGGGGGCAGAAAATGTTTCTTTTTATTGTGTCATTCTTGGCGCTGACTTTTTTGGCGCAAAAATTTCATCATTTCCGTCGCTGTAGTTGACGCCGCAAGTTGTATTCTGCTTAAACGTCATTTTTGACGCATGTGTATTCAGACATTTTTTTGCGCCAAAAAATGTGGGCATCGGTTCTGACGTCAGAGGATGTGGCGTCATACTTGGCGCCAAATATATGGGCGTTGTATTTAGCGCCAATAATGTGGGCGTCATATTTGGAGCCAAAAAATGTGGGCGTATTTTTTGTTCCACTTTTTTTTTTTTTTTTTTTTTCTTCACATTATTTAAACCTCACTTTTTTATTGCTTCTGGTTTCTAGAAGCTTATTATTTTGCATTCTTTTCCCATTCCTGAAACTGTCATTTAAGGAATTTGATAATTTTGCTTTAAATATTGTTTTTTTCTATTACATATTGCAAGATTTCACTGTTCCTGTTTCAAAACAATCTAAGGGATTCCTGTTGACTGAGTTCAGTCCTACCAAAGCTAAGTTCATTTATTTTAAATGTTATGAATGTTTATCTTTAGCTATGGTTTGTAATAGGTTATCATGATAAACTTTTACATGAAGAATCCATTAGTATTTATGCTTTATATTCTTTTTACATCTTATGTACAAGAAATATTTAGAAAATTTATAAGAATATTTTTCTGATTCTATTTTAAAGGCTTTGTCTGACATCGTGCCTTCTAATAAAATTTTTAGGTCTTTTTCAAACTTCTTTTTTAATTATTGAAGTTTCAAATGACCAACAACATACTGCTTTATCCTTCTATGATGATGTTTTTTCTCATTCAGAATTTTCTTCATCAGATATTGACACTAACAAATCTACTTTTTTTTTTTTTTTTATTAAAGTACATTTGTTCTTTGTTGAAAAGGTGTTGATTATTTTGGATATTAAGGTAACTAGTTCTTTTTCAAGACTAGCTAACACTATTTCTGCTTATTTATTCTTCTGTGTTTTCAGAGGTTTTTTTCCAGTTCCTTATACTAGAGAATGGAATAGGCTGAGAATTTTCTTTTATTCCTTCTTCAAAGGTTTTAAACTATATTCTTTGCCGGCAGTTAAATTCAATTTGGAAGGTTCTCCAATTTATTGGGGCTATCTCTACTCCTACTAATTATGCTATTGTTTCTATAGCAAAATAGTATTTATTTTCCTTTAGATGGTTGTATCTTATTTATGGAAAATTATTTAGTTTCAGGTACTTTTCTTGGACCTGTGATTTATTTGGATGATGTTGCAATTGCTTCATTTTTTCTGTTTACTTTAAGATCAAGTATCAGATTATGATTTATTTTAGCATTGTTAAAGGGACAAAATTTACTAGACTAGGTGCTGTTGCATTTGTCTTGTTGTTTTGCATTTATTGATTATGCAAGTCCAGTGTATTGACTGGTCCTTTAACTGGACTATCATGCTAATAATTTAATTTGTGTCTTCATTTTATTGAATATTTTCGCAAATGAGGTTTAATCTATGTCTTTAGCTGTTTTAGCTAGAAGAATTTTGTGCTTTCTAAAAATCCATATTTCTTTTGTTCTAAGATAATCAATTATTTGTTTTATAGTTGGATTCAATTCTTAACTGTTACTCTGGGCTTCAAGATTGAGTTCTAAGACTAAAACTTTAAGCTTATACTAGTTTGGTTGTTCTTATTAAGGAACGAATTCCTGAATTCTTTCCCAAGTAACATGTTTTTAATTGGAAATTTTTCAGTTCGAAATCAGCTCCCTAAAATTGCGATGTACGTGCCGTATTCCAGCTTGGCTGGCAAGGGGCAAGTTAAGACTTTTTTGAAATTTATTTGGTTCTATTCGGTCCAAATTTCTTTGATTTTATTCCAGTAATGCTAACACTTTCTTTAAGTGTGTTTCGGTCCTATATATTTTGGGTACTGTTGAAGCATGGCTGATCACCCGTGGGGTTCAAGCGCTGCTCAGACCTGGAATCTTCTGGGGTATTTCTTCCAGTTCCATTTTTAGGAACTGGGTTTTGGAGTTTTTATTCCAACTATTCTGCCTTTTTTTGGTCAGTGATAGCATTATTTGTTTTCATTAGATACAATAAATGCATATTTTCATTTTTCTGTTTTCATTCAGATTATTTTCTGAGGATGCGGAATCTCATATGATTCACTTTGTTCTTCCAGGACATAGTTAGAGGATCTTTTTTTCAAAAGCTCTTGATTCCTCACACAAGGGTCACCTTTTTTAGGTTTCCAGATAGTTTGTGTCACTGTCTTTGTCTCTATCAGACAAGGGACAATTTTATTGGGTTCCGTCTGTCGGTACCTTTAGTCTCTCTTATTTCCTTCAGTTGCTATATATGCATAGAAGTTTAAGGTCTTATGGCCACAGCATTGGTTTCAATTCCCTTTGCTCATTTTCAATAGAAAGAACCTTTCCAGTTTTTTATGCTGAATTATGGTGCAGGGATTCTAGGATTTTGCATTTTAAATCTTCGAATCCTAATATTTATCTCTCTTGATTTGGTGGTTAAGATCACCATCATTTAGTTCTACAGGTCTCTTTGTTTCTTTCAACCTGGACCATGATCTCTACAGATGTGAGTCTTTTTGGTTGGGAGGCTGTCTGAGGATCTCTGTCAGCGCAAGGGGTTTGGAAATCTCAGGAGGCGAGATTACCATTTGATATTTTAGAACTCTGTGCTTTCTCAGAGTTTTTCAGTTAGTTTCTTTTTGAAGAAGAGACGTTTATTATTTTTCAGACAATATCACAACTATGGTGTATGTCAATCATCAGGGTAGGACTATCAGTCCTTAGGCTGTGACAGAAGTGTCTCGGATATTAGCTTGGGCTAAATCCAGCTCCTATCTAAATTCTGTGTTTTTTTTCCCAGGTATAGATATTTGGGAAGCGGATTATCTCTGTTAATCAAGCTTTACATCCGGGAGAATGGTCTTTCATACCCAGATATGTTTTTCAATTTTTCAGATGTGAGCATTTCTAGAAATAGATCTGTTGGCATCTCATCTGAATAAAGACCTTCCCAGGGGCCTATTCAGGTCCGGGATCCTCAGGCGGAAGTAGTGTATGCATTGACATTTCTTTGGAATTATCTTTTTGCCTATTTCTTTCCGCCTCTAGTTCTTCTTCCTAAGTGATTTCCAAAATTCTTATGGAGTATTTGTTTGTTATGCTGGTGGCTCCAGCATGGCCTCTCAGGTTTTGGTATGCGGATCTCATTCGGATGGCCAGTTGCCAACCTTGGACACTTCCGTTTAAACCAGACCTTCTTTCTCAAGGCCCAATTTTTCCATCAGGATCTCAAATCATTAAATTTGAAGGGATGGAGATTGAACGCTTGATTTTTAGTCATAGAGGTTTATCTGACTCATTGATTAATACTATGTTTCAGGCTCGTAAATCTGTCTCTAGAAAGATTTATTATTGAGTCTGGAAGACCTACTTTTCTTGGCATTCTTTTAAAATTCATACGGCTAGATTTAGAGTTTTGTCGGTAACGACCCGCGTAGCTAACGCTGGCTTTTTTCTGGCCGCACCTTTAAAATAACTCTGGTATTGAGAGTCCACAGAATGGCTGCGTTAAGCTCCAAAAAGGGAGCGTAGAGGCATATTTAACGCCACTGCAACTCTCGATACCAGAGTTGCTTACGGACGCGGCCAGCCTCAAAAACGTGCTTGTGCACGATTCCCCCATAGAAAACAATGGGGCTGTTTAAGCTGAAAAAAACCTAACACCTGCAAAAAAGCTGCGTTCAGCTCCTAACGCAGCCCCATTGTTTTCTATGGGGAAACACTTCCTACGTCTGCACCTAACACCCTAACATGTACCCCGAGTCTAAACACCCCTAACCTTACACTTATTAACCCCTAATCTGCTGCCCCTGCTATCGCTGACCCCTGCATATTATTTTTAACCCCTAATCTGCCGCTCCGTACACCGCTGCAACCTACATTATAGCTATGAACCCCTAATCTGCTGTCCCTAACACCGCCGACCCCTATATTAAATTTATTAACCCCTAATCTGCCCCCCACAACGTCGCCGCTACCTACCTACACTTATTAACCCCTAATCTGCCAAGCGGACCGCACCGCTATTATAATAAAGTTATTAACCCCTAATCCGCCTCACTAACCCTATAATAAATAGTATTAACCCCTAATCTGCCCTCCCTAACATCGCCGACACCTAACTTCAAGTATTAACCCCTAATCTGCCGATCGGAGCTCACCGCTACTCTAATAAATTTTTTAACCCCTAAAGCTAATTCTAACCCTAACCGTAACACCCCCCTAAGTTAAATATAATTTTATTCTAGCGAAATAAATTAACTCTTATTAAATAACTTATTCCTATTTAAAGCTAAATACTTACCTGTAAAATAAACCCTAATATAGCTACAATATAACGAATAATTACATTGTAGCTATTTTAGGATTAATATTTATTTTACAGGCAACTTTGTAATTATTTTAACCAGGTACAATAGCTATTAAATAGTTAAGAACTATTTAATAGTTACCTAGTTAAAATAATAACAAAATTACCTGTAAAATAAATCCTAACCTAAGTTACAATTAAACCTAACACTATACTATCAATAAATAAATTAAATAAAATACCTATAATTATCTACAATTAAACCTAACACTACACTATCAATAAATAAATTAAATACAATTCCTACAAATAAATACAATGAAATAAACTAACTAAACTAAATGTGGGTGGTGGGCTGTAATGTTGGTGGGGGGGGTATTGTATGTTTTTTTTTACAGGCAAAAGAGCTGAACTTCTTGGGGCATGCCCCGCAAAGGGCCCTGTTCAGGGCTGGTAAGGTAAAAGAGCTTTGAACTTTAGTAATTTAGAATAGGGTAGGGCATTTTTTTATTTTGGGGGGCTTTGTTATTTTATTAGGGGGCTTAGAGTAGGTGTAATTAGTTTAAAATTGTTGTAAGATTTTTCTTATGTTTGTAAATATTTTTTTATTTTTTGTAACTTAGTTCTTTTTTATTTTTTGTACTTTAGTTAGTTTATTTCATTGTAGTTATTTGTAGATATTGTATTTAATTAATGTATTGATAGTGTAGTGTTAGGTTTAATTGTAGGTATTTTATTTAATTAATTTAATGATAGTGTAGTGTTTGGTTTAATTGTAACTTAGGTTAGGATTTATTTTACAGGTAATTTTGTTATTATTTTAACTAGGTAACTATTAAATAGTTCTTAACTATTTAATAGCTATTGTACCTGGTTAAAATAATTACAAAGTTGCCTGTAAAATAAATATAAATCCTAAAATAGCTACAATGTAATTATTCGTTATATTGTAGCTATATTAGGGTTTATTTTACAGGTAAGTATTTAGCTTTAAATAGGATTAATTTATTTAATAAGAGTTAATTTATTTCGTTAGAATAAAATTATATTTAACTTAGGGGGGTGTTAGGGTTAGGTTTAGAATTAGCTTTTGGGGTTAATACATTTATTAGAATAGCGGTGAGCTCCGCTCGGCAGATTAGGGGTTAATAAGTGTAGGCAGGTGGAGGCGACGTTGAGGGGGGCAGATTAGGGGTTAATAAATATAATATAGGGGTCGGCGGTGTTAGGGGCAGCAGATTAGGGGTACATAAGGATAACTTAAGTAGCGGCGCTTTGCGGTCGGCAGATTAGGGGTTAATTATTGTAGGTAGCTGGCTGCGACGTTGTGGGGGGCAGGTTAGGGGTTAATAAATATAATACTGGGGTCGGCGGTGTTAGGGGCAGCAGATTAGGGGTACATAAGTATAACGTAGGTGGCGGTCGGCAGATTAGGGGTTAAAAAAATGTAATCGAGAGGCGGCGATGTGGGGGGACCTCGGTTTAGGGGTAAATAGGTAGTTTATGGGTGTTAGTGTACTTTAGAGCACAGTAGTTAAGAGCTTTATGAACCAGCGATAGCCCAAAAAGCTCTTAACTCCTGGGTTTTTTTCTGCGGCTGGAGTTTTGTTGTTAGATTTCTAACGCTCACAGCCACGACTCTAAATACCAGAGTTAGAAAGATCCCATTGAAAAGATAGGATACGCAATTTACGTAAGGGGATCTGCGGTATGGAAAAGTCGCGGCTGAAAAGTGAGCGTTAGACCCTTTTTTGACTGACTCCAAATACCGGTGGTAGCCTAAAACCAGCGTTAGGAGCCTCTAACGCTGGTTTTCACGGCTACCGCCAAACTCCAAATCTAGGCCATAGAATTTTATTAATTTTTCAGGTTGGTTTGGATAAGGTTTTGTCTTCAGTTCTTTGTTAAGACAAATCTCTACTCTTTCTGTTCTTTTTTCACAGAAAGATTGCTAATCATCCTGATATTCATTGTTTTGTACAGGCTTTGGTCCGTATCAAGCCTGTCATTAATTCAATCTCTCCTCTTTGGAGTCTCAATTTGGTGCTGAGGGCTTTACAGGCTCCTCCGTTTGAAACTATGCATTCTCTGAACATTAATTACTTTCTTGGAAAAGTATTGTTCCTTTTGGTTATTTCTTCTGCTAGAAGAGTTTTTGAGTTATCTGCTCTTTTTTGTGAATATCCTTTTCTGATTTTTCATCAGGATAAGGCAGTGTTACTTCCTGATATTCATCATTTTGTTCAGGTTTTGATTTGTATCAAACCTGTCATTAAGCCAATTTCTCCTCCTTGGAGTCTTAATTTGGTTCTGAAGGCTTTACAGGCTCTTCTATTTGAGCATATGCTTGCTCTGGATATTAATTACTTTCATGGAAAGTATTGTTCTTTTTGGACATCTCTTCAGCTAGAACAGTTTTTGAATTATCTGTTCTTTCTTGTGAATCTCTTTTTTCTGATTTTTTTCATCAGGATAAGGTGGTTTTTGCTGTCCTAATTTCAATTCTTACCTAAAGTTGTAAATTCTAACAAACATTAGGGAGGAATTATTGTTTTCCTAAGACTTCTTTGGTGAGATTCTTACTTTCTTTGGATATGGTAAGAGTTTTTGAAATTCTATGTTGAAGCTATTCAGATTTCAGATAGACTTCTAGTCTATTTTTTATATTTTCTGGTTTTAGGAAGGTCAAAAGGCTTCTGCCATTTATTTGGCATCTTGCTTAAACTTTTGATTCATCATGCTTATTTGGAGTTGGGTAGATTCCCGCCTTGGAGGATTACGGCTCATTCTACTAGGTAAGTTTCAACTTCCTGGGCTTTTTAAGAATGAAGCTTCTGTTGATCAGATTTGCAAAGCAATGACTTGGTCTTCTTTGCAAACTTTTTCTATGTTCTACCATTTTGATGTTTTCTCTTCTTTAGAAGCAGTTTTGGTAGAATGGTACTTCAGGCAGCTGTTTCAGTTTGATTCTTCTGCTTATGATTTCAGTTTTTGTCATTATAAAAATTGAAACTTTTTTGATTTGGGTAGTGGATTAATTTTTCAGCGGAATTGGCTGTCTTTATTTTATCCCTCCCTCTCTAGTGACTCTTGCGTGGAAGTTCCACATCTTGGGTATTTATTATCCCATACATCACTAGCTCATGGAGTCTTGCTAATTACATGAAAGAAAACATAATTTATGTAAGAACTTACCTGATAAATTCATTTCTTTCATATTAGCAAGAGTCCATGAGGCCCACCCTTTTTGTGGTGGTTATGTTTTTTTTTGTATAAAGCACAATTATTCCAATTCCTTATTTTTGATGCTTTCGCTCCTTTCTTATCACCCCACTTCTTGGCTATTCGTTAAACTGAATTGTGGGTGTGGTGAGGGGTGTATTTATAGGCATTTTAAGGTTTGGGAAACTGCCCCTCCTGGTAGGAATGTATATCCCATACGTCACTAGCTCATGGACTCTTGCTAATATGAAAGAAATGAATTTATCAGGTAAGTTCTTACATAAATTATGTTTTTTTATTACCTTTTAATATATTTAAAAGTTCCTGTTCTTAAAGGGACATGAAACCCAAACATTTTCAATCATGATTCAGATATATAATACAATTTTAAACAACTTTAAAATTTACTTCTATTATTTAATTTGCTTCCTTCTCTTGTTATCTTTTGCTGAAAGGTTTATCTAGGAAAGCTCAGGAGCAGCAAAGAACCTAGGTTCTAGCTGCTGATTTGTGGCTGCATACATATACCGATTTTCATTGGCTCACCCATGTGTTCAGTCAGCAACCAGTAGTGCATTGTTGCTCCTTCAGCAAATGATACCAAGTGAATGAAGGAAATTAGCTAATAGAAGTAAATTAGAAAGTTATTTAAAATTGTATTCTCCATCTGAATCATGAAATATTTTTTTGGGGTTTTATGTCCCTTTAATATATTTTAAGTATGTTAAGGCATATTAGATTATTTAACTAAACAGTGGCACCTTTGTCACGTCGTCTGCCTACCTCCTAACTGTCCTGCATTCTGTGGGATTGTCATGGGTTGGGAGGTATGTCCCTCTTGTAGCCCCTTGTGTTCCGGTTTTAAGTGATTGAGGAAGCTTCATCCATGAACCTCCTGAACATGCCCATGGATTACCTGTATTTCTCTTTATCCACATAGTCCCACCCTTCGCACCTATGCCTCTTGACCACAAATTACAGGTGGGCCTCTGCCCACAAGCTTTAAACTTCACACAAACCGCAAATCCTCTGGCAGATGTTGAGAATATATATATATACTTCTACCCATTTAATTTGTAAAATTCCCCTACACCTATTTATGTTCCCATTTCTTTTAAAGAATCCTAGGAACAGCCAGTCTCTATCCAGGAATACCTAAAACCCATCTAGACCACCATGGCTCCACACCCAGCTCTAATATGGCCTCGCCCCCTAAGCCTAGTCCAGGTTAAAAGTTTCAAATGCTGCAATATATGAGATTGGCATATGCTCTCATTTAAAACATATCACTGTATAGAAAGAGGCCAGAAATCCTAATACACAATATTAGAAGCAATATAATGAAATTAAATATCAATAAAGTGCAAATAATGCCAAAAACTTTGTAGTCTAATCAATATACAAAACTCACTTGTCCCACTGTGAGAAAACAAATGAATTCAAACTAAAAGAAAACATAATACGCAACTATTTTGCTAAAAGCACAAACCATACAATTTCAGCTAAATTACAAGTTTGGCGTTATGGGCCAAAACGCTGCTTTTTCCCTAGCGCTGCTATTACAAGTCTTGTCGGTATAGGTGTACCGCACACCTTTTAGCCTGTCATGCAACGTCAGTACCGCACTTTTAAAAAATGTCCTTTTTCAATTGGACTCCCATATCGCTGGTATTACGAGTTTGCCTGGGAGGCCAAAAAGTGAGCGGTACACTCTATACTGACAAGATTCGTACAGCCATCTAAAGTCAGTAGTTATGAGTTTTACGTTACAAAGCAGTAGCATAAAACTCATAACTAAAGTGTTAAAAAGTACACTAACACCCATAAACTACCTATTAATCCCTAAACCGAGGCCCTCCTGCATTGCAAACACTATAATAAATGTATTAATCTGCCGCTCCGGACATCGCCGCCACTATTAAAATGTATTAACTCCTATTCTGCCGCTCCACAAAAAATCGTCCCCACTATAATAAACCTATTAACCCCTAAACCGCAAGCCCCCCACAACAAAATATACTTAAATAAACTATTAACCCCTAAACCGAAAACCCCCACACTGAAATATACTTAAATAAACGATTAACTCCTAAATCTAACGACCCCCTAACTTTATATTAAAATTACAATTTCCCTATCTTAAATTAAATTAAAACTTACATGTCAAATTAAATAAATTAATTTTAAACTAACAATTAAACTAACTACCAATTAAATTAAACTAAACTACACATCCTACTGAGCATGTGCAAGAATTCACAGACTATACGTATATGCATTTGTGATTGGCTGATTGCTATCACATGGTATAGGGGGAGTGGAAGTATACATAACTTCGAAATTTGTTAGAAAAAAATCTACTACTCATTTGAAATTCAGAGTAAATGCTATTGCATTGTCTTGTTATCTTGCATTTGTTGATTATGCAAATCAACTGTGTTTACTGGTCCTTTAACCGAATCCTAACACTACTCTAAAAATTACAAAAAGTATCTAATTACAAAAAAACTAAGTTACAAAAACAAACACTAAATTACGAAAAATAAGAAACAAATTATCAAAAATAATAAAGAATTACACCTGATCTAATAGCCCTATCAAAATAAAAAAGCCCCTCCAAAATAAAAAAAAACCGTAGCCTACAATAAGCTACCAATGGCCCTTAAAAGGGCCTTTTGTGGGGCATTGCCCCAAAGAAATCAGCTCTTTTAACTGTAAAAAAAATACAAACACCCCTCCAACAGTAAAACCCACCACCCCCACACCCAACCCCCCAAATAAAATAGCTATCTAAAAAAAACCTAAGCTCCCCATTGCCCTGAAAAGGGAATTTGTATGGGCATTGCCCTTAAAGGGCATTTAGCTCTTTTACATGCCCAGACCCTAAACTAAAAATAAAACCCACCCAGAAAATCTTTTAAAAAAACTAACACTAACACTAACCCCGACGATCCACTTACAGTTCTTGAAGTCCCGCTTGAAGGATCCATCTAGCCGACGAAGTCATCATCCATGTGGCAAGAAGTCTTCATCCAAGCAGCCTCTTCGATCTTCATCCAGCCGGCAAACGGCAAGAAGTCTTCATTCAGAGCATCTATCTTCATCCATCCGGTGTTAGAGCGGGTCCATCCTGGTGACATCCGGCACGGAGCATCCTCTTCATACGGTCGCTGCCGTACACTGGAACTTCAATGCAAGTGACTTCATCCAAAATGGCGTTCCTTGCATTCCTATTGGCTGAAAGATTTCAATCAGCCAATAGGATTAGAGCTGCTAAATCCTTTTGATTGTTCCAATCAGCCAATAGGATTAGAGCTGCTAAAATCATATTGGCTGTTCCAATCAGATTGATTCTGCACATAGCAGATGTGGTCTTAAGTATTTCAAAATAGATATTCCTATATACAGTATATATATATATATATATATATATATATATATATATACACACAAACGTTCATAGGTACATGCACTCTAACCACCGTTCTGTAACTGCCAGGGTGCTATCAGGGAGTATATAGCAGCAAACAAGACAAAGCACTCACTGGTCTTTGGACATCAAAGTGATTTTTTTTTAAAATCTGTTAAAATCTGACAGCGCTCAACCTTGTGTCTGAAGCTCCTAGTATTGTGGGTACCAGCGCCCCCAAAAAGGTGAATGTAGTGCTAAAAATAAATACACAGAGCGCCTCCTAAAAGGCTAAGACACTAGTAGTGACAAGATTATTTAAATAAAAAATATATTGAAATTCTATAGGGGTATATAAAATATTTTATAAGCTACTTATAGCTAAAATATACAAACAAGATACAAAAGTGGATCCACTTAAAATTAACAATAAAATATGCATATATCTATATAAAAAACAATACAATTGTGGTTAAAAACCACAACAATATACAATCTTAATCACAAAATAAATTACAATAAAACAGCTGTTGATGGTTGGATAAAAAATATAAATATATAAAAATATCAATTTACTGAGTAGGTGTCCATAAATATGTAGGTCCCAAACTTTAAATTCTTTCCAGAGAGTGAATGTCCAATATGAAGATTCTATTTTAAACAGTTATCCATATATATCCCTCGATAAATGGTGAAATGATGAAGTGTGTAAAAAAGAAAAACGTAGTGTATTTATGGACACCTACTCAGTAAATTGATATTTTTATATATTTATATTTTTTATCCAACCATCAACAGCTGTTTTATTGTAATTTATTTTGTGATTAAGATTGTATATTGGTATGATTTTTTTTTAATTAGTCTAATTAATTTTTAATTAGACTAATTAAAAAAATGTTTCACTTTGATGTCCAAAGACCAGTGAGTGCTTTGTCTTGTTTGCTGATATATATATATATATATATATATATATATATATATATATACTGTATATATGTATAGAATCATGTATATATAGGTATAGATGTATATTGTACAAAAAAATCATCAGATATGATATTTGTGAATAAATAGAACATATTCTGCTATGTGAAAAACACTGGAATGTGAAATATTCATATTTTCATGTCAGGTTAGCGCACATGAGGATGTGCAATCTGGTTTGCACAAGAGTGGGGTGTTAGGTTTTTTCCCCACTTTTTTTTCTCCATTGACTTCTATGGGGGTATACGTGAATGCGCACTCGATATTCTAACTTCAACTTTTTGCGCTCGTCGTGTTAGCGCGCAAACAAAAACAGTTTACTTTCAACTCATAATACGAGCGCAACTTGACGCGCAAAAAGCTTGCTTCTAGTGTAGGTAATACTTGTGCAGGAGCGTTCATTAGCGCTCCACTTGTAATCTGGCCCATAGTGTCCTAACAAGCAGAATTTGTAAGCATTTAAAGGACCATTACAGTAGAATTGCATAATCAACCGATGCACAATAAAAACATAATGCAATAGTCAATCACAGACTCGTATACGTGTACTCCGGCACATGCTCATTAGTAGCTGATCTCCATATAAATAGACACAATTTGATAATAGAAGTAAACTGGAAAGTGACTTAAAGGGAGATTCCAGCCAAAGTTGGAATCCACATGGATGCATTTCAGTTTTGAATAAAAGCATTTTAGTAATATACATGCTTCTAATAAAAGCTATAGCTGTTTCAAAAGTGTATTTAAGTATGCACCGTGCACCAGCATTTTAAACACAACACTTGCTCAGAGAGCCTAAGGTGCTTGTACCATCTGGTAATTACTCAATTTGTTCATTGCTGACATGCAACAAGCCCCACTGGCACTATGAGCAGCTGCATTATTTAAAATTCTGGTGCACTGAGAATATATAGCTATGCTTCACATGCACGTGCAGAGAAACAAGTTCCGAATAAGTGTTGATATTTCACTCACAAACACGCTGGAGCGTACACCATATCCTTAATATTTCAGCAAGTACTTATTACGAATAAGTGCTAATATCGGAGCGAAGGATACAACAAAGGAGAGGCTGATAAATATATTAAATACCGGTAAGGCAAAAAACAACAACTCTGCATTAGACACCGAATGTGTCCGAAGACCCGGTAAGCCTATCACATCATCCTGTAACTAATAATCCATGTTTATACTATAGTGACACTTTGCTTCTTACAAACACACAGAGAAAAAGACATTTAAATTGTAGAAAACTTTTTTATACAAACTGTGTATTATTATTCCAACTAAGAAAGATACAATTTAACGGTCTGTCACCCATCTGAAATTACTATGAACTTCGGGCAGATTTAGATTTTGTAGTTCTAATTAACAAAGGTGGAACTAGCTAACGATTGATTTTAGTTTCAGTAATCAATATTTTATTTTAATAGTCCTATGTCTTTTTAAATTTGCTGTTTTGAGAATTTTATCTAATATTGTGAAAGGGAGACGTCCCTGATATATCTGTTTTAGTTTTAAACATTAAATGTGAACCTTAACAAATAAGATGTGTAAAGTGGTATATTGATCTCCAGACTACTCCTATAGCTTTTGTTAGCGCTCCTGCACTATTCTAGTTTGTTTTATTAAAGGATTACTTTCTGTTATAATTTTTAAGCTAAACAACTAACATATTAAAGTTAATAAACATTAATTAAAACCTACTGACCTATATTTTCTCCAAAACGAAGTTTCATAACGTTCTAAAAGTTATATCTTTTATTCGCCGATGATGTCACGTTATCCTGCCCACTATTTTCAGCACTGCATGTTCAAAATACTTAAACCAATAACTTTGTGTTTAAAGCGCCATTTTGAAACCTAGGTATTGTAAACGGATTGGTACAGGGCAAAGGATACCCACAGAGTGGGTTTGGAAAACAATTAAATTTGCAGACAAGATTTCTGACATACGGTAGAGATATGTTAATGAAATGCTATTGATAAAAAGCGTATTTGGGGTAGTTAGTTAGTAACAGGTATAGAAAATATTTACTTACAGTGGCCCTTTAATTGTTTAATTTGGTTAATCCTAGGGAAGATTACCTCTAAGGGAGCCTAGGGGTTATAGACTTGGCGCTTTACTTAGCACCTTTTAACTAGCAGAGAAACATGTTAACATTAAAAGAGTGATAACTATTACTGCAAGCATTTTTGCCAGTATATGTATATTGGAAATATGTTTCTATTCAACTTATGTATTTAATCTATGTGCATTTAAATTTTGAGTGTATTCTCCCTTCAAAACTGCATGCTCTATCTCCTGGTATCTCAACAGCCGGGCCACAGCCCAGTACCAGGTCTTGACAGCCCTCCTGATTGGCTACGACCTGAAATGTCCCCACTGCGAACTGTGACAGGCCTGCCACTCCACACATAAGAAATACCGGGCAGGCGTGCTGGAGAGCCAGTTCACATGTAGTGGCAGTTCAGTGGGAGGACAGTGTGGGAAAGAGCAGATAGGACTGGGCCTCAGCACCACAGTTAGGCCCACTGACACTATATATATATTATATATATATATATATATATATATATATATATATATATATATATATATACACAGTATATATATATACACACATAAACTGCAGGGCCCTAGACACGTCTGGCTAAAATTTACCAGGCCTTGAGGTCACTTTGTTTGAGAACCTCTGCTCTATCTGATTCATGAAAGTTTCACTTTCACTTCTGTGTCCCTTTAATCAGTTGCAATTTTTATCTTTCTTTTATTTAAAGGGATAGTGAACACCAAAAATGTTATTGTTTAAAAAGATAGATATTATTTACCATTCCCCAGTTTTGCATAACCAACACTGTTATAGAAATATACTTTTTACCTCTGTTATTACCTTGTATCTAAGCTTCTTTTAACAGACTTGCATTTCAGGCAATTAGTGCTGACAAATAACTTCACATGCGTGAGCACAATGTTATCTATATGAAACACATAAACTAATGCCCTCTAGCTGAGAAAAACTGTCAAATGCATTTAGATAAGAGGCGGCCTTCAAGGGCTTAGAAATTAGCATATGAGCCTACCTAGGTTTTTAGCTTTCAACTAAGAATACCAACGCCTAGATTTAGAGTTCTGCGTTAGCCGTCAAAACCAGCGTTAGAGGCTCCTAACGCTGGTTTTGGGCTACCGCTGGTATTTAGAGTCAGTCAGGAAAGGGTCTAACGCTCACTTTGCAGCCGCGACTTTTCCATACCGCAGATCCCCCTACGCCATTTGCGTATCCTATCTTTTCAATGGGATCTTTCTAACGCCGGTATTTAGAGTCGTGGCTGAAGTGAGCGTTAGAAATCTAACGACAAAACTCCAGCCACTGAAAAAAGCCAGGAGTTAAGAGCTTTCTGGGCTAACACCGGTTCATAAAGCTCTTAACTTCTGTGCTCTAAAGTACACTAACAACCATAAACTACCTATGTACCCCTAAACTGAGGCCCCCCCCCACATCGCCGCCACTCTATAAAAAATTTTTAACCCCTAATCTGCCGACCGCACACCGCCGCCACCTACATTATCCCTATGTACCCCTAATCTGCTGCCCCTAACACCGCCGACCCCTATATTATATTTATTAAAACCTAATCTGCCGCCCCCAACGTCGCCTCCACCTACCTACAATTATTAACCCCTAATCTGCCGACCGGACCTCACCGCTACTCTAATAAATGTATTAACCCCTAAAGCTAAGTCTAACCCTAACACTAACACTCCCCTAAGTTAAATATAATTTAAATCTAACGAAATATATTAACTCTTATTAAATAAATTATTCCTATTTAAAGCTAAATACTTACCTGTAAAATAAATCCTAATATAGCTACAATATAAATTATAATTATATTGTAGCTATTTTAGGATTAATATATATTTTACAGGCAACTTTGTATTTATTTTAACCAGGTGCAATAGCTATTAAATAGTTAAGAACTATTTAATAGTTACATAGTTAAAATAATTACAAAATTACCTGTAAAATAAATCCTAACCTAGGTTACAATTAAACCTAACACTACACTATCAATAAATTAATTAAATGCAATACCTACAAATAAATACAATTAAATAAACTAACTGAAGTACAAAAAATAAAAAAAGAACTAAGTTACAAAAAATAAAAAAATATTTACAAACATTAGAAAAATATTACAACAATTTTAAGCTAATTACACCTACTCTAAGCCCCCTAATAAAATAACAAAGCCCCCCAAAATAAAAAAATGCCCTACCCTATTCTAAAATTAAAATAGAAAAGCTCTTTTACCTTACCAGCCCTTAAAAGGGCCTTTTGCGGGGCATGCCCCAAAGAATTCAGCTCTTTTGCCTGGAAAAAAAAAACATACAATACCCCCCCCAACATTACAACCCACCACCCATATACCCCTAATCTAACCCAAACCCCCCTTAAATAAACCTAACACTAAGCCCCTGAAGATCTTCCTACCTTATCTTCACCACGCCGGGTATCACCGATCGGTCCAGGCTCCGATGTCTTGATCCAAGCCCAAGCGGGGGCTGAAGACGTCCATCCTCCGGCTGAAGTCTTGATCCAAGCCCAAGCGGGGGCTGAAGACGTCCATCCTCCGGCTGAAGTCTTGATCCAAGCGGCGGCAGATTCAAGTTCAATCCGATTGGCTGATCCAATCAGCCAATCGGATTGAACTTGAATCTGATTGGCTGATTCCATCAGCCAATCAGAATTTTCCTACCTTAATTCCGATTAGCTGATAGAATCCTATCAGCCAATTGGAATTCGAGGGATGCCAGAACCTTCAATCTGTTTTAGGACGTCGGAAGAAGAGGATGGATCCGCGGCGGAGGTCTTGAAGATGGAGCCGCTCGTCATCGGATGGAAGAAGATAGAAGATGCCGCTTGGATGAAGATGTCTACCGGTCCGGATCTCCTCTTCTGCCCGGATAGGATGAAGACTTCTGCCCGATGATGGACTTCTTCAGCCGCCGCTTGGATCAAGACTTCAGCCGGAGGATGGACGTCTTCAGCCCCCGCTTGGGCTTGGATCAAGACTTCAGCCGGAGGATGGACGTCTTCAGCCCCCGCTTGGGCTTGGATCAAGACATCAGAGACTGGACCGATCGGTGATACCCGGCGTGGTGAAGATAAGGTAGGAAGATCTTCAGGGGCTTAGTGTTAGGTTTATTTAAGGGGGGTTTGGGTTAGATTAGGGGTATGTAGGTGGTGGGTTGTAATGTTGGGGGGGGGTATTGTGTTTATTTTTACAGGCAAAAGAGCTGTTTTCTTTGGGGCATGCCCCGCAAAAGGCCCTTTTAAGGGCTGGTAAGGTAAAAGAGCTTTTCAATTTTAATTTTAGAATAGGGTAGGGCATTTTTTTATTTTGGGGGGCTTTGTTATTTTATTAGGGGGCTTAGAGTAGGTGTAATTAGTTTAAAATTGTTGTAATATTTTTATTATGTTTGTAAATTATTTTTTTATTTTTTGTACTTTAGTTAGTTTATTTATTTGTATTTATTTGTAAGTATTTTATTTCATTAATTTATTGATAGTGTAGTGTTAGGTTTAATTGTAACTTAGGTTGGGATTTATTTTACAGGTAATTTTGTAATTATTTTAATTAGGTAGCTATTAAATAGTTATTAACTATTTAATAGCTATTGTACCTGGTTAAAATAATTACAAAGTTGCCTGTAAAATAAATATTAATCCTAAAATAGCTACAATATAATTATTCGTTATATTGTAGCTATATTAGGGTTTATTTTACAGGTAAGTATGTAGCTTTAAATAGGATTAATTTATTTAATAAGAGTTAATTTATTTTGTTAGATAAAAATTATATTTAACTTAGGGGGGTGTTAGTGTTAGGGTTAGACTTAGCTTTAGGGGTTAATACATGTATTAGAGTAGCGGTGAGGTCCGGTCGGCAGATTAGGGGTTAATAATTGAAGTTAGGTGTCGGCAATGTTAGGGAGGACAGATTTGGGGTTAATACTATTTATTATAGGGTTATTGAGGTGGGAGTGAGGCGGATTAGGGGTTAATAACTTTATTATAGTAGCGGTGAGGTCCGGTCGGCAGATTAGGGGTTAATTATTGTAGGTAGCTGGCGGCGACGTTGTGGGGGGCAGATTAGGGGTTAATAAATATAATATAGGGGTCGGCGGTGTTAGGGGCAGCAGATTAGGGGTACATAGGTATAATGTAGGTTGCGGCGGTGTACGGAGCGGCAGATTAGGGGTTAAAAAAAATATGCAGGTGTCAGCGATAGCGGGTTTGGCAGATTAGGGGTTAATAAGTGTAAGGTTAGGGGTGTTTAGACTCGGGCTACACGTTAGGGTGTTAGGTGCAGACTTAGAGAGTGTTTCCCCATAGGAAACAATGGGGCTGCGTTAGGAGCTGAACGCTGCTTTTTTGCAGGTGTTAGGGTTTTTTTCAGCTCAAACGGCCCCATTGTTTCCTATGGGGGAATCGTGCACGAGCACGTTTTTGAAGCTGGCCGTGTCCGTAAGCACCGCTGGTATTTAAAGTTGCAGTGTCGGTAAATTATGCTCTACGCTCCCTTTTTGGAGCCTAACGCAGCCCTTCTGTGAACTCTAAATACCAGCGGTATTTAAAAGGTGCGGGAGAAAAAAAGCCAGCATTAGCTACGCGGGTCGTTACCAACAAAACTCTAAATCTAGCCGCAAGAGAATAAAGCAAAAGTGATGATACAAGTATATTTGAAAGTTGTTTAAAATTACATGCCTTATCTGAATCATGAAAGTTTAATTTGGACTTTACTATCCCTTTAAATATATTCAATTGGCTGACATGTTTGATATATTACAAGTGTTTTCTTCTTTTTTTTATTGTTTAATGTGAAACTAGGTAGCTCCATGTTTATTTGAATGTAAACTAAGTATGCTTGAAAATGTCATCAAAAAGAAGAAATGATACGTCTGATCTGAACATCAGCAAAAATTAATCAGAAAAAAAAATACTATTTTTTTTTCTCTTGGTGGAGTGACTTTAAAGAGCAGCTTATTTTTTCCCTTTAAAGTCACTTAAAGGGACATGAATCCCAAAACATTTTTTTGTGTGATTCAGATAGAATTAAAATTTTAAACAACTTTCCAATTTACTTCAATTATGGAATTAGCTTCATTCTCTTGGTATCCTTTGTTGAAGAAAGAGCAATACACATGGATGAGCTAATAACATGAGGCATGTATGTTCAGCCACCAATCAGCAGCTTCTGAGCCTACCTAAGAATGCTTATTTAATGTAAATTTTCTTCACACAGTAGAAAATGTTCTTTGTGTTTTTTAACATATATATATATATATATATATATATATATATATATATATATATATATATATATATATATATATATATATATATATATATTTATAATAGCAAGGAAGAGCACTCTCACTTAGTCCAACTGCCAGGGTGCTAGTACAGTATGAATACAGCAGAAAAAAAACGTTCACTCTCTGGTGAAAAAGTGATGTAATTTTTCACAGTAAATAATTGTTTCAAAAAGACCAGAGAGTGCAAGTTTTTTTCTGCTGTATATATATATATATATATACACACAGTCACAACAGAAGAAATTTAAATTTTGCCCCTTCATGTTCTTTTGACCTGTTTAAAACAATGTTAGACATTAACAGACTGATACGCACACTCACCCTACGGAAACATTTTGATGATAACAATGGGGATGACATACATACCCAGACGGACCAACCAGAAAGTAGGGAAACCACTACCCTCTGTAAGTCACCTATTTCCCACTCTGAACTAAATTTCCAAGAAGTATGTGATATTAACACACTGGAAACTTTGGATAATGTTAATGACCGAGATAGACAGCCCAAAACCATAAACAGTTTTGGTGGTTTTAAAAAACCTTCAGAGTTTTATCCAATACACAGTCGCGGTAGCATACTTGAGACTTTTTATAAGCGGGTAGAAGATGACTTGACTAAACTTTCTGAACGAAGTAAAATTTCTAGTAAACAGAATTTGACCACAAAAGAGAGGAAGGCACTTAGAGAACTCCAAGCTATAAAAGAATTGTAATACGCTCAGCTGACAAGGGGGGTTCAGTGGTTATTATGGACAGGGTTGCATATGTTGGGGAGGCACATAGACCGCTTGAGGATACTTCCCAATATTTGCATCTTGTTAATGATCCCACTTGGATATATCTGAGAGAATTGAGATCATTATTGGATGATGGTTTGGAGGATGGGTATTTTGACAGGGCTACTTATGACTATCTTTTAGTCGATAGCCCTGTGGTGCCCATCTTCCACCATCTTCCAAAAGTCCATAAATCCATTGAAAATGTTCAGGGACGGCCCATAGTGAGCGGCATAGGGTCACTCTCTGAACATCTTTCTGAATGGGTTGATGCCATACTACACCCCTTTGTGTTGGCCTTACATAGCTATGTTAGGGACACTAACGACATCATTGGTGTATTGGAGAATATACAATGGCATGCAGAAAGGTATTCGTGGTTAACAGTGGATGTGGTGGCTCTGTACTCCTCTATACCCCATGAGGAAGGATTAAATGCAATTGCATTTTTCCTTAAGGAGCACTCAGGTTTTACGAGTGGTTTTATTAATTTTGTACTCAGAGCCACGAGATTCCTGTTGACCCACAACTACTTTCGGTTTGAGGGCAGATTTTACCTCCAGAGATGTGGGACCGCTATGGGGGCGAAGTTTGCCCCCTCCTATGCCAACCTGTTCATGGGTTGGTGGGAGCGGTCCCACATCTATGGAGGTGAAAATGCCTTCAGGGACAATGTAGCGCTGTACCGGCGCTACATTGACGATCTGCTCTTCATCTGGCAGGGTCCATTGAACAAGGTTGAAGAGTTTATACTGCAACTTAACAACAATGATGTGGGCCTCAGCTTTACATTTGAAAGCCAGGAGAAGTCAGCCAACTATCTAGATATTACACTGACTGGAAAAGATAATGGCTGTATTTCTGTTGATCTGTATAGGAAACCCATAACGAAGAACACACTTCTACATGCGAGAAGCTGTCACCCGAGGCATGTTCCGTTTGCAGTCGCCAAGGGGCAACTGATTAGGGTGAAGAGAAATTGTACTGATGGGTCTACCTATACAGATCAATGTAAGCTCTTGAGAGACAGATTACACCAAAGAAGGCTATCCCACGCATGTCATTAATAGGGCCCAATCCCAGGTGGATAAGATCGACAGGAAAAATCTGTTAAGAGAATCAAGAAAGGACAAGTTACCAACTGCTCAATCATCATCTAAGGTCACGTTTGTCACTGACTTTAGTGATGACTATAAGGATGTTTGCAGGATAGTAAACAAACACTTCCGCATGCTATCAGCTGACGATAAATTAGTCGGCAGTGTCGAAGGGGGTCTGCACTGCTCTTACAGACGCAGCAAGACAATAGGAAATGTTGTTTCCCCATCTGAAATACCGTCATTGGCCAATAATGCTCAGAGTGCCTGGCTTACGCATAGGGGGATGTACAGGTGTGGCAGGTCCAGGTGCAGACCGTGTGAATTCTGTATCTTTTCGGATACTTTCCGATCACAGGTCACAGGAGAAGAATTCAAAATCTCATCCTGCCTCAACTGTACATCCTCCTATCTGATCTATCTAATCACGTGTGTCGAATGTCATTTACAATACATAGGCCTCACGACAACTGAGGTCAATACCAGAATACGCAACCATTTGTCCACCATTAAATTGGGTGAGGCAACGACTCCTCTTGTAAAACATTTCAAATTTGTACATCAGAAAAGAAATGATACATTTAGATGGCAAGCCATTGAGTGGATCAGGTCCCCCAAGAGGGGTGGAGACAGAGATAAGATCCTTGGCAAACGTGAAATGTTCTGGGTATTTAAACTACAAACAAGGGTACCTAGGGGACTCAACTCAGAGTGTGACCTTATCAATTATTGGAAATAATTTACAATAGGATTATTATCCATTCCTCTGAGTTGGGAGCCCTAGGCCTGCTTCTCTGATTTTCAGCTGTGAGGATTTTTTGTTTTTTGCGAGTGTTTTTTGCGTGTGTTCACACACAGTATCAGTCGCACACAGCCGTATATTTGACACTAATATTATGTTGTATATTTAAATTCTTTGGTACATATATATATTTTATTGTACAATTTTTTCTGTTTATACGTTGTGAGCAGTTATATGGATTACATGTAATTATGAGCCTATTCTGGCTCCCATCCTTTAGGGATGTATTTATTCAGTCCTTAGCAAGATTGAATTATTTATTCAAATTGATATATGTTGAATACATTACATGTGTTCTTGGTAAGGGATTTCTTACATATTCTTCAGACTTTTAAAATCTTCAGCCTTAATGTTATTTGTTATTTATTATAGAGATTATGACTATTGCCCATTTCCCTTATATGAATTTTCAAAAATTCATATCAAGTCCCTTTTCTGCTCACAGCATGTGTATTAACAAAGAGGTTACTTTACTTATTAATTCATGAATAAATACAACATAATTTTACTGGCTTTTAATCCCCTGGTGTTATTTATAATTGCTATATAATTCTGATACTCCCCCTGACCACCTATTATTATTGATAATAATAATGTTTTGTACTACTAGAAAGAGTATGAATTTTTCTGGTATTTGCATTTCTCGTGGTTAATTTGTTGAAATAGTTATATATATAATATTTTTCACTTTATATCTGTTGTTAATTTTCTCTGTTCCAATATCTGTTTTTGACAAGTATCAAAATGTAATATTGATATTAGAGGGAATCCTTACTAAGGGTTAATCCCATACTTGGATGTAAGGCTGCACAGGCATTGGTAAATTTGTTAACCAACTATCTTTAAGGTTTGCTTTTAAATAGGCACCACAGGTATACTGAATTAGTTATGATTACGGCTTCCTAGCCGAAACATGTTAGCCTCTAGTTTGCCTGTGATGCCTTTCTAACCAGTATTTGGACAATCCTGGAACTTTTAACTTTTTGAATAAAGGATTTGTTTTGTTTTACTTGCACTGGATCGCCTTCATCACTTTATATATATATATATATATATATATATATATATATATATATATATATATATATATATATATATATAAAAAAATAATAAAATATAAATATTAAATATAAAAATAATGTAAAAATATTAATAATTATGAAAAATTATTATAGATAATCTAAACAATTCTAAAAAAATACATATATTCAAATGATTTTTTAGAATTTTTTCGACCCTCTTTAATAATTTTTAAAAAGTATCATTAATATTTTTTAGATTATTTTTATATTTAATATTTACATATTTACATAACTTGACACTGCCTTAGACCTACAGAGCTAAACCTGATTTGTAATTTGATTATTTTTCATTCCAATGTCCTTCACATAAAAATAAATGTAATATTTGTATTTTTATATATAACATTTAATTGGAATGTAAAATATCATTACCATTGGGTTTAGTGCTTTAGGTCTAACGTGGTGTTGGGTTAACGCGCAATCGCTAGTGTTAGATTTTCTTTAAGCGTTCTCTATTGAAATCTATGGGGAGAAGTTACTGTGCTTGCGATATCTGAAGTCCTGAAGTTAGTGTGCATAGGATTTCTCTTGCGCGTAAACAATTTACTTTTAACTTGTAATAGGTGAACAAAAAAAATTATTTAGCTTGGTAATTTTTTTAAATAAATGAGATCAGGCTGACTGTTATAGGTGAAAAAAAAATGAATTTTACAACGTGAAGAATTATACAGAGCACATTAATATCTATATATATATATATATATATATATATATATATAAAATATATACTGTGTGTATATATAATGTGTATATAATGTGTGTATATATATATAAGTAGTGAGGACCAATGACACTACTAAAATGTGTCAAATAGACTGGAACCTATTCAGTACATATAATTTGCCAATAGGCAAATAAATAAAGAGAGGGGGGAGGTGCTCAATCACTTCTGCACTGCCAGTCCTCAGAGTACTTATACTTTACTCTGGCACCTGATGTGGAGCACAAATGTATTAGCTATTTAGCTTATAATTGATAACAGTGTCACTTCTCCTCTCTATGCCACGAGTATATTTTATGACGATACTTAGGTTGTTGTAACTCCTTTGTATTGGTGTGTTAACACTAGCTTAATTAAAGGCAGAGGTGTTTCATACAATCATATCCGCCACTCTTGCTGGGCTTAATTTATTTTCACTCTCTATAAGCAGAATAATTGTTACTGTGTCTGATATAATATTTAACTCTGACTTGGAATGTGGAACCAATAGACCGCTTCAGCTACATTGTATAATATATACACCTATATAACTTTTTGATCCGACATGTAATATTGTACCTCATGGGTATTTATATATCTGTTGTTATTTTGGCAGACTGATAATTTATAACAGCTCTATATATAGGAGTATCTGATCCTAATATGCTTTCCATTTAACGTGATTTTGTATGAGGTGAGTTTGTGCTCCAATATACCTCCTTTGCTGGAGCCTTCTTTCCCTTTATCAGATCTAATTCTAGTATGCAACAAGCACACTGATGCACAGCCTTCTCATATTGTCCTCCGTCCGATCTGGTACCTGTGCTATTGCACCACTTAATAGATGTATCTTCTTTACTAGTTGGGGTTTTAATTTAATTTCACAGTTTTTAATTGTGTTTTATTAAAAGTTATGTTTTATTGATTTAGGCAAATTCTTTCTTGTCCCATGGTACACTGCCATCACTGTTGATATTTGATTATCCATCATCCTAGACTGTCTGAGTGCTACTGGTGTATTCTTTGAATGGTTACCTTTTCCATTCATCTCTGTTTGATATATATATACAGGGAGTGCAGAATTATTAGGCAAGTTGTATTTTTGAGGATTAATTTTATTATTGAACAACAACCATGTTCTCAATGAACCCAAAAAACTCATCAATATCAAAGCTGAATAGTTTTGGAAGTAGTTTTTAGTTTGTTTTTAGTTATAGCTATTTTAGGGGGATATCTGTGTGTGCAGGTGACTATTACTGTGCATAATTATTAGGCAACTTAACAAAAAACAAATATATACCCATTTCAATTATTTATTTTTACCAGTGAAACCAATATAACACCTCAACATTCATAAATATACATTTCTGACATTCAAAAACAAAACAAAAACAAATCAGTGACCAATATAGCCACCTTTCTTTGCAAGGACACTCAAAAGCCTGCCATCCATGGATTCTGACAGTGTTTTGATCTGTTCACCATCAACATTGCGTGCAGCAGCAACCACAGCCTCCCAGACACTGTTCAGAGAGGTGTACTGTTTTCCCTCCTTGTAAATCTCACATTTGATGATGAACCACAGGTTCTCAATGGGGTTCAGATCAGGTGAACAAGGAGGCCATGTCATTAGATTTTCTTCTTTTATACCCTTTCTTGCCAGCCACGCTGTGGAGTACTTGGACGCGTGTGATGGAGCATTGTCCTGCATGAAAATCATGTTTTTCTTGAAGGATGCAGACTTCTTCCTGTACCACTTCTTGAAGAAGGTGTCTTCCAGAAACTGGCAGTAGGACTGGGAGTTGAGCTTGACTCCATCCTCAACCCGAAAAGGCCCCACAAGCTCATCTTTGATGATACCAGCCCAAACCAGTACTCCATCTCCACCTTGCTGGCGTCTGAGTCGGACTGGAGCTCTCTGCCCTTTACCAAACCAGCCACGGGACCATCCATCTGGCCCATCAAGACTCACTCTCATTTCATCAGTCCATAAAACCTTAGAAAAATCAGTCTTGAGATATTTCTTGGCCCAGTCTTGACGTTTCAGCTTGTGTGTCTTGTTCAGTGGTGGTCGTCTTTCAGCCTTTCTTACCTTGGCCATGTCTCTGAGTATTGCACACCTTGTGCTTTTGGGCACTCCAGTGATGTTGCAGCTCTGAAATATGGACAAACTGGTGGCAAGTGGCATCTTGGCAGCTGCACGCTTGACTTTTCTCAGTTCATGGGCAGTTATTTTGCGCCTTGGTTTTTCCACACGCTTCTTGCGACCCTGTTGACTATTTTGAATGAAACGCTTGATTGTTCGATGATCACGCTTCAGAAGCTTTGCAATTTTAAGAGTGCTGCATCCCTCTGCAAGATATCTCACTATTTTTTACTTTTCTGAGCCTGTCAAGTCCTTCTTTTGACCCATTTTGCCAAAGGAAAGGAAGTTGCCTAATAATTATGCACACCTGATATAGGGTGTTGATGTCATTAGACCACACCCCTTCTCATTACAGAGATGCACATCACCTAATATGCTTAATTGGTAGTAGGCTTTCGAGCCTATACAGCTTGGAGTAAGACAACATGCATAAAGAGGAAGATGTGGTCAAAATACTCATTTGCGTAATAATTCTGCACTCCCTGTATATATAACCTGGTTGGTAGCACTACCCTGCTATATTACAAAGGGGAAAATAACCCTAAAACTTAAATATATATGATAAATCAATTACGTATTGAAATTATTTTTGCACAGAAAAAGGTTACAATAAAGGTGTTAATTTTGGATGCAACAAAGAGGGAAACAAAGTACATGTTCCTTTAATGGTTAAGTGGAATAACTACCTTAACTTCAGATATATTAGGCAGTTATCACAATATTGTTTAATCAACTGCAAAATGTTACTTCTTCCACTGTATTTTTTTTTTGGGCTTCCATGAAAGTTTAAATTTTTGCAGAATCTCCCACAACAGCCCGGTTTCTGTTTTTGAAGTAAATAGCTTTGAAACCAAATGCAAAAATTAATAAGGGTTTCTGATTTGAATGTGGATCATTGTTTTCAAAAATCATTATGTAGTCTCAGTAAAAGACATTTCCTCTTAAATTGTTTTGGCCAGATATTTATTTTATACTTCAAGTTTATTCTGCAGTGGACCATATTAGTTATCTAAAGGTTGGATGTTTTATTCTAAACAAAGTTTTGTTTAAAAAATATCCTTATATTTGCCAATAAATAATCTATACCTTAGACTTAGAGGAATTTTAATGTAGTATGTAGAAAAGTGAGTTCCCCACACAGCAGTGAAATTCGTTCCTCAGTTTTTGTAAGGATATTAAAATAAAATAAAAAAGATGCTTTAATTTCACTGGAGCATAAAGCTGACTAATTGTTTGAGTCATTTGCTCGGTTAAACAGTCTGTTTCCAATTCCAGAGGATAATTACCAGCAGTAAATTAGTTTTTAGAACATTTATAGAGCAATGCAATGATGCACATAATTAAACGAGGCAGGGACTTAAATATCAGGAACACAAGGGAAGGTAACTATACCCCAGATGGCATCAAGTTAATGTTAGTATGTACCGTACTTAGTCTGTGCCCCACTTGTCTACTCAAGTCAGTTTACAGCTTTGCTCTTACCCCCAAGATAATTTACCAATTTGCACATTGTAAGAACACAGGCAAAATCATACAAGTCCCACACTCATAATGTAAAACTAATGACAGCCTTTTTTTAAAACTAACTCTTCAAATACATAATAAATGACTTACATCTTGCATTTTGTGGAAGTCCCATTTATTCTGGATCCTCTGTCACAGTTTTTTCTTTTGCCAGTGAATATTTTCTAGTACAGGGTATCACAAATGCAATAACCTAATGTTATTAAGAAAAAACAGATATTTGACAGTTAATATATGCTATATTTTATCACACTTCTCTATCTATAAAAAAATGTAGATGTCTGCAACAATTTGTATAATTTATTTTTGAATCACTTTTACTCTGACCATCACCGATGTTTTTATTGTATACATTATGCTATAAACGTAAGAAATATTTATTATCACTGATCTAAGGATTGTCTATTGTATAACTTTATTTTTGTAATAAACTATGTTAAAGTGACAGTCTACTTATTTTTTATTTATTTTTTAAATGTCTTACTACCCATTCTTTAGCTTTGTACAACTAACAGTGTTGTATTAATATACTTTATAACCTCTGTTTGCCTGTTTCTAAGCCCTAGCAGGCTGCCCCTTATCTCAGTGCTTTTTAAATATTGCACAACAGCTAGACAGTGCTAGTTCATGTGTGCCATATATATAACATGGTGCTCACTCATGTGGAGATTGATAATAGTTACACAAGATCCAGCACTGATTGGCTAAAATGCAAGATTGCAAAAAGTACTAAGATAAGAGGCAGTCTGCAGGGGCTTAAAAACAGGGCTTAGATACAGGTAATCATAGAGGTAAAAAGTATATAAATATAACAGTGTTGGTTATGCAAAAATGGGGAATGTTTTTATTAAACAATATCAATTTCAAGTAGATAGTCCCTTTAATTTATGCTATTGGTTAGAGATGTGCACTCATTTTTGGACAAATGCACATTCGACACGAAAATCAAATGTTCAATTTGTTTTAACAAAATTAAAATCTGAATAAACACACCAACGGAAATAAAGAAAAAAGAAAAAATACTGACCAAAATTGTGGTTAATACTTAAACGTGTTCTCCATGCTCTGGACACAAGACATTAAAGGAACAGTCTAGTCCAAAATAAACGTTCATGATTCCGATAGGGCATGCCATTTTAAACAACTTTCCAATTTACTTTTATCACCAATTTTGCTTTGTTCTCTTGGTATTCTTAGTTGAAAGCTAAACCTAGGTAGGCTCATATGCTAATTTTTTAAACCTTGAAGGCCACCTCTTATCTAAAAGCATTTTGACAGTTTTTCACCACTAGAGGGCTATAGTTCATGTGTGTCATATAGATAACAATGTGCTCACGCATGTGGAGTTACCTAGGAGCAAGCACCGATTGGCTAAAATGCAAGTCTGTCAAAAGAACTGAAATAAGAGGGTAGTTTGCAGAGACTTAGATACAAGGTAAATCAAAAAGTGTATTTATATAACTTTGTTGTTTATGCAAAACTGAATAGGTAATAAAGGGATTATCTATCTTTTTAAGCAATAAAAATGTTGTCGTAGGCTGACCCTTTAAAGGGACATTAAACACTAAATACATGCTAGATAGAGTGATGCATTCAAAGAAAAGATTAGTCCATGACTAACATGTAGATGTATTTTTTAAAGTTTCATTAGTTGTTTAAAAAGTGACAAAATAAGTGTAAAAGTTTAGTGTCTATAAAACACTGGGAGCTGCCATGTTGTAACTTGTGTTACTTTCTCTGCTGTGGCCAATTAGGGACCATTATAAATAGGTCACTAGAGTGTGCAGCCAATGGTTGTGTGGGATATAGCAGTGTTCTGCACTTCCATTTCTAACAGGAACTGAAAAGCTCACAATTTCAGAATGGAATTACAGGCAAAGAGGACAAAATAAATAATGAAAGTATATTGCAGAGTTGTTTTATATATACAATTTATCATTTTATATTACCATCTCAAAGTGTTTAATGTCCCTTTAAGGTAAGTATTGTAGCTATAGGTAAACTTTTCACCTGTAGCTTTGAAACAAATTGAAAATAATATATTTTTGCTTTGTTTTAAACAAAAAAAATAAATGAATAGTGCAGTAAACGAATATTCAGGGGAAACAACATCACCTCGAATTTTGAAAAGTTAAGGGAAAAAATGGATACCATGCAGAATACTGTAACTAATAACCTCACTATTAGATATGATGGATCTAGACTCTAGAGCGGAGTCACTTGAAGATATAGCTTTGATGCCACAACATATTTCACAACAACACTCTATCAATGATGATATGCAAGATAAACTGGTGGATCTGGAGAACAGGATTCGGCGCTGAAATTTACATTTGAAGGGGGTCCCTGAGACTGTCTTACCTAAAGATCTTAGAGATTATCTCCATCAACCTTTCCATATAATGAAAGGAAAGACAGTGGAGCTAAACCTGAAGATGATACACCACCTAGAGACATTATTGTAAAATTCCTCAGGTTTCAAGATAAGGAAGACATTCTTTATGCAGCCAGAAAACATCCGACCTTTTTCAGGGATATTTCATCTATTTTTTTTAAGATCTTTGACTACGAACTCTGCAACGCCAGAGTGCAATGAGGCCTCTTATATCTCTTCAGTCAAAGAACCACATTATTTATAAATGAGTTTTCCCTTTTGAACTTCATATTATCAAGGATAGCAAAGCCCTCACTATTAAAGAAGCTCATGAAATCCTGGATATCTGTAAACCCCTGGCATCTGGAAACACCTGCTATGTCTCTTTCATTGTCCCCAACTGAACCTCAAGGGACTTTATCATCACAACCCAAGTCTCAGTGGTTACGATGAACAAAGGTTACTAGAAAGAGATAAAAGTTATGATTGTTTGCCTTTAGGCTAGAACTATCTGTGGTTAAACACTTCTACTGTTGAATTATATGGGTATTTGCAGGATCAGACAGTAGCAGCTCACACTAATGTTTTTTGGTCAATTTTACTTTGATATGTTGAGGGCCTAATTTACTCACTTTGTCATTGGATCTGAGTGAATGGGATACGGTATAGCAACTTTTGTTTAGATCAATTTACAAATTTAGATGGTTTAAAAAAATGTCTTTTAGTAGTTATCTAATAGCACTCCTGGGCAGGCGTTATGGAGACTTCTATTGTTTTCAACTTATGTAACCTTTCTCTCTAGTATTTTTCTGTTCATAAATGGTTTTAAATAATATTTCTAAGATGTCTGAGTATTCTTCCTTTAAGGGAAAATGCTATGGCTGAATATTGGACTATTAATGTAGATACCACTGCCACTTCAATATCTACTTGGGCAGCACACAAAACATATTTTGGGGTTGTTAATAAAAGAAAAAAACTCACCATCAGAAACTAGTGAGAACCCAAATGAACCTACTACAGAGGGATATAGAGGTACTAGAAAAACACCAGTTGACCTTGTCCCAGTCATTATTTAATTATTTTATCGCAGAATTGCCAATAACTAAACACCTCTTTAAACGAGAAAGCCCTGGGAGCTAGTCAGAAGTTAAATGCCCAATACTTTCTTTATGTTAATAAACCAGATAAATACTGATTTGGAGTTTGGCAGTAGCCATGAAAACCAGCGTTAGAGGCTCCTAACGCTGGTTTTAGGCTACAGCCGGTATTTGGAGTCAGTCAAAAAAGGGTCTAACGCTCACTTTTCAGCCGCGAATTTTCCATACCGCAGATCCCCTTACGTCAATTGCGTATCCTATCTTTTCAATGGGATCTTTCTAACTCCGGTATTTAGAGTCGTGTGTGAAGTGAGCGTTAGAATTCTAACAACAAAACTCCAGCCGCAGAAAAAAGTCAGTAGTTAAGAGCTTTCTGGGCTAACGCCGGTTCATAAAGCTCTTAACTACTGTGCTCTAAAGTACACTAACACCCATAAACTACCTATGTACCCCTAAACCGAGCCCCCCCCCACATCGCCGCCACTCGATTAAATTTTTTAACCCCTAATCTGCCGACCGCCACCTACGTTATACTTATGTACCCCTAATCTGCTGCCCCTAACACCGCCGACCCCTATATTATATTTATTAACCCCTAACCTGCCCCCCACAACGTCGCAGCCAGCTACCTACAATAATTAACCCCTAATCTGCCGACCGCAAAGAGCCGCCACCTACGTTATCCTTATGTACCCCTAATCTGCTGCCCCTAACACCGCCGACCCCTATATTATATTTATTAACCCCTAATCTGCCCCCCTCAACGTCGCCTCCACCTGCCTACACTTATTAACCCCTAATCTGCCGACCGGACCGCACCGCTATTATTATAAAGTTATTAACCCCAAATCCGCCTCACTAACCCTATAATAAATAGCATTAACCCCTAATCTGCCCTCCCTAACATCGCCGACACCTAACTTCAATTATTAACCCCTAATCTGCTGACTGGAGCTCACCACTATTGTAATAAATGTATTAACCCCTAAAGCTAAGTCTAACCCTAACACCCCCCTAAATTAAATATAATTTTAATCTAACGAAATTAATTAACTCTTATTAAATAAATTATTCCTATTTAAAGCTAAATACTTACCTGTAAAATAAATCCTAATATAGCTACAATATAAATTATATTTATATTATAGCTATTTTAGGATTAATATTTATTTTACAGGTAACTTTGTATTTATTTTAACCAGGTACAATAGCTATTAAATAGTTAAGAACTATTTAATAGCTAAAATAGTTAAAATAATTACAAATTTACCTGTAAAATAAATCCTAACCTAAGTTACAATTAAACCTAACACTACACTATCAATAAATAAATTAAATAAAATACCTATAATTATCTACAATTAAACCTAACACTACACTATCAATAAATAATTTAAATACAATTCCTACAAATAAATACAATGAAAAAAAAAAAAGAACTAAGTTACAAAAAATAAAAAATATTTACAAACATTAGAAATATATTACAACAATTTTAAACTAATTACACCTACTCTAAGCCCCCTAATAAAATAACAAAGCCCCCCAAAATAAAAAAATGCCCTACCCTATTCTAAATTACTAAAGTTCAAAGCTCTTTTACCTTACCAGCCCTAAACAGGGCCCTTTGCGGGGCATGCCCCAAGAAGTTCAGCTCTTTTGCCTGTAAAAAAAAACATACAATACCCCCCCCAACATTACAACCCACCACCCACATACCCCTAATCTAACCCAAACCCCCCTTAAATAAACCTAACACTAAGCCCCTGAAGATCTCACTACCTTGAGTCATCTTCACCCAGCCGACCCAAATTCTTCATCCAAGCGGAGCAAGAAGAGGTCCTCCATCCAGTAGAAGTCTTCATCCAAGCGGGGCAGAAGAGGTCTGCCATCCGATTGAAGTGTTCATCCAAGCGGCATCTTCTATCGTCATCCATCCGGAGCGGAGAGGCAGCATCCTGAAGACCTCCGACGCAGAACATCCATCCTGGCCGACGACTGAACGACGAATGACGGTTCCTTTAAATGACGTCATCCAAGATGGCGTCCCTCGAATTCCGATTGGCTGATAGGATTCTATCAGCCAATCGGAATTAAGGTAGGAATCTTGGATGCGTCATTTAAGGAACGTATTCGTCGTTCAGTCGTCGGCCAGGATGGATGTTCCGCGTCGGAGGTCTTCAGGATGCTGCCGCTCCGCTCCGGATGGATGACGATAGAAGATCCGCTTGGATGAAGACTTCAATCGGATGGAAGACCTCTTCTGCCCCGCTTGGATGAAGACTTCTACGGATGGAGGACCTCTTCTTGCTCCGCTTGGATGAAGAATTTGGCTCGGCTGGGTGAAGACGACTCAAGGTAGGGAGATCTTCAGGGGCTTAGTGTTAGGTTTATTTAAGGGGGGTTTGGGTTAGATTAGGGGTATGTGGGTGGTGGGTTGTAATGTTGGGGGGGGTATTGTATGTTTTTTTTTACAGGCAAAAGAGCTGAACTTCTTGGGGCATGCCCCGCAAGGGAACCTGTTCAGGGCTGGTAAGGTAAAAGAGCTTTGAACTTTAGTAATTTAGAATAGGGTAGGGCATTTATTTATTTTGGGGGTCTTTGTTATTTTATTGGTGGGCTTAGAGTAGGTGTAATTAGTTTAAAATTGTTGTAATATATTTCTAATGTTTGTAAATATTTTTTTATTTTTTGTAACTTAGTTCTTTTTTATTTTTTGTACTTTAGTTAGTTTATTTCATTGTATTTATTTGTAGGAATTGTATTTAATTTATTTATTGATAGTGTAGTGTTAGGTTTAATTGTAGATAATTATAGGTATTTTATTTAATTTATTTATTGATAGTGTAGTGTTAGGTTTAATTGTAACTTAGGTTAGGATTTATTTTACAGGTAAATTTGTAATTATTTTAACTATCTTAGCTATTAAATAGTTCTTAACTATTTAATAGCTATTGTACCTGGTTAAAATAAATACAAAGTTACCTGTAAAATAAATATTAATCCTAAAATAGCTATAATATGAATATAATTTATATTGTAGCTATATTAGGATTTATTTTACAGGTAAGTATTTAGCTTTAAATAGGAATAATTTATTTAATAAGAGTTAATTAATTTCGTTAGATTAAAATTATATTTAATTTAGGGGGGTGTTAGTGTTAGGGTTAGACTTAGCTTTAGGGGTTAATACATTTATTACAATAGCGGTGAGCTCCAGTCGGCAGATTAGGGGTTAATAATTGAAGTTAGGTGTCGGCGATGTTAGGGAGGGCAGATTAGGGGTTAATACTATTTATTATAGGGTTAGTGAGGCGGATTAGGGGTTAATAACTTTATAATAATAGCGGTTCGGTCCGGTCGGCAGATTAGGGGTTAATAAGCGTAGGCAGGTGGAGGTGACGTTGTGGGGGGCAGATTAGGGGTTAATAAATATAATATAGGGGTCGGCGGTGTTAGTGGCAGCAGATTAGGGGTACATAGGGATAATGTAAGTAGCGGCGGTTTACAGAGCGGCAGATTAGGGGTTAAAAAAAATATGCAGGGGTCAGCGATAGCGGGGGCGGCAGAATAGGGGTTAATAAGTGTAAGGTTAGGGGTGTTTAGACTCGGGGTACATGTTAGAGTGTTAGGTGCAGACGTAGGAAGTGTTTCCCCATAGCAAACAATGGGGCTGCGTTAGGAGCTGAACGCGGCATTTTTGCAGGTGTTAGTTTTTTTTTCAGCTCAAACAGCCCCATTGTTTCCTATGGGGGAATCATGCACGAGCACGTTTTTGAGGCTGGCCGCGTCCGTAAGCAACTCTGGTATCGAGATTTGAAGCTGCGTTAAATATGCTCTACGCTCCTTTTTTGGAGCCTAACGCAGCCATTCTGTGGACTCTCAATACCAGAGTTATTTTAAAGGTGCGGCCAGAAAAAAGCCAGCGTTAGATACGAGGGTCGTTACCGACAAAACTCTAAATCTAGCCGTCTATTAGGGAAATCAATACAGAGGCTGGATGGATCGTTTACATCTCACCCTTAAAAAATAGTGGAAAAGTTTGCTAAATACTATGGTACGTTATATGATGACCAAAAAGTCACCCAATCTCCTCAAGTTGACTCATAGCTTTCTGTCTGATGATGCTAAATTGAAATCTATTTTAAAGCAGATCTAGATTAATTTAATACTTATATATTGGTTCAAGGAATACTTACAATTATTAAAGAGTTGAAACTTGTTAAGGCATTAGGACCAGATGGCTTTCCTGGGGAATATTATAAGTGATTTTAAAGTATTTTTGGTCCCTCATTTAGTGAAATTTCCCAATCATTTTATACCCAGACCTGCTTCAAGGTAAAATTGTGGTAATCCTAAAGCATGGAACGATTTTCAAATATTGTCAAAATGACAGGCCAATATCATTAATCAACCAAGAAATTAAGATATTTACCAAAATAACTAATCATCCTAAACAAATACTTCCCTCCTTAATTCACCTTGACCAGGTGGACTTTTTAAAAAATGAGGTGAGCACAGACAATTTAAGCCGTATAGTTTCAACTACAGATTTTTTCTGTGAGATGAAAACGCCTTCTAGGCTTCTCTCTTTGGATGCAGAGAAGGCTTTTGATAGAATCGATTGGAGATATATGTATGCAGTTCTTAAGAAAATTGTTTTTTTTGGGACCCTTTATGTATGCAATTAAAGGGATTTATTCAACCCCCATCTGCGAAGTTGATGGTGGTGGAACATCAGTCAGAAACTATTACGATATTAAATGGAATGGATACTCGCTCTCCCCCCTGTTATTAGATATGTTGAGCAGTTGACTTCCTGTATTAGGAATTCCCCTTATATCTCTAGTGTTAAGATCCAGAATTCTGAAAAAATAAATAAAATTATGTTATTTGCAGATGATGTCCTGCAAACCTCAACTAAACCACTACTTTCCCTGACAAATTTATACCGTATCATTCAAAAATGTTCATGTATCTCTGCATACAAGATAAATATGAGCAAATGTGAGGCTTTGCCTTTAGTCTTACCTCCTCATACAAAAAAATTGACACAAACTTTGAATTTTCTTGTCCAAGGGATCCCTGTTGTATTTGGGGGTTAAACTTACCAACCATTCTAGAGAGTTGTATAGAGCAAATTATGTTCTGCTATGTAAGACCATTGGGGGAAAAAACACAAAATGGAAGAAACATGTTTTTTCATGTTATCGGAGGCTGTCAGACGTTAAGATGAACATTCTATCCAAAATACTATATTTATTTAGAGCACTCTGTATTAAAGTGTGCACTCAGGATCTCATGCAGTTACAAACTGATATCAATAATTATGTTAGAGGTGACAAAAAAAAAAACCAAGAATCTCTACACAAGTATTGTTAAGGCATAGACAGGATGAGTAGGTGTTCCCAATCTAAAATATTATTATTAGACTTCTAAATTGGCGCCGTCTGTTTTATTGAGCAAGGGAAACACATATATCCTAACTATGGACTAAATTGGAATCAGAGATAGGGGTTTTGACTCCTCTGACTTCTATCCCGAACACCTTATTACACTGTAACAATGGATCCATTAAGGAAACAGTATAATTTATACTGTGGTGCAGTTCTCCGCCCTTCCTCTTTTTTTTCTTCTTATGTTACATATTCTTGATATATTTTCTAAATGACATTTCTTGTGAACAAAGTCCCTTTCTGTATTATATGTAGGGAAGTTTTAATGCTATTTGAAGATGAGTCGAATTGAAAATATTTATTGAGAAGGCTTTCTGAAATGTATTAGCTATAGAACTAGATGGTGACTAGTTATTGATGATTGTAATCGACTCATGTTTTCTTTCTTGCTGATTCTGTGAATGGGCTATAATCTGAAAGTTTCATATGAGGAGAAAAATACGTGACAACTAATGTTCTTTTATGTTCTGTTTGAAAAAACAATAAAAGGGATTTCCATTTAAAAGTGAAGAACTTAAAAATGTGAAGTAGTCATATTAAAACACATTAAAACATATTAAAATTGATTAAAAATTATGATATTGTATATTTCAATGTAGTTGACTGGGAAAGGATCAAAAGTCTATATATATATATGTATAATATATATATAAGTGTGTATATACCTCTGTGTATGTGCACACACACACACAGGCACCCATAGACATCCAAATCCATACTTACAGGCAAACACAGACCCCTACATGTGCACATACAGGCACCTACTGACAACCACATGCACACACATAGGCACCTATAGACATCCACGTGTACCTATAGACATTGCACATCACATGCACACATGCAGGCACAACAGACATCCACTTGGGCACCCACACAAATCCACATGTACACATACATGCACCCCTAGAGATCCACATATATACACACACACCCATAGGCACATACTCCAACACTCACACAAGCATTCATTGACATTCACAAGCATACACAGATATCAACCAACATACACAAAACCAGAAACCACATGCACACAGAAACAGACAAGTAGAGACAAAAGGGGGTGAAATAAATATTTATCCAACACCAAGACTTGACAGAGAGAAGGGCTTAAAGGGACAATAAACCCCAAAAATGTCTTTCATGATTCAAGAAGAGAATACAATTTTAAACAACATTCCAATTTACTTCTATTATCTAATTTGCTTCGTTCTTTTGATATCCTTTGTTGAAGGAATAGCAATACACATCGTTGAGCCATTAACACGAGGAATCTATGTGCAGCAATCAATCACCAGCTACTGAGTCTATATAGATATGCTTTTCAGCAAAGTATATCAAGAGAATGAAGCAAATTATATAATAGAAGTAAATTAGAATGTTGTTTAAAATTGTATACTCTTTCTAAATCATGAAAGAAAAAAAAATTGGGTTTCATCTCCCTTTAAACAAATATTTTTCCACAGAAAGGTACAGCAGAGTGAAGAAGGGTTAAATAAATATTTTTTTCAGCACCAAAACTGGGTAATGTGGAGAAGAGATACTGTACGTGTAAAACACTATTATAGTGAGAAAATGGCACTATCTACCCAAGCAATACAATGTTTAATCCCCTCATAGTTGAAGTACCTCTCAGGAGCCACAGAGCACTTCTGGTCCCATTTTGGATCGGTTGCAGATTAACTCATTTGAGTGTGCATGTTACTCAACTCCTGTCCTCAGGACCCTTAACAGGCCAGATATTCATTATATCTTAACTAGAGTACAGGTGAAATAATCATCTGAAGGCTGAGAGCAGGTTAGTAACCATGGTTACTGATCAGCTGATTATTTCATCTGTGCTCTAGTTAAGATATAATGAAACTCTGGTCTGTTAAGGGTCCTGAGGACTGGAGTTGAGAAACACTGCTCTAACTCCTATTCTACAATTTTATGTAATAACTTTCCTCATTCTGGCTCTTTTCCCCCATGTATTTCTCTCTCCCTTTACATGTGCACAAACACTGCTAAAAGTAAGCACATGTTACAAGTAAATTGTTTGCACTTCTGGTCCCAAGATATAAAGATTTCAAAATAATAAGAACATTTTCTACTATGTGATGAACATTGGGAAGTAAAATATTTACATTAAAGGATAGTCTAGTCAAAATTCATGATTCAGATAGAGCATGCAATTTTAAGCAATTTTCTAATTTAATCCTATTATCAATTTTTCTTTTTTCTCTTGGTATCTTTATTTTAAAAAGCTGGAATGTAAGCTTAGAAGCTGTCCCATTTTTGGTTCAGCACCTGGGTAGCGCTTGCAGATTGGTGTCTAAATGTAGCCACCAATTAGCAAGCGCTACCAAGGCTGCTGAACCAAAAATGGGCCAGCTTCTAAGCTTACATTACAGATTTTTAACCCCTTAACAACCAAGGACGTGCCAGGCACGTCCTACAAAATATGGTCGTTAACGACTAAGGGCATGCCTGGCACGTCCTCTGGGGTTTCAAGCGGTGGAAGCGATCATGATCGCTTCCAGACGCTTTCAGGGTATTGCAGCGATTCTTCAATATTGAGGCATTGTGTAATACCATTTTTTCAGCAAACCGATGCAGAGAGAGACACTCTGTGGCCATCTCTGCATCGGCCAGTTATCGATCGTTGGTGGCGTGGGAGGGATCCGAGGGAGGCAGGTGGGCGGCCCATCACTAGATAGAGCATGCAATTTTAAGCAATTTTCTAATTTAATCCTATTATCAATTTTTCTTTTTTCTCTTGGTATCTTTATTTTAAAAAGCTGGAATGTAAGCTTAGAAGCCGTCCCATTTTTGGTTCAGAACCTGGGTAGCGCTTGCAGATTGGTGTCTAAATGTAGCCACCAATCAGCAAGCGCTACCAAGGCTTCTAAACCAAAAATGGGACAGCTCCTAAGCTTACATTACAGATTTGTAACCCCTTAACGACCAAGGACATGCATGGCACGTCCTCTGGGGTTTTAAGCGGTGGATGCGATCATGATCACTTCCAGCCACTTTCAGGGTAATGCAGCGATGCCTCAATATTGAGGCATTGTGTAATACCCTTTTTTTTAGCAAACCGATGCAGAGAGAGACACTCTGTGGCCCTCTCTGCATCAACCAGTGATGGTGACGATCGTTGGTGGCGTGGGAGGGATCCGAGGGAGGCGGGTGGGCGGCCCATCACTAGTGAACTTCCTGCAAGCATGGATCCAGATCCTGTAGTGCGGATGGGGGCGTGTGCGCTTCATTAACTAATACAGTGAAGGAGGAAGAGGAGGAGGGTAGGGGGAAAGATAATTGTTGGGAAAGTAATAATGTTGGGAAAGGGATCTGGGGGGGGGGAGGAAGAGTATTGGGGGGCAGCTACACTACAGCAACATTGTTTTTTTATTGTTTTTTTTTATAAAAAGAGGCTTTTTTTTTTAGGAAACTGGGTACTGGCAGACAGCTCCCAGTACCCGGGATGGCGGCAAATAGGTGGAGGGTTAGAGAGCTGTTTGGGGGGATCAGGGAGGTTTGGGGCTAAGGGGGGATCCAACTCCTAACCATGGTTACTGATCAGCTGATTATTTCTTCTGTGCTCTAGTTAAAGGGCCATTAAACCCAAAAATTTACTTTCACGATTCAGATAGAGAATACAATTTTAAACAACATTCCAATTTACTTATATTATCTAATTTGCTGCAATCTTTAGATATCCTTTGTTAAAGAAATAGCAATGCACATTGGTGAGCCAATCACATGAGGCATATATGTGCAGCTACCAATCAGAAGCTACTGAGCCTATCTAGATATGCTTTTCAGGAAAGAATATCAAGAGAATGAAGCAAATTAGATAATTTAAGTAAATTAGAAAGTTGTTTTAAATGGTATTCTCTATCTAAATCATGAAAGAAAAAAATTGGGTTCAATGTCCCTTTAAGATATAATGAAACTCTGGCCTGTTAAGGGTCCTGAGGACTGGAGTTGAGAAACACTGCTCGAACTCCTATTCTACAATTTTATGTAATAGCTTTCCTCATTCTGGCTCTTTTTCCCCATGTATTTCTCTCTCCCTTTACATGTGCACAAACACTGCTAAAAGTAAGCACATGTATTGAGGCATTGTGTAATACCCTTTTTTTTAGCAAACCGATGCAGAGAGAGACACTCTATGGCCCTCTCTGCATCGACCAGTGATGGTGCCGATCGTTGGTGGCATGGGAGGGATCCGAGGGAGGCGGGTGGGCGGCCCATCACTAGTGAACTTCCTGCAAGCATGGATCCAGATCCTGTAGTGCGGATGGGGGCGTGTGCGCTTCATTAACTAATACAGTGAAGGAGGAAGAGGAGGAGGGTAGGGGGAAAGATTATTGTTGGGAAAGTAATAATGTTGAGAAAGGGATCTGGGGGGGGGGAGGAAGAGTATTGGGGGGCAGCTACACTACAGCAACATTGTTTTTTTATTGTTTTTTTTATAAAAAGAGGCATTTTTTTTTAGGAAACTGGGTACTGGCAGACAGCTCCCAGTACCCAAGATGGCGGCAAATAGGTGGAGGGTTAGAGAGCTGTTTGGGGGGGATCAGGGAGGTTTGGGGCTAAGGGGGGATCCAACTCTGCAGAATATTTATAAAAAAAATATAGAAAAAAAGCCTTTTATTTTAGTACTGGCAGACTTTCTGCCAGTACTTAAGATGGCGTGACAATTGTGAGGTGGGGGAGGGAAGAGAGCTGTTTGTGGGGGGTCAGGGAGGGATCAGGGGGTGAGATGCTCCCCCTACCCATCTTGTAGAACTCCCTGCCTTACTCCACAAGACTCTCCCCTAACTTCAAGTGCTCCCTAAAGACTCTACTATTTAGGAATGCATACAACCAACATTAACCTTTCCTAACTCCATTGCTTACCCCTTGAACCCCTTAGAATGTAAGCCTATGAGCCCAGCTGTTTGTAGATCACCTTCATAAGAGCCGACTACAACAGTGCAACTCTCGGCAGGGCCCTCTATCCATTTGATCCCTATAAATGTTATCCTATATAATGTTTATAGCGCTGCAGAATCTGTTTGGGCTTTACAAATACCTGTTATTAATAAAAAATAAAAAAAAATCTCTACACCTAAGCTAAAATTAACTATACAAGCTACCTAATTAACCCCTTAACTGCTGGGCATAATACAAGTGTGGTGTGCAGCGGCATTTAGCGGCCTTCTAATTACCAAAAAGTACCAAAAAGTAATGCCAAAGCCATATATGTCTGCTATTTCTGAACAAAGGGGATCCCAGAGAAGCATTTACAACCATTTGTGCCATAATTGCATGAGCTGTTTGTAAATAGTTTCAGTGAGAAACCTAAAGTTAGTGAAAAAGTTAACGATTTTTTTTATCGCTTTTGGCAGTGAAATGGTGGCATGAAATATACCAAAATGGGCCTAGATCAATACTTTGGGTTGTCTACTAAAATATATATACTGTGTATAAATATATATATATATATATATATATATATATATATATATATATATATATATATATATATATATATATATATATATATATATATATATACATGTGAAGGGTTATTCAGGGATTCCTGACAGATATCAGTGTTACAATGTAATTATCGCTAATTTGAAAAAAAAATATTTGGGAATAGCAAACTGCTACTTGTACTTATTGCCCTATAACTTGCAAAGAACATGTAAACATTGGGTATTTCTAAACTCAGGACAAAATTTAGAAACTGTTTAGCATGGGTGTTTTTTGGTGGTTGTAGATGTGTAAGAGATTTTGGGTGTCAAAGTTAGAAAAAGTGTGTGTTTTTTAAATTTTTCATCATATTTTATAATTTTTTTTATAGTAAATTATAAGATGTGATAAAAATAATGATATCTTTAGAAAGTCCAGTTAATCGCGAGAAAAACTGTATATAATATGTGTGGGTACAGTAAATGAATAAGAGGAAAATTACAGCTAAACACAAACACCGCAGAAATGTAAAAATAGCCCTGGTCCCTAACGGTAAGAAAATTGAAAAGTGCTGTGGTCACTAAGGGGTCAAAATAAAGATACCAAGAGAACAAAGAAAAATTGATAATAGGATTAAATTAGTTGCTTAAAATTAAATACTCTATCTGCATGAAAGTTTAATTTTGACTAGACTAACACTTGAAATAAACAGTACAAAACATTATAAAATATTAAAATTAATTAAAAATTATTTTTAAATTTGTAAGGTATTTGAGTAGAAAGGGCTCTAGTGTATGTATATATGTGTGTGTGTGTATATATATATATATATATATATATATATATATACTGTATGTATGTGTAAATATATGTATATATATGTGTATGTGTTTACATGTGTGTATATATATATATATATATAATTATATATATATATATATATATATATATATATATATATATATATATATATATGTGTGTGTGTGCGTTTATATGTGTATATATTTTTATATATATATATATATATATATATATACATACATATAAATATATATATATATATATATATATATATATATATATACATACATATAAATATATATATATATATATATATATATATATACATACTGTATATTCCAAGTGTATTAGGCACACCATACCATATTAAATCGCCAAGTCTTTCTATAAATTGATTCCACGCATGAAGACTCAGCATTCCTTAAAGCTTAACATATCTTTATTATTTTCAGTGAGTTACATCCCAAAGTTTCAGTCCACACCTTGGTCACGTTCGCATTGCTGAAAATTTGTAATGCCAGCACACATTATTGTGCGCTAGTATTACACAGTGGAGCACAAATATATAGCTTTCATCAAAGCAATATTTAGCTCTCCACTTGTAATCTGGCCCAAAGTTGGTAATAATTCACTAGTACATTAAATTAGCTTTTGTTTGTTCTAGCGACTGTGCTATCAAGATATTATTATTTGCCATAAAAAATAAATATGATTTTTAATTGTCAACATCCTAAAATTGACTGCAGAATCCCAGGCCGAAGAAACAATAAAATGAAATGTTAATTCCCTTCATTATATTGTTATTATAAACTGATATTATTTGCTAACAGTTTCAAGTGTGATTTTAAATAGGGTTAATGCAAACTGAAACTCCTCTGACTTTATAGGGTATAGACCATACAGAACACAACGGTGATTGCTTTGCATAAATAAAAATAGACCTTTTATTAAAAATGTTTTTCGGCATTGAGAAGCCAGATGTCCCAAGCTGGTGATGGAAATGTACAGATACAGATGAGGGCCCAAAAATCTCCAGCAATGGGGAGAGGAAGTCATTAGCAGGCAGCACAATGCTGATTGTTACAAACAAGATAAGATTTACCAACTGTGTTTATTCAGCTCTCAGCTGCCCCCGCACTGATCAGTAGAGCAAAGCAAGCACAGCATCCAAAGAGAAAAAAGATTAGATCATAAAATGAATATATATCTCACTGCTCTGGCAATGAGTTGTCAGTGGAGACTGAGCAATGACGCAAAAATCCATGAAGCATAATGCAGCATAAAGGGGAATTGATATGTCATACTGTTCAGCCAGATTCCAGTCTGGGGCAAATAAGGGTAGTCTTTGTGAGGTGGATAATAATGATATCAATTAGATTATGAAATCCTGGAAATATATATATTTAAAGGACAATAAGCCAGTTTAATTAAAGCTATTTATCTAAAATGAGTTGCTACTGCAGGATCTGGTGGTTCTGTGACATCTCTTGCTGAATTAGTAACAATTTATGAGACATTACACTTAAAGGGGCAGTCAACTCAAAAATGTTTAAAAAGAAAGATAATCCCTTTATTACCCATTCCTCAGTTTTGCATTGCCAACATGGTTATAAACACCTTTCACCTCTGTGATTACCTTGTATCTAAGCCTCTTCCTGTATTAACTGTATTCAATTAATGCAGTGTCTGCCACAACCCAGGGGTTAGCTATATGGCTCACATGAACTAGCACTCCCCTGCTGTGAAAAGCTAATAAAAAAGCATCTGATAAGAGGCTGTATTAGGTGGCTTAGAAACATGCAGACATTTAGGGGTTTAAAGGTTATAAAGTATATAAATATAACAATGCTGGTCGTGCAGAACTGGGGAATGGGTAGTAAAGGCATTATCTATTTTTTTTAGATAAAAACTATTTTAGTGTTGACTGTCCCTTTAACCTCAAAAAACAAAAATGTTATAACATCATCTTTGTATGCATATGGTATTGAGTTAACATAAATTTGTATGTGTGTGTGTGTGTGTATGAATAATATTAGCACTAAAAATTTTGGTAATTACCTTATGGTTTCTTGTACTGTATTTCTCATAAAACACTTTATCCTTGAAAATATAGTGGATTGAATTTACAGTCATATTAAGGATGGTGTCACCTTACTTCAAGAGATAGTTTTACGCTGGGACCAATACAATGGTAAACAGCATGAGCCAGATTACAAGTGGTGCACTATTTAGAGCTTTCGCTCGAGCACAAACACGACTGGAAGTAAACTTCCCAGTCAAACACATTGCCATATACCATAACCCTTTTATTAATCTGTTAAAAACCTTTTTTTATCAATATATAAATTATATTTTTTCTATTAAAACGTGTATATGCCAGTGAACTTTTTTTTTTAACACATACATTTTCCTTCGGGTCGAGCTAAATATTCTAGAGCAGTTTCGGCTTTTTCCTGAGTGCAAACTATAACTTTCAACTTGTAATATGAGTATATATATATATATATATATATATATATATAGCAAACAAAGAAATCCAGCAAGCCTCAAATGCAACAAATGTATTGTATATCCACCGGAAAACAATGTAATAAACAATTATAAAAGAAACGACCAACAGCCCTCTGCCAGACTAACACGTTTCGGCTGTGAGAGCCTTAATCATAGACCATGGCTACATATCCGGTTTGCTCCCTTAAATAGCACAATATGCAATAATTATTGGAAACAGCTGCGGTGATTTTAATTGATAATCAACAATTAATGAGGACATAGGCTATCTGACAGTAAATGATATATGCTTGTAAATATACACCCTGGGGGTGTCTTGTTTGCAGTGTAAATATCCAAAAAGCCTCCCTGTGTAATAGTTTAGAGGTTCTATCACCTCCCCTGGGAGCATTACGAATACACTCTATGATTTGCCTTTTAAACGAGTTAATCTTTTTATTATGTGGAAAAATAAAATGTCACACCAGGTTTGAACAATCCATCCCCTGTTCAATGTTATTCAGATGCTCTCTGATACCTGAGCAAGCTTCACATGTAGTACAACCCACGTATTGTAACTCACAATCTGAACATTCCGCTAGGTAGATAACAAACCTGATGCGACAGTTGGTGCAATCAGAAGAGTTGAAAACTCTGGACTGGAAACTGCTAGCTACATGTGTATGACCACAGGCAATGCAATTAGAAAAGCTTCATTTAAAATGCCCTTAAACCTGGAGCCAACTGCTCCCACCCAATTTAGGTTTTCTTAGCATACTTGGTGCTAGAATGTTTCCCAAGGTGCGTCCCCTTTTAGGTACAGTTTAAAATTGCAACCTTTCGAAACATAATCTTTTAGGCTATCTTCACCTGTTAATACAGGAAGATGTTTATCAATGATCTTGCAAATATCTGGGAATTGTGGACTGTGTGTCGTGCTAAATTTCGATTTTTGCCCATCAAAGACAGACTGTCTAATGTTTCTTTTGTTCCGTTGTAATAAAGTGTTCCTGTCAAGTCTACTAACTTCAAGAAAGGACCTGTTAATAGTCTTGTTAGTATACCCTCTTTCCCTCAGCTGTGTTTTGAGAGTTTCTGATTCATTTTGAAAATCAATCTCAGTGGAGCAATTTCTTTTCATCCTAATAAATTATCCTTTCGCCACCCCAAAGCCTGTGTGTTTAGGGTGGCATGATTTGATAGTATTGGAAGTGATAGGCTTTCTGTATAGTGTGGTCTTAACAGAGGTTGTATTATCTCCTATTAGATACAGGTCCAGGTAAGGGATTTGCATTCTACTGGAGGATGAAGTAAATTGTAAATTAATCTCTTTGGAGTTAAGATATATGATGGAATCATTCATATCTGTTTCATTACCTGTCCATATAAAAAGAAGGTCATCAATATACATTTTGTATGACCCGATACTTTCTCTAAAGGGATTAATTTCTCCATAGATGTAGCACCTCTCCCACCAACCCATAAAGCGGTTGGTGTATGCTGGGGCAAATTTTGCGTTCCCACGTCTCTGGAGAAAGAAACTATCCCTAAATTTAAAGTAATTATGGACAAGAAGAAATTCCAACACTCGCATTAAGTAGCTTTTGAGTTTGTTGTCATAATTACTATAGACATCTAATGAGTACTGGACCGCCTCAAGTTCAAATTTGTGTGGAATATATGAATAAGGACCCACTACATCGACTGTTAGCCATGTATTATTGGCATTCCAAACTACTTGCTCTAAGTTTTATAGAAGATGAGTTGTGTTTGTCAGGTTTTTTTCCCTGTTTTGTTTGCCATGTGCTGCTGGCAGCCATTTTACTCACCTCTCTTGCTGACTATGGTGCATTGTGGGGGATGCTGCTCATTTCCTGCACTTCCTTTTATGGCCAGACTGGTGTGCATCATCTGTGTGAGACAGGATGCAGTCTCAAAATTGTGATGTCATCACTTATTATTTAAAGGGCCTCTGTTCAGTATGCTTTGCCTTTGCGTTGTCTCAGACCTGTTTGTGAGAGTTCCTGTGTATTACCTGGCTATCTGACGTCCTTCCTGGTTCCTGATCCCTGGCTTGTTCCTGACTCTGCTGTTTTCCTTGTTCCTGATTCTGGCTCCCACCCAATTTAGGTTTTCTTAGCATACTTGGTGCTAGAATGTTTCCCAAGGTGCGTCCCCTTTTAGGTAAAGTTTAAAATTGCAACCTTTCGAAACATAATCTTTTAGGCTATCTTCACCTGTTAATACAGGAAGATGTTTATCAATGATCTTGCAGATATCTGGGAATTGTGGACTGTATGTAGTGCTAAATTTCGGTTTTTGCCCATCAAAGACAGACTGTCTAATGTTTTTTTTGTTCCGTTGTAATAAAGTGTTCCTGTCAAGGCTACTAACTTCAAGAAAGGACCTGTTAATGTTCTTGTTAGTATACCCTCTTTCCCTCAGCTGTGTTTTGAGAGTTTCTGATTCATTTTGAAAATCAATCTCAGTGGAGCAATTTCTTTTCATCCTAATAAATTATCCTTTCGCCACCCCAAAGCCTGTGTGTTTAGGGTGGCATGATTTGACATGTAAGATAGTATTGGAAGTGATAGGCTTTCTGTATAGTGTGGTCTTAACAGAGGTTGTATTATCTCCTATTAGATACAGGTCCAGGTAAGGGATTTGCATTCTACTGGAGGATGAAGTAAATTGTAAATTAATCTCTTTGGAGTTAAGATATATGATGGAATCATTCATATCTGTTTCATTACCTGTCCATATAAAAAGAAGGTCATCAATATACATTTTGTATGACCCAATACTTTCTCTAAAGGGATTAATTTCTCCATAGATGTAGCACCTCTCCCACCAACCCATAAAGAGGTTGGCGTATGCTGGGGCAAATTTTGCGTTCCCACGTCTCTGGAGAAAGAAACTATCCCTAAATTTAAAGTAATTATGGACAAGAAGAAATTCCAACACTCGCATTAAGTAGCTTTTGAGTTTGTTGTCATAATTACTATAGACATCTAATGAGTACTGGACCGCCTCAAGTTCAAATTTGTGTGGAATATATGAATAAGGACCCACTACATCGACTGTTAGCCATGTATTATTGGCATTCCATACTACTTGCTCTAAGTTTTATAGAAGATGAGTTGTGTTTGTCAGGTTTTTTTCCCTGTTTTGTTTGCCATGTGCTGCTGGCAGCCATTTTACTGACCTCTCTTGCTGACTATGGTGCATTGTGGGGGATGCTGCTCCTTCCTGGTTCCTGATCCCTGGCTTGTTCCTGACTCTGCTGTTTTCCTTGTTCCTGATTCCGGCTTGTCTGACTATTCGCTTTGGCTCCTGACTCGGCTCGTCTGACTACCAGCTCTGGTTTTGACTTTTGGCTTGTTATTTTACTTTTGGACTTTTTATTATTTTTTTGTTATTAATAAAGGTGTGATTATTTTTGCACTTCTCGTCTCAGTCTGATTACTGGTACCCTGACAGTGTTCTTCAAAAAGGAAGCTATTTGTTGTACAATGGACTATAGGAGTGACTCGACCCAACCAGATACATTCTCAAAAAGTGAGACAATACCCGATACAATCAGTCTTTCCCTCACATCCTCCAAGGATTTATATACATTGGGGTGGTGCTGGAAGATCGGAATGATCAGTGATGGTACGAATAAAAAAACAAAGTAATCTTGATCTAAGATCCCCTCCTGCACCCCATCATCCAGCAAATCCAGAAGCTGTAATTTAAACTCATTGGTAGGATCACGGGGTAGAGTGGAAAAGACATCAGTGTCCTGTATTTGTCTTTCTGCCTCTTTTATATAGGTATCCCTGTCCAAGACCACAATGCTTCACCCCCTTATCCGCTTGTCTGATGACTACATCATAACGCTTTCTCAAGTCTTCCAAAGCTTTTTTCTGACCCAAGGTTAAATTATGGGGGGATGCACCATGATACTTGGACAACTGGACTAAGTCCTCCTCTATCCTACGATGGAAATCCTCCAAAAAGGGCCTCTCTCCCTCATAGGATAGAAAACAGACTTTGGTTTATACCCTGTGTGGGTTGTTTTGGCAAAGGGGGCGGGAGCACTGGACTCATAACACAAGTCATGCAACACAAAGTAATCACAACCCTCCTTGAAATCAATCATATTTATTATTGATGTCCCAAAAATATTTTTTCAAAGTGAGATCTCTAACCAGATGATTCACGTCAGTGATGGTTTCAAATAGATTAAAAGTTGTCCTTGGGACATATATATGCAAGTTAGCTCATTTGTGATCTCCATTGAAAGTATAGGTTGCGGTAGAGTGATAACTATGTGTTTAACCCTTGTTCCTGAACCTACCTAGGTATTCCTTTCTACAAAGAATACCAAGAGAATAATCTAAACAATGAAAGTTTAATATTGACTTTCATATCCTGTTAAAAACTTTTTTTTGCAAAGAACGTTTAAGCTACGGTATCATGTTACTGCTCTATGAGAATTTTAGAGGCAGTGGGGTAGAATTAATAAGCAGCCCGAAGTTTCCAGGCTCGCCGGAAACTTAAGTTAAGAAGCAATGGTCGCTGCTCCTTAACTTGTCCGCCACCTTTAAGTAGACTGATCCGATTGTGATGATTGACACCCCATGCTAGCGGCTGATTGGCCGCGAATGTGCAGGGGGTGGCATTGCACAGGCATTTCACAAGAAATGTTTGTGCAATCTTAAATGCCAACATTGTATGCTGTCGGCATTTAGCGATGTCGGGTGGACATAATTTGCTACACTGAGTGGTGATATACCCTAGGTTCATGCCTATCTATGCCAAATTCATGAGACGATGGCAAGGTTCTCTTGTTAGATGAATGTGAACCTAGCAACCTATATAGACCCTACAATGTAATTATTTTGAAAGGATTTTGTGAGACTGATAAATAGGAATCATTTAAATCTTAACCTCTTAATAACAGCAGCGTACCCTCTATGTTGTCTGTTGCAAGGGGATTCCAGGGTTGTAACTGTGGGGGTCTCACGAGGCACGCAGAAAAAGCACAGTCTTGCTTCTGTTAGTGAATCCATTGCTCTTACTCGCCTAAAAGAGCAGCAGACAGCTGACATACAGGGTCTTTAAGGGGTTAAAATAACGACTAACATTAGTGCAATCATATCCGCTTACTTTTAGTTTAGAGAATGTCAAAGTAAAAAAAAATGAAAAATCGCTTTTTAACAAAGTTAACTGAAACAATTATTCTTTTTATTCTACTAATAACTTCTTATTCATATGGAAAAGTAATAGCTTGAAGAGATTTTTTTAAGGTTACATAATCTTTGAAGCAAATCATTTGAAAAATGTTTTATAAACAGAGGTTATGACTGTTAAACATACTTATAGAAATACAGATCTAAAAATAGAAATAGAGATATAGAGATAGTGCAAGGTCACATATTTTTAATATTCCATTCCTTGTTGGAAAAGACTTTAAATAGACATTGACATTTACTGCGATCAGATGCAAAAACATGATTAAAAAAGGTCCAGTCCTTCGCAAACATATTACAGAGAATCAAAACATTTTTTAAATCAAATTATCCCCTTGTAGACTACAGAAAATTAAGGATAATGGGGTTGAAGCTTATGTTTCAGAAATTCTTGTTCAATATCAGACAAATTGAATCAGAAGCTATGTTTTTTTTAATTAAAATGATCACAATCTTACTGAGTCTAATGCAGGTGAGCTTGGTGTCTTGAACAATATTCCCTCTCCTTTACCCAAAATGGCACCCTTAACGACTGATAATAGCTGTCAATCACTGAAAACCGAATCGATACAAAAACACATAACTGCTCTCAACCAACTGACCAGGCCACACTTCCTGTAGCATTCTCTCCTCCCTGGACAGTCTTCTTTCTGCATGTTACACCTGTTGATGTCCTATATTTTCTTCAAACTTTTACATTTAAAGGAATATGAAACACATAATTTTTCTTTCATGATGCAGATAGAGCATGAGATTTTTTATAAAAAAGCCTTTCTTATTTACTTCTTTTATCAATTTTTCTTTATTCTCTTGGTATCTTTTGTTGAAAATCAGGGATGTATGCTTAGGAGTTTGCCCATTTCTGGAGAACCATATGGCAGCAGTTTTGCAAGAATGTAATCCATTTGCAAGAGCACTAGATGGCCGCACTATTCCTGCCATGTACTGCTACAGATGCCGCCTTTGAAGTGTCCCCCATTCCTCCCAGAAGGTAGCACCCCCAGAAAAGTGGTATCCCTAGGTGCCTAATCAAATTGTAGACAACATAATAAAATACCTTATTGATCCCTTGCACCCTAGTCAATTGACACCCCTTTTAAGATCCGGTGGACCAGGGCTCAATTTCGGTCTGGCACTGAGTTCCAGGAGCCCAGAAAGGCTGGAGAGGTTTTGCCGGTCCTCCGGCGGTCGGACGCCGGCGTTTTAGCGTATCTCTGTGACACATTATTTAAATATTGATGATAAATTTAGCAACATAGCTTCATAATAAGGAGGTTTATTTATAGCATAGTTTATTATAGTTAGTCATTTTTTGACAGTAGGCAATTAGATGGGCGTTCCAGAGGAGTGTAGGTTAAACATTACGTTAGTGTAGGCGGTATTAGGGACTTAGGTAGGCATTATGTAGGTGCGTAGCTTAGGTGTGACGTAGGTGTAGGCGATCAGGGCGAGTTAGCTGGGTTTTTCATGGGGGGTGTAGGTTAGCCGTGACGTAGGTGTAGACGGTCGGTGGGATGTAGTGAGGCGGAGCAAGGGGAGTGTAGCTTAGGTGTGACGTAGTTATAAGCGTATAGGGGGAGTTAGCAAGGCATGCTAGTGGGAGAAGCCTGCACTTTGCTTTAGATACATTGACACAAGAATGATATATTCAAAGCAGTGAAGTGCAGGTTGCGAAGTGGGTAGCAGCCATGTTTCTCTCGCCAGCTGTCAGCTGCCGAGACAACATCGTTAGTTAGTGTAGGTGTAAATCAACTTAGGTCCCCACAGCAATATTAAAACATTTCAATTTTAGTTTCAGTGAGTGCACTGTTTGCAGTGTGTAAGCACACTTCAAATAGGCCCCCCCTCCCATGTGGGCGGTGACATTGCGCTCCCATTGACTTTTATGGGAGAAACATCGCCACTCGCCGGCATTGCTCAGACATTACCCTTTTTTTTAGAATATTCGACGGACCGTCGGGCTGCAATCAAAGCAGTTTCCCAATGGTCCGTTGATGCTTTGAATATCGGGCCCTGATATTCAAAACCTCTCTGCTCAGGTGAGATATTCTAAAATGATCCTCCAGCACTGCGAGATCCCTAGTGACATTTTCAAAAGGCAGATTTTGCTTTATTTCTCCAAGAGGTGTTCTCTGCATTTCTGTATGTGAGGGAGAGACAGACAAGCCCAGTGCAATATAGCATGACATGACAGTTCTGCTGCATTTACACTATATGCTTTCTATTTTATATCACTTTACACTTCAAATTACTTTTTATTACATTTAAACTTTGCACTTTCTATTTTGTATTTTTTATTTTGTGTACAGCAGTGTTTTTGTGATTTTACAAATTGTGATTATAGAGCACAGAGGCAGAACTCACTGAATTTTCTAAGAAAAGGGGAGGAACCTGGAAATCCCAGAGAGATGAGAGATGCCTTCCTTAGAAAGTATTGAAGCTCTCTAGGATACAAAATTTCACATGGAGAGAGAAGGTAAATGAAGAACCAGGGCTGATATAAAGGCTCATTTTGCATCAATTCCAAATTAAACTGAAATGTTTTCACTACAATGTAACTTTCTTTTCTCTATATTTTAGTATATATTACAATACTTTTCTGTTAGTTAAAATAAGCCTTGTGAATTTAGAGCAAACTTCACCTGCATACTGGCTGGCGAAACAATTCAGTGAGACCAGGGGTGAGATTACATATGCGGTGTCGCCTGCAAAAGCTGGAGATGTCAGTGTTTAGTCCGGTTTTGGTATCAAATATACGGTGCCGCATATAAATGCGGTGCATATATTTCACCCGTTGCCCGCTAATTTTACTCCCATAAACTAACATAAAACCGAGTTGCAAGTCGCTATCACATATTCAGCGCAAGGACTTATGCAGCAAAAATGGAGAAATTTTATTCCATTTTCCCTTCACCACACATAGGCAGGCGCAACAAACCTTGCGCTGAAAATGTGAGCACAGTAATTCCCTGACAATATAAACTTACACCTAACACATGCGCAATATCTACCTGTCAACTGCAATCCCCCACCGGAATACCTAATAATGGCCCAGATTACGAGTTTTGCGTTAGAGGCTGTGCGGTGCTAACGAGCAGTTTTCCCTCACCGCTCACTTACCTGCAGCGCTGGTATTACGAGTTTTCAGAAACCCATTGTTAAAAGACAATAAGTGAGCGTCGAGCTGCTTAAGTCAGCGGTGAGCTGGTGTAACATGCTCGTGCACGATTTCCCCATAGGAATCAACGGGGAGAGCAGGCTGAAAAAAAGTCTAACACCTGCAAAAAAGCAGCGTAAAACTCCTTAACGCAGCCCCATTGATTCCTATGGGGAAATAAAAGTTATGTTTACACCTAACACCCTAACATGAACCCGAGTCTAAACACCCCTAATCTTACACTTATTAACCCCTAATCTGCCGCCCCGACATCGCCAACAACTAAATTATAATTATTAACCCCTAATCTGCCGCTCCGGACACCGCCACCACCTACATTATACTTATTTACCCCTAATCTGCTGCCCCCAACATTTCCGACACCTACATTATATTTATTAACCCCTACTCTGCCGCCCCCAATGTCGCCACCACCTACCTACACTTATTAACCCCTAATCTGCTGCCCCCAACGTCGCCACCACTATATTAAAGTTATTAACCCCTAAACCTAAGTCTAACCATAACTCTAACACCCCCTAACTTAAATATAATTTAAATTAATCGAAATAAATATTCCTATCATTAACTAAATAATTCCTATTTAAAACTAAATACTTACCTGTAAAATAAACCCTAAGATAGCTACAATATAACTAATAGTTATATTGTATCTATCTTAGGGTTTATTTTTATTTTACAGGCAAGTTTGTATTTATTTTAACTAGGTAGAATAGTTATTAAATAGTTATTAACTATTTAATAACTACCTAGCTAAAATAAATACAAAAGTACCTGTAAAATAAAACCTAACCTAAGTTACAATAACACCTAACACTACACTATAATTAAATGAATTAACTAAATTAAATACAATTACCTAAATTAAATTATCTAAAGTAAAAAAAAACACACTAAATCACAGAAAATAATAAACAAATTACAGATATTTAAACTAATTACACTTAATCTAATAACCCTATTAAAACCCCCCAAATAAAACCCCCCCTAGCCTAAACTAAACTACTAATAGCCCTTAAAAGGGCCTTTTGCGGGGCATTGCCCCAAAGTAATCAGCTCTTTTACCTGTAAAAAAAAATACAAACAACCCCACCCAACAGTAAAACCCACCACCAACACAACCAACCCCCCATATAAAATACTAGCTAAAAAAACCATTGCCCTGAAAAAGGCATTTGGATGGACATTGCCCTTAAAAGGGCAGTTAGCTCTTTTGCAAGCCCCTAATATAAAAAATAAACCCACCCAATACACCCTTAAAAAACCTAACACTAACCCCCTGAAGATCGACTTACCGGGAGACGTCTTCATCCAAGCCGGGCAAAGTTGTGCTCCAGAAGGGCAGAAGTCTTCATCTAAGCCAGGCAGAAGTGGTCCTCCAGACGGGCAGAAGTCTTCATCCAGACGGCATCCTCTATCTTCATCCATCCGGCGCGGAGCGGGTCCATCTTCAAGACATAAGACGCGGAGCATCCTCTTCATCCGACGACTAACACAGAATGAAGGTACCTTTAAGTGACATCATCCAAGATGGCGTCCCTTAGATTCCGATTGGCTGATAGAATTCTATCAGCCAATCGGAATTAAGGTAGAAAAAATCCTATTGGCTGATGCAATCAGCCAATAGGATTGAGCTCAGATTCTATTGGCTGTTCGAATCAGCTCAATCCCATTGGCTGCTCCCTACAAGCTACCTAATTAACCCCTTAAATGCTGGGCATAATACAAGTGTGGTGCGCAGCGGCATTTAACGGCCTTCTAATTACCAAACAGCAATGCCAAAGCCATATATATGTCTGGAAGGGGATCCCAGAGAAGCATTTACAACCATTTGTGCCATAATTGCACAAGCTGTTTGTAAAGGGGAGCTAGGTTTCAATTAATTAAAAAATAATTGAAAAATAATAGCAAAGTGCTTTTCTTCGTGTTGCAGCGTGGTTGGTGAACAGATATCAAAAACATAAAATTTATATGTGTTAACTAGTTTGTGTGATGATAAGATGATAAGATTGTGGAAATAAATATAAATAATAAAAAGAAAAAGAAAACTGAGGTATTGTACAAAATGTGACAATTTTTATATATTGAAAAAATGTAGCGAATACAAGTTGTAACAAATACAAGAAGGATAGGATCAAATACAATATGGTTTATATTTATATTTAAATACAATATGGTATATATTTAAAAATAGGCAGATTAAAAAGAGGCAGATTAAAAAGACATTAAATACATATTTGCACAATATATATGTTATATGTGTATCGCACTGGAACAGCCAATAGAATGCAAGCTCAATCTGATTGGCTGATTGGATCAGCCAATCGGATTGAACTTGATTCTGATTGGCTGATTCCATCAGCCAATCAGAATATTCCTACCTTAATTCCGATTGGCTGATAGAATCCTATCAGCCAATCGGAATTCGAGGGACGCCATCTTGGATGACGTCCCTTAAAGGAACCGTCATTCGGCTAGTAGGCGTCGGGAGAAGAGGATGTTCCGCGTCGGAGGTCTGCAAGATGGATCCGGAAGAAAGAAGATTGAAGATGCAGTTGATAGAAGACTTCATCCGGATCATAGACCTCTTCAGCTCCCGCTTGGATGAAGACTTCATCCGGATCATGGACCTCTTCAGCTCCTGCTTGGATGAAGACTTCAGCCGGATCATGGACCTCTTCAGCCCCCCGCTTGGGCTTGGATCAGGACATCGGAGGAGCTCTTCAGGACGGATCGGTGAACCTGGCAGGGTGAAGATAAGGTAGGAAGATCTTCAGGGGCTTAGTGTTAGGTTTATTTAAGGGGGGTTTAGATTAGGGGTATGTGGGTGGTGGGTTGTAATGTTGGGGGGGGTATTGTATGTTTTTTTTTACAGGCAAAAGAGCTGAACTTCTTGGGGCATGCCCCGCAAAGGGCCCTGTTCAGGGCTGGTAAGGTTAAAGAGCTTTGAACTTTAGTAATTTAGAATAGGGTAGGGCATTTTTTTTATTTTGGGGGGCTTTGTTATTTTATTAGGGGGCTTAGATTAGGTGTAATTAGTTTAAAATTGTTGTAATATTTTTCTTATGTTTGTAAATATTTTTTATTTTTTGTAACTTAGTTCTTTTTTATTTTTTGTACTTTAGCTAGTTTATTTAATTGTATTTATTTGTAGGAATTGTATTTAATTAATTTATTGATAGTGTAGTGTTAGGTTAATTGTAGGTAATTGTAGGTAGTTTATTTAATTAATTTATTGATAGTATAGTGTTAGGTTTAATTGTAACTTAGGTTAGTATTTATTTTACAGGTAATTTTGTAATTATTTTAACTATTTTAGCTATTAAATAGTTCTTAACTATTTAATAGCTATTGTACCTGGTTAAAATAAATACAAAGTTACCTGTAAAATAAATATAAATCCTAAAATAGCTATAATATAATTCTAATTTATATTGTAGCTATATTAGGATTTATTTTACAGGTAAGTATTTATCTTTAAATAGGAATAATTTATTTAATAAGAGTTAATTAATTTCGTTAGATGTAAATTATATTTAACTTAGGGGGGTGTTAGTGTTAGGGTTAGACTTAGCTTTAGGGGTTAATACATTTATTAGAGTAGCGGTGAGCTCCAGTCGGCAGATTAGGGGTTAATAATTGAAGTTAGGTGTCGGTGATGTTAGGGAGGGCAGATTAGGGGTTAATACTATTTATTATAGGGTTAGTGAGGCGGATTAGGGGTTAATAACTTTATTATAGTAGCGCTCAGGTCCGGTCGGCAGATTAGGGGTTAATAAGTGTAGGCAGGTGGAGGCGACGTTGAGGGGGGCAGATTAGGGGTTAATAAATATAATATAGGGGTCGGCGGTGTTAGGGGCAGCAGATTAGGGGTACATAAGGATAACGTAGGTGGCGGCGCTTTGCGGTCGGCAGATTAGGGGTTAATAAGTTTAGGCAGGTGGAGGCGACGTTGTGGGGAGCAGATTAGGGGTTAATAAATATAATATAGGGGTCGGCGATGTTAGGGAAGCAGATTAGGGGTACATAGGGATAATGTAAGTAGCGGCGGTTTACGGAGTGGCAGATTAGGGGTTAATAATAATATGCAGGGGTCAGCAATAGCGGGGGCGGCAGATTAGGGGTTAATAAGTGTAAGGTTAGGGGTGTTTAGACTCGGGGTACATGTTAGAGTGTTAAGTGCAGACGTAGGAAGGGTTACCGCATAGCAAACAATGGGGCTGCGTTAGGAGCTGAACGCGGCTTTTTTGCAGGTGTTTGCTTTTTTTTCAGCTCAAACAGCTCCATTGTTTCCTATGGGGGAATCGTGCACGAGCACGTTTTTGAGGCTGGCCGCTTGCGTAAGCAACTCTGGTATCGAGAGTTGAAGCTGCGTTAAAAATGCTCTACGCTCCTTTTTTGGAGCCTAACGCAGCCATTCTGTGGACTCTCAATACCAGAGTTATTTTTATGGTGCGGCCAGAAAAAAGCCGGCGTTAGTTTTTCGGGTCGTTACCGACAAAACTCCAAATCTAGCCATTAATTAGTTATTTGCATTGTTGGGGGTTGGCAGTTTAGGAGTTAATAGATTAATTAGGTTAATTGCGATGTGGGGGTTTGGCGGTTTAGGGGTTAATAAGTTAATTAGTTACTTTGCAATGTGGGGGTTTGGCGGTTCAGGGGTTAATAAGTTAAGTAGTTACTTTGCGGTGTGGAGGTTTCACGATTTAGGGGTAAATAAGTTAAATAGCTACTTTGCAATGTGGGGTTTGGCGGTTTAGGGGTTAATAAGTTAATTAGTTACTTTGTGATGTGGGGGTTTGGCGGTTTAGGGATTAATACATTTATTAGGTAGTTTGCAATGTTGGGGTTGGCAGCTTTAGGCGTTAATACATTTATTAGGTAGATTGCGATGTGGGTGAATGGCAGATTAGGGGTTAATAGTTTAATTAGGTATATTGCGTTTTGGGGGGTTGTTGGTTTAGGGGTTAATACTTTTATTATTCGTTGTGATGTAGGGGGATTGCGGATATAGTGGTTTTTATGTGTCAGGTTTATTTTTGGGAGGCGAGTTAGTCTTTTTACGGGAGATTTAGCATATTTTTTTTTTCTTAGGAGCCAGCAGTTTCTAGTGCCATAAATCACTGGCAACTCCAGGAAATGTGTATTTACGCACATTTCTGGACATCGCTAGTTTATCCGACTTACGGCACTTTGTGAACTGCCATGCAGGGTTTATGTGATTTCCTGATGTGCGAGGTGAAATTACGGGCGACGCAGGTTTCAGCAGTTGCGCTGAAGCCTGCGCCGCATATGTAATCTCGCCCCAGCTTGTTTAAAATGCTTTGAAAATTTCACAACACTGGTGAGAGATCACAGACAGACATTCATTTGGAACTCCCCTGTTCAGCCCAGGGAACTGCCATGTTCTGAAAGTGTCAGTTTTAGTTTGCAAGGCAGCAAATTTAAAGTGCAATATAATTTGTTTATATAAACAGAAAAGTATGATCCTAATTTGTTAAAGTAGCACAGAAGTGTAACAAAACTCTCATATACAACTCATGTTGTATTGCACTGGACTTGTCTCTCCTTCATATATAGAAATGAGAGAGAGAGAGCAATGCTGGAGAGTTTCTCCCTTTTTCTTTTGAATATTCAGTGAGTTGCAGGCATCTACTCTCACTGTATAGAAAGGTGTACTGGGCTCTAATAGGCCAATATCTACTAATCCTGCTTGCATCACCTGGGACTTTGTACCACAGCTGCAAATTTAATTTGAAAAGAATGTCTAGAAATAAAATTGATACATGGAGCAGTTTAAAAATCACCCATAAAAAGGAATAAGATTTTTAAGCTGTTTAGGAAACATAAGCTTAGATTACAAGAGGAATCCTGTTGATAGTGCAGGGTGCAATATCAATATTGTCAGACTGCGCTAAAATTAGAGGGAAAATTGATTTATCAAAGAATGTTTAACGTGGCCAACATCCCCCTATACTTTCAATAGATATTGCGACCGTACTAAACATAGCTCATATTACAATATCACATATATATATATATATATATATATATATATATATATATATATATATATATACACTTTTGAGCCCTTTCCAGTCAAATACCTTGAAATATGCAATATAATTTTATTTTTATTTTTTAAGTTTTATTGTTTTTTTTTTAAATAAAAGTACTTCAAATGCCTATGCTCTTCACCTAAAAAAATGTTCTTTTTAATTTTAAATATATTTTTCTATATATATCTATATCTATATATATATATATATATATACAATACACATTTATATCTATATCAATATATATATTAGTGCAGGCAATTTTAAACAACTTTCCAATTTACTTACATTAAGAAAATGCACAGTCTTTTTATATTTACACTTTTTGAGTCACCAACTCCTACTGAACATGTGCACAGAATATACGTATATGCATTTCTGATTGGCTGATAGCCGTCACATGATACAGGAGGAGTGGAAATAGACATAACTTTAAATTTGCCAGAAAAAAATCTACTAGTCATTTGAAGTTCAGACTAAGTGCTATTGCATTGTCTTTTTATCATGTATTTGTTGATTATGCAAATCTACTGTATTTAATGGTCCTTTAAGTATTCTAAATGACCCTTTGGCTTTAGCTTGAGTAAAACCCAGAAGATACTTTTTGGCACACTCCATAGAAGTCTATTGGGAAAGGGAGTTTTCAGGCTTGCTTTATCCGACCTCCAGATGTTAGTCTTTCACTCGAGCAATAACTTTTTACTTTCAACTTTTAATACCAGCACTAATATGGTATTGCTACTGATTTACCTTCAGCTGTGTTAGTACTCACAGTGCTAAAATGTTTTGTGCTCCACTTGTAGCGTAGCCCGTAATTAGAATATGTATTTGTTATTTCTTTAGCTATGGGATCCTTCGATGGCAAGACATTTGGAAGGGGTGGGGGTCTAAGAAATTAAGAGCTCATTGGACAAACCATATTTCTTCAGCTGTTTTTTAGTTATCTATTTTTTTTACTCATTTTATTTCCACATCTATAAACTCCATGTTTTTCTGTTTCTCGGCGACACCGTATCAAACAATTTTGAAGAGTACAGGCAAATCAGATATGATTCAGATACAGTAAATGGCCTTCATCCAACTTACTAATTCACAGAAAATAATTGGATCAGTTTGTCCTGACCTCTGTGTCCTGCAGACGTTCAATTCACTCTATCAAAGTCTTCACTATTGTTGACAGATATTGAGATCCATAATTTTCTGGCAGTACATATGCACTTAACTGTATACTTATGATTCTAAATCTATAATTTTTGTGTTTTTTTTTGCTTTTTAACACCATGCACTAAGCATAAGAGAAACATAATACATTTTATAAAATATAAAGACACATTTTTCAGAAGTACTTAAAGGGACAGTCTACACCAGAATTTTTATTGTTTTAAAACATAGATAATCACTTTATTACCCATTCCCTAGTTTTGCATAACCCAAAAAGACGTATTTATATGTCTTGCTGTACTTTGCCCATCGTACTGCAAGACGTATATATACGTCTTCGCTTCAGGAAGCTCCAGCACTCTCAGCTTTTAAGTTACAGCCGAGAACTGGATCTCCTGAAGCTCCAGGCATCTGCCGCATATGGAGCCAGAGCGCGATCAGTGCTCCGCCTCCATATGAGGGCAGATGCCTGATCGTTACAGAAGGTGACACTGTGTGTGTCACCGTCTGTAACGATCTTCTGTTGGTGCCGGCGGGAGGCGTGTGGGTGGTCCACCAGGGGAGGCGGGCGGGAGCAGGAGAGCGAGAGGGCCCTACGCTACAGAAAATTACAAAACAAAGGTCCTAGGAGGGATTGGGCAGCTACACTACAGAAAAGGGGATCTGGGGTGTGGGGGCCCCCTAACTAAAGATCACAGGAGAGGGGGACACTACTCTACAGAAAATAAGTAAAAAAATAATTTGAAAAATGCAAAAAAAAAAAAAGCAGTTTATAGGTACTGGCGGACAGCTGCCAGTACCTAAGATGGCAGGTAATAGTTAGAGGGGGGAGGTTTAGAGAGCTGTTTGGAGGCATCAGGGTGGCTAGGGGGTAAGGGGGATCCTACACTGCATAAAATATAATAATAAACAAATATATTTTATTAAAAAAAAAAGCTGATGGGGGTTACCAGTGGGGTGTGGGGAGGATAGAAAGCTGTTTAGATGGGATCAGGTGTAGGGATCAGGGGGTGGGAAGTGTCAGGTGGGAGGCTAATCTCTACACTAAAACTAAAATTAACCTTTTTAAGCTACCTAATTACCCTCTTCACTGCCAGGAATAATAGAAGTGTGGTGCACAGCTGCAATTAGCGGCCTTCTAATTATCAAAAAACAATGGCAAAGCCATATATGTCTGCTATTTCCAAACAAAAGGGGATCCCAGAAAAACTTTTACAAACATTTGTGACATGATTGTACAAGCAGTATGTAAATAATTTCTGTGAGAAACCCAAAGTTTGTGAAACAAGTACCAATTTTTTTTTATTTGATTGCATTTGGCGGTCAAGTGGTGGCCTAGAATATACCAAAATGGGCCTAGATCAATACCTTGGGTTGTCTACTTAAAAATATATATAGTTTTGATAGTTAAATAAAACAAAACAAGGCTCTATTTCTTTTTTTCTTATACAAGCTTCATTGAGTAAATATACTACACAAAATACAGACTGAATGCAGACATGTTCATACACAAAAAAATTTAATAGAAAACAAGGGTAGACCTTCAGTTGTTATTCATTTGCTGAAGACAATCTCAAAATCCAGTCCTCTCTTGATTGATTATGGTAATATAAGTTCACAATTGTTATCCTTTATGAGTTGATCAAAAAGGGCATGAAGTAAGACAATCTCTTTGCCCTACAGTCTCTTTACAAGTGCGAACCTTCAGCTGTTGTGTATTATAACAAACGAGAGTTCGTCGAAGGAGATTTAAGCTTGTCAATTTTCTTAACATTAATTAACTTTTTTTCTTTGGTTATTTACAGATATATTTATAACATTTAAACAGAAAAAAAGTTTCATATTATAATGGTATAATAAACTTTATGGGTTCCTGGAGAAGAAAATAATTAGTAGGAACATGAGGAGGGGAGAGAAAGAGAGGGGAAAAAATAATCACATCATGAGTGGGTGGGGGGGGATTACTGTGTTTAACAAATCTGAGTAGGAATCTTAGTGTGTTCCTTCTCTATGGTGTGCTAGTTACTATGAGATAGGTGTCCATTCCAAATCTCCATTACGTCTTGAAATAAGTCCAATTGTCCTGTCTTTAGATAATGGTATCTTTCTTACTGTAATAGTTCCGAGAACCGGTTGTGCCAATCTTTTAGTGAGGGGATTGTGTTAGACTTCCACATTCTAGGGATAAGTTTCTTAGCAGTTTTGAGCATAATCAATAATAATGTGAGCTTTGCTTTATGCTGAATTTTGGAAATTGTAAGGAACAGAATAAATTGTGGGCTGGAGCAAATATTTACTTCTATAATTTCTCATATAGTCTTAGTGATTCCATCCCAATAGGAGCTCAAGTGTGGGCACGTCCACCAGATGTGCAACATAGAGCCAACATGAGAACATCCCCTCCAGAACTTTGGTTTTATGGAGACACTAAGGAGTGAGGTACCATCTGCTGAGAAATTTAAAATGGACCTCCTGCATAACTGCTGAAGAAGAAGCGACCTTAGCTATCTTAAATGATTGTAGCATTGTTTGTAGTGTATATCCTCCCCCAGTTCCATGCACATGTGTAGGAAGGTGTTGATTAATCGCTAGGTAATAATAGGAGTTTGTATAGGTTTGAGATTAAATGACTGGGGATCGCAGTACTGACACACAAGGCTCTAGTTCTGTTTAAATGGAGTGATTGCAAAAATGCTAAGAATTCTCTGGTATTTTGGGCAAGTTTTTGTCTGAAAGTCCCAGTAGTGAAAGGGTTAAAGGGACAGTCTACTCCAGAATTGTTATTGTTTTAAAAGATAGATAATCCCTTTTTTACCCATTCCCTAGTTTTGCATAACCAACACATTTATAGTTATATATTTTTTACCTCTGTGATTATCTTGTATCTAATCCTCTGCAGACTGCCCCTTTATTTCAGTTCTTTTGCAGTTTAGCCAATCAGTGATGGCTCCCAGGTAACTTCACGTGCACGAGCACAGTGTTATCTATATGAAAAACATGAACTAACACCCTCTAGTGGTGAAAAACCTGTTAAAATGCATTCTTAAGAGGCGGCCTTCAAGGTCTAAGAAATTAGCATATGAACCTCCTAGGTTAAGCTTTTAACTAAGAATACCAAGAGAACAAAGAAAAATTGGTGATAAAATTAAATTGGAAAATTGTTTAAAATTACATGCCCTATCTGAATCATGAAAGTTTTTTTGGACTAGTCTGTCCCTTTAATATACTTTTTACCTCTGTGATTACCTTTTATCTAAGCCTCAGCAAACTGCCCCCTTATTTCAGTTCTTTTGACAGACTTGCATTTTAGCCAATCAGTGCTGACTCCTAGGTAGCTCCACGTGCGTGAGCACAATGTTATCTATATGACACACATGAACTAACGCCCTCTAGTGGTGAAAAACTGTCAAAATGCATTCAGATAAGAGTCGGCCTTCAAGGTCTAAGAAATTAGCATATGAGACTACCTAGGTTTAGCTTTAAACCTAAGAACCTAAGAACTGAGAAGAGAACAAAGCAAAACTGGTGATAAAAGTAAATTGGAAAGTTGTTTAAAATGAAAACTAGACTGTCCCTTTAAAGGGATATGAAATCCAAAATGTTTCTTTTGTGATTAAGACAGAGCATACAATTTTAAAAGAAGTTTCCAATTTACTTCTATTATCAAATTTTCTTTGTCCCCATGGTTATTCTTTGTTGAAGAGATACTAAGGTAGATGTCTAGAGCACTACATGGTAGGAAATAGTGCTGCCATCTAGTGCTGTTGCAAATGGATAACATTCTTGTAAAACTGCTGCCATATAGTGCTCCAGACACGTGCACGCTCTTTAGCTTAAGTCCCTACTTTACAACAAAAGATAGCAAGATATTGAAGAAAATTTTATTATAGAAATAAATTAAAAAGTTGTTTCAAATATGTGTTTCCTATCCCTTTAAGGCCTAAATTACAAGTGGAGCGCTAATTTATCCCGCTCCCGCAAAAGGCCAAATTCCCCCATTTGAGGAGCACAATAATTACAAGAGGCTGGTTATTGTTACCGCAAGCTCACGGTAGCAATTATTTGCTTATAAAATTAACCAGAGATCAGATCTCTGGTTAATTTTATAAATATCCGCCAAATGCCCCCCAAATCAAGTGTAATATACTATTAAAAAATAAACAGCGAGATTACGAGTTTTGCGTTAGGAGCTGTGCGGTGCTAACGAGCAGTTTTTTCTCACCGCTCACTTACCTGCAGCGCTGGTATTATGGGCTTTTCTAAGCCCGGTGTTACAAGGCAAGAAGTGAGCATAGAGCAAAATTGTGCTGGTTGTACGTGCTCATGCACGATTTCCCCATAGACATCAATGGGGAGAGCCGGCTGAGAAAAAGTAGCAATAAAGCAATAAAGCAGCGTAAATCTCAGTAATGCAGCCCCATTGATTCCTATGGGGAAATAAAAGTTATGTTTACAGCTAACACCCTAACATGAACCCCGAGTCTAAACACCCCTAATCTTACACTTATTAACCCCTAATCTACTGCCCCCGGCATCGCCGACACCTGCATTATACTTATTAACCACTAATCTGCCGCTCCGGACACTGGCACCACCTACATTATATTTATTGACCCCTAATCTGCTGCCCACCCCAATGTCGCCTCAACCTACCTACACTTATCAACCCCTAATCTGCCGCCCCAACGACGCTGCCACTATATTAAATTTATTAACCCCTAAACCTCTAACCCTAACCCTAACACCCCCTAATTGAAATATAATTTAAATAAATCTAAATACAATTTCTATCATTAACTACATTATTCCTATTTAAAACTAAATACTTACCTGTAAAATGAACCCTAAGCTAGCTACAATATAACTAATAGTTACATTGTAGCTATCTTATGGTTTATTTTTATTTTACAGGCAAGTTTGTATTTATTTTAACTAGGTAGAATAGTTATTAAATAGTTATTAACTTTTTAATAAATACCTAGATAAAATAAATACAAAGTTACCTGTAAAATAAAACCTAACCTAAGTTACACTAACACCTAACACTACACTACAATTAAATAAATTACCTACATTAAATACAATTAAATAAATTGAATTAAATTAGCTAAATCACAAAAAAACAAAACACTAAATTACAGAAAATAAAAAACAAATGACAGATCTTTAAACTAATTACACCTAATCTAAGAGCCCTATCAAAATAAAAAAAACCTAGCCCAAACTAAACTACCAATAGCCCTTAAAAGGGCCTTTTGCAGGGCATTGCCCCAAAGAAATCAGCACTTTTGTAAAATAAAGGGGAGAGAAAGGTGCGCTAGGCCAAATCGATAACCAAACACCCCCTTAAAAAGACAAATATCCCTACAGTTGTCTAAAATAAGAGAGAAAATATACAGGTAATAAGGGAGGCGCTAAGAAAAGCCAAAGGTATCAAGCACTTAAAATTTAATAAAAACACATAAGCATACAATAACATATGTATAGGGGACGTCTCCCCAAAACGAAATACTAATAAATAAAAACTAAAATACTAGGGGGGCGGAGCCGGACGCTGCTAAGATGGCAGCATAAACCCATAGCTCCGTAAGCCAGCAAGCTTAAAATTAGATATAACACTGGAATTTACTACATAACCCAGCTGGGACCATGAGCCAACAACCTTGAGGTACTAATAACAAGCCGAAAGTACTTAATTAGGCTGTCATTGACAGGAGCGGCACAGTATGAGAACAGCAGGGAGCCGCCATTAGAGAGCGGGAGAACGGACCTGAAATCTACAACAGCTCAGAACCTACAAGTAAGCAGAGCAGGTCCGTACTACTCAGAGCACCTAGCAAGTGGAGCAAATTTATGCCTCATGAGAACTGAGGGAAACAGTTTCGCTCGGCAGTGATATGAAGACCGAACGGAGATACTAAGCTGCACCGGTAGTTACAAGTGGTGCTCGCGAGAAAGTAAGTGCGACACTAATACTGAGGAAGGAAGATACAGAGCAAGAGAAAGCGGTTTAAGTTACCCCTGGCTGAGGCAACATAGATTAGCAGTGTCTAAAGAGTTAGCAAAGCGGACACAGACATTTGGGCTGGAAGGGCTGTGACGCAGCAGCATTTACATTGCTGTGTATAAGGGAGTGAGTAGAAGGAAGAGGCCTAATTGTCACATCCATACCAAAGAAGAGAGGTTACACAGCAGATCCTGACATTAAAGATCACAGAGGTGAGACTTATTCAAATTGTTATTACCCTTAGAGACTGTGAAACTACACAATATAAAGAGGAACGTTACACATATAACGCTAGAAAGCTACACACACTTAAAGGGACGACAATCAAAGAATACACATAAGTGAAACTGTGAATCTGATTGTGTGAACACCATAAGTCCCAACAGTAAAGGATATAAGATAAGTGGACACTAAACCCGAAATAAAGTACTTGTAATGGCGTCCAGAAAACTACTAAAACCTCTGAAACCAAATAGATCAGGCCAAATGAAAAGTGCTACAGTAGAATCCTTCTTTAATAACACAAGCCAGCACTCTACTCCCACAGAACACGAATCTATGGAAGCCTTATCACCAATGTCATAGTCACCTAATAAGCATAACAAAGGATCAGACTCACTCTCACAGATTCCCACATCTTTATTGTCATCATTAGCTTCAAAGCAAGACATAGCAGAAATTGTGAGAACCTGTATGAGAGAAGAGATGGCAGACTTAAAACAGGAAATGCATACCATTGGGTTCCGTGTAGACACTCTAGAAGAATATACAAATAATATACAAGAAGAAGTACACCAAATTCAAGAATCCTCAGCCACTCAAACAGACCTGATAGAAGCTCTTCAAGACAAGATTGAGGATCTTGAAAATAGAGGACGCAGGAAAAACCTGCGAATTCGAGGAATTCCGGAATCAGTACTCCCTAAGGATTTACCGACCTACCTGCCAGCGCTGTTTGCCCACCTCAGAGGTGAAACATCCTCCATGGAAATAAATTGGGACAGAGCACACAGAGCCCTTAGGCCCAGACCACCGGATAAAGCTCCACCTAGGGACATTATAATAAAATTTAAACAATTTAGAGAAAAAGAGGAACTTTTCAACTTATCCCGCAGAAACCAACCAGTTAAGTTCAGGGGCAATGTGCTCCAGTTCTACACTGATCTTTCTCAACGGACATTACAAAGAAGGAAGGAATTGGCACCACTAACATCTTTACTGAGAAGTAAAAAAATATTATACAGGTGGGGTTTTCCTTTCCATCTGTATGTGTTGCATGGAAACAGAAAGCTTTCCTGTACCAAAATTTCGGAGATACCAGACTTTTGTGCTGCTCTAGACCTTGAACCACCTCTCGAACAGGAAGATACAGATCCACAGCCACTACCGCAACGGAAAAAGAGACAAAAGGATACCAGTAAAGAACGCAAAGACACCCGTAGTATGGGGGGTAGTCCCTCCTGTGGACATCTTCCACCGCAGGCGAAAAAGATGTCCCAGTCCTCGAAAACTATCATACAAGATAACGATTAAAAGACTTGACACACGCCTGGATGGGTAAAACTATGTTTATTGAATGTTAAAGGGCTACTTACAGACCATCTAATGTAAAGAAAGTATGCGAATATATATAGAGTAGGCTAGTTATATATATGCTGAGATCTATATAAAAAGCTATAATCACTAACTGAAATGTTTAGAGTTAGGTAGAGAATCTAAAACTCAAGGTGTTAACAGACAATATGACGATACCCCAGTTATTTAGGGGAAAACTTCAGGAAAAGGTAAAAGGTCTCATAGAACTTTTTATATTGTTATGTGTTTTTCAAAAAACTTGTTCAACGTTGGTTTATGCCTCTTGTTTGTTAACAGGTAAAAATAAGATCTAGTATTATAATTCAGTCATTTTATAGACAACTTAGAGTGTCTTTCAACAATAACTTCTAATTTTTAGTTAGACTTGTTTAAAGAAACAGGAAACAAAAAGAAAGCGAAAAAACTACTGTTAAATTTGTTTGTATTGCCTTGTTTTTTCTCTTTTTTTTTTTTCTTTTTTTTTTTTTTTTCTTTTCTTTCTTCTTTTCATTTCTTTGTTGAGTTTCTTAATAGTTGATTATTGTACGTAATTTTGATTCAAAGCTGTGTGCATATGCTGCTGTACATAACCTAACCAGACCTGCAACGCCACTTAGAAGACACTTCATATATACATTATAGACACATATAGGTATCATATTAGCAAGACCATGACGAGCAAAATAATCAATATCATATCTCAAAATGCAAAGGGATTAAACTCCCCACAGAAAAGATCGATAGCACTGCTGGATTTCTATAAAAAAAAGGGAGATATACTATTCCTCCAAGAGACCCATTTCAGAAGGAAAAATGAACCTAAATACTTAGGGACAAGATACACCCAACACTTCCATAGCTCAGCAGATTCTAAAAAATGTGGGGTTAGTATATTAATACATAAAGATATACCTTTTAAACATATACAAACCACGTCGGACACTGAAGGCAGATTTCTAGGGGTGTTTGGCCTCCTTTATGGAAGTCCAGTAACCTTGATAAATATATACGCACCAAATATGCGGCAATTACCATTCTTTAAGAAAATCTTTGATAAGATCGTAGACTTCTCTAGGGGAGTAACCTTCCTGGGAGGAGATATGAACCTGGCACTAGACCCCAGCATGGATAACTCATACACCACAAATAGAACCTCAAAACATGTAACTAAGTACTTGGGGAAATTAATGAGAGACTATAACTTATACGATGTTTGGAGGTTTATAAATCCTCATAAAAGGGATTACACATTCTTTTCGTCACCGCATCATACATATAGTCGGATAGATTACATCATGACCAATCAATGTGGTTTAACAACCATACGGACCTCAAAAATCTCACACACAGCATGGTCAGACCACTCCGCTGTGATAACGCAAATACAGTGGCCTGATACCCCGATACACCCCTTTATATGGAGGCTTGACGACTCCATACTCAACACGCCCAATCATGCAGAGAGACTAGTCAATTCCTTGAAAGAATACTTTACGATTAATACACAAACAGATACTGATCCATACATAGTCTGGGAGGCGCATAAATGCTACATGAGAGGTGAATTCATTAAAATCAAATCACAGATGAAGAAAAAAGCCAGGCAGCAATATGTAGACCTCTCAAACACTCTCTCCCACGTAGAATATATACATAAACAAGACCCACAGAACGAGGAGGTTCTTAAAGAATTACAAAGCACTAGAGAGGCCCTTCGAGATATTTTAACCAAGGAACACAATCTTATGGCGATAAAACTTAAACAGCGTTATTATTATGAAAGCAATCGAAGTGGTAAACTGCTAGCACGGGCATTGAAATTGAAAAAGCTCAAAACATACATCCATGAGTTGGTTACACCAGATAAACGTAAAGTAAAAACAACACCAGATATCCTTACTCAATTCGAGAACTACTACTCAAACTTATATAACATAGCGGACAAAGATAACCACAATGTATCCCCACTAAATATGTTGTCATACTTAGAAAGTTGCCAATTACCTCGATTGTCAACAGACCAAGCCAAAGAATTAGAAAAACCATTAACATCAGAAGAGATAGCATTGGCCATTGCTAACTTAAATTCGGGGAAAAGCCCTGGACCCGATGGTTACACTGTCCAATATTATAAAAAATTCTCTAATATATTGATCCCACATCTACAGACAATTTTTAATCAAATATCAGAGACCTTGCCATTCCCATCTAGTATGCTAGAAGCGCACATTACAGTGCTCCCGAAACCTGGGAAACCTTCTACTACCCCAGCTAACTTTCGACCCATCTCCTTATTAAATGTAGATGTGAAAATCTATGCGAAAGTATTGGCAACGAGACTCAATAGATACCTGCCGGAACTAATACATGTAAATCAGGCCGGATTCGTGCCTCGTAGAGAAGCACGAGATAACACAGTAAAAATGATAAACCTCATGGAATATGTCCAAAGAGGAAAAATCCCCACAATCTTCTTAGGAATCGATGCCGAGAAGGCCTTTGATAGGCTTAATTGGTCTTTTTTGCGACATTCTCTAATCAGATTCGGACTAGGGCCTCTTATGATAGATAAGATTTTTGCACTATACTCCAACCCCTCAGCTAAGGTTAGACTGAACGATTCTTTATCGAAAACTATCCCTATTAAAAATGGTACCAGACAGGGATGTCCCCTATCTCCCCTGCTTTTTGTGCTGGCCATGGAGGTATTAGCTTGCAAAATTCGACATAACACAGCCATTGAGGGTATTAAGATTAAAAATACGCACTATAAATTATCGTTGTATGCAGATGACCTTATGCTGACAATAACTAACCCATTAACATCCCTTAAAGCACTACAGAATGAATTTGACCGATATAGCTCATACTCTTACTTTAAAATCAATACAACTAAATCAGAGGTTCTAGGAGCAGCAGTGCCTGAAACGACATTAGAACAAATTAGCAACCAATTTCAGTTCTCCATTCAGAAAAACTCATTGAAATATTTAGGAATACATGTAGCAAAAACTAGAGAAGACCTTTTTACACTAAATTATATGAAATTGTTAAAAGAACTACAAATAGAGTTACAGGGGTGGAGAAGCAAACACCTCTCTTGGCTTGGCAGAATCCACGCTTTTAAGATGTCATTTCTGCCAAGAATACTATACATTTTTCAGACGGTTCCCATTCCACTAACAAAATCTTACCTAAATAGGCTTCAGAACCATGTTAACACATTCATATGGCAGAACAAAATACCTAGGGTATCAAAGAAAGTTATATACAGAGATAGACATAACGGGGGCTTGAGCGTGCCTAATCTAACATATTATAAACAAGCATCTATTATGAATAGAATAATAGACTGGAGTAAACACTTGGGAGATAAAGAATGGGTACTACTAGAACACGAGTTAGCACAGTCACCAAGTTTGAGCGGTCAATGCTGGTTACGCAAACAGCAGAGGAATATTAGTAATACAGCTACAAGTATAATAATAGAAACATTCGAAGTGTGGGACACATTACTAAAAAACAAACGGGATATATCATCTGTTCCATCTCCACTAACTCCTTTACTAACTAACACAGACTCCCCAGTAAGCTACAACATAGTGGAAGGCAATAGCATGAACCTGCAGTGTTGTATACCCACATACTCAGTTTTAAATAATGGCAAGATGCTAACAAAACAAGAAATAGTGGACAAACACATATTCAGCAGTCAAAACTGGTATGAATACCTACAACTCTCACATTATATTACCCATAACAAGAATAGGACGGACCTTACTAGGCAGCTAACCACATTTGAATCCATATGTTACACAACAGACCTGTCAAAGAAGGGGTTGTCGCACTCATACAGATTACTATTAACGAGACACTCACAGCAATTGCCGGCATATACTAAGGTATGGGAGGAAGAGTTGAATATATCTTTAGCACCGAGCGAGTGGCAAGTAATCTTCCATCAAATGGGAAAAGCTCCATCTTCTATGAATATCACAGAAACAAATATGAAACTACTCACTAGATGGTACCTAACCCCTACACGATTATCTAATATATTCCCAAATACCAGCAAACTTTGCTGGAGAGGATGTGGTCAGGAAGGGAATCTCTCACATATATGGTGGAGCTGCCCGCTTTTAGAAACTTATTGGAGTGAAATAAGTGCAGAAATAGGGAAAGTGATATCAACTCACTTACCCAATGACCCAGCTATATTTTTGTTTAACAAGATTCCTAAAATAAAATGTAAATTAAGGCTAATGTTATTATATATTATGTTAAGTTGTGCTAAACAGGTAATCCCAAGGCTATGGAAAAATACACGATCCCCTACAGTACAAGAATGGAGGGAACAAGTTTCGAGATTACTATCTCTGGAAAAATACCATTACCAACAAACCAACCGTATAGAAGAATACCATTCTATACTATTCCTTTGGGAGGAATACTTAGGGCCGCTGAAAAAGAAAAAGAGTATGTAACTGAATACATTAGATATCCACAGATATTCACAGGGCACAGATACAAAGGGATAAGAGTATAGGAATAGAAGCAGACTACTTTGGTAGGAACACAACAAAGCAAGCGGCAGACAACAAGAAACAATGTGGCAGCAGCACTTTCATTCTTGATTCTTAAATGTTTGTCCCTATATGTACTGTTATCTCTTCTCATTGTTAAAATATGTAACTAGGGGACAACAAACATGGTACGATCTTTGTTTTTATATGTACTAGCTTTGAATGTATTGTATTGTTTGATTATATATGTTGTAAACCAAATAAAAATTTAAATAAAAAGAAAATGTTACTTTCTGAATGTCAAAAAAAAAAAAAAAAAAAAAAAAAAAAACTAAAATACTAAAAGATGCAATTGATAAAACTTCCACAGATTTAAAACCATATAATTTGTATAGAGCAGTCCCAATCAGTTCGTTTTAGTAGGGTCAGATAGAAATGTCTTTACTCCATATAAAATGTAACTGAGTCTGTGGTCAGCGTCTCACTAGTCAAATACCACCAAGCTGCCAAATTGATAGAGCAATAGCTGCCAAACAGTGTAAGTGGATAATAATATACTTGCAATTCCAAAGTTCTCTTATTGTGTAAGATATCACTTTAGCAGAACATTCAGCCGTGTACTTTACCAGATCCTTATCCGTGAAGTAGATGTCTTTTCCCCTCGCCCGGTATTCACCTCGAGCGGGGCCGACTGAAACTTTCCGGCGTCTGACGTCACTGAAAGATGTTCCGGTTAGGAGAAGAAGCCGATTCCTGCGCTTACTTCTATGACCTGTAGTCACGGTCCTCTCAGATGAGCCCTGCACTTAGTGCTTATAGCACGCAAGGGATTGGATACTGGGCAAAGTGAAGGATATCCCAGAAATGCTGCCAAACACAAATCCTACAGATGATTTACTCCTATTTAGGAGAAGATAGTTCCAAAATGTATAACCCGGGTTATTAAGTAGGAATCAAAAGATATGTAGATTGTTGTCACAGAAATAAAAACAACAACACTGCCAACACATACGACGCGTTTCGCCCTCCTATGGGCTTTATCAAGATAGTGGTGGCAAGTGTGAATGACCTTATTTAAAGGGGTATCATTCAGTCTGATTGGTGGTGGTTTCAATTAGCAGATTTGCTTTAAGGTGGTATTTGACTTTCAGTAGCAACTTCTTTTTAAGGTGGTATTTTTCTCTTCTGACCTTTAAAATGAAATCACACAATCTTGCTACTAAAGGGACCTCGCAGTTGTACCAGAAAAAGGACCGCAATAGAATAATACATAGAATATTCATAAATATTTAACGGAGAATCTATATGTGATTAATAAGAGATATATAACAAATTTTTATTACATATATCACTACAAATTGGCTCAAAGGCTTCCTAATAAAAAACTGTGTAAATATATCAAATGTAAATACATGAGTATACCATAAAATGTGCTAACTGAATAAAATTACATAATTCTCATAATAAAGTGCAAAGTTAATATATAATCTTACAAGTGAAGAAAATAATCTAACAACTATACATGTGTAATAAAATTTAAAATTTAAAATAATTAATCATTCAAATAAAAAGGGAGAGAGATCTAATTCAGAATTTAATCCCTTAGGATATAGGGTGTCATACTTATAGATATATTCTGCTTCCCTTATAAGGAGGGTTTTTTCAATATTACCACCTCTCCAATGATTGTTTATTTTAAGAATACCCCAATATTTTAAATCCCTAGTATTACCATGGTGAACTTCCTTAAAGTGCTTATATAAATGTGTGTCCTCTTTTTCTTTTTCTATACAAAGAAGGTGTTCTCTTATTCTATCCCGGAGACTCCTCTTGGTTTCTCCGAAATAGAACAAGTTGCATGTGCATTTCAATACATATATGACATTCTTATGAGTGCATCTAATAATTCCCTTTATCGTGATATCTTCACCCAAACTATTGATTTTAAGATTCTTCAATTTTGAACTATGTGTGCATGCTTTACATGTGTAGCAGGGAAAGAAACCTGCTACACTTCTACCCTCCAGATCTAATTGTTTTTGGTCTCTTGTCTTCTTTCGTATTTCACTAGGGGCCAGAGTTGTTTTAAAATTCTTTGCTCTCTTAAAAATAAAGGTCGGTCTGTCCGCCAACTGATTCCCTATGATATTATCCTCTTTTAATAAGTGCCAGTTCCTTTTAATAATTTTTTTAATCAGATAATGGTCTGCGTTATAATCCGTTACAAATGGAACATTGATGTCGTCTCCTTTAATAATTTCCTTTGTTTTATAATTTAGAAGATCATCCCTATTCTTCATCTGTGCTTTTTTTATTGCCCCTGTAATCTTTTCCTCCTCATAACCCTTTACAGTGAATTTATCTGCTAGGACTACTACCTGTCTTTCAAAGTCCTCAATACGTGAGCAGTTTTTCCTTATCCGTAAGCTTTGGCCGAACGGGATATTGTCCTTCCATTGCTTCAAGTGGCAACTATCCGCATGTAGCAGATTGTTGCAATCTACCTCTTTAAAGTGAGTTTGTGTTTCCAATTTCTGGTCTATTACCATAATTTCTAAATCTAAAAACACCACTTTTTCTTTACTATATTGACTCACAAACTTAAGACCATTATTATTGTCGTTCATCTCTTCAAAGAGTTTTATCAAATCTTGCTCAGGACCCTTCCATATAATTAATAGGTCATCTATATAACGCTTATAGAGTACGAGGTTTGCACCGAGATCTCTACTATTAAAGAAATGCTCTTCCCAGACACCCATAAAGAGGTTGGCATAGCTCGGTGCAAACCTCGTACCCATCGCGGTCCCTTCTATCTGCAGGAAAAATTTGTTGTCGAACGAAAAATAATTATGCTCCAATATATACCTGATATTATTTAAGATAAATTTTCTTTGTTCATCCCTCATATTAGAATCCTGTTCTAAATAGTGTCTGACAGCTTGTATACCTTGTTCGTGCTTAATTATGGTATATAATGACGACACATCACATGTCGCCATTATCATGTCACTACTCCATTCTATCGATTTAAGACAATTCAGCACTTGAGTGGAGTCTTTGAGATATGAATCCAAATTAGATACATAGGGCTGAAGAAATGTGTCAATATATTGGGACACATTTGCTGATATGGAGTTAATCCCAGACACTATTGGTCTCCCCGGGGGGTTAATCAGACACTTGTGGACCTTCGGTAGGAAATAAAAAATAGGGATTCTAGGGTGGTCCGATGTTAGATATGAAAATTCTTTATCATTCAGGATTCCTTTTTTATTTCCCTCTACTAGCATTTTATCAAGAATTATTTTGTATCTTTTTGTTGGGTCACTGGTTAACAATCTATATGTTTTCTTATCATTGAGGAGTCTGTAGGCTTCTGCCATATACTTTGTTGTGTCCATTATTACTACCCCTCCACCCTTGTCCGCCGGCTTTATGGTGATTTGATTATTTGTTTGCAACTCACTCAGAGTCTCTCTTTCTTTTTTGCTTATATTTTGTTTTCTTAATTTGGGGAGACTACATTTCCTTATATCATTGGTCACTATCTTTTCAAACGTTTCTAAAAAATTGCCTTTGGCAAAAGTGGGGTTAAATCTTGACTTTGACTTCAGACTAGTATGTCGAAAATTATCTGTTACTTCATGATCATTATTCGCTTGTTTCTCTAAAGGGGTTTTCATAAAGAATCTTTTAATGGTCAAATTTCTAACGAACTTCTTTACATGAATATGGGTATTAAACTTGTTCATCCTTACCGTAGGGGCATAGGATAATCCCAAATTCAGGAGTTTCTCTTGTTCACTATTTAACTTAAATTGGCTCAGATTAAAAATCCCTTTCTTTTCATTATTAACTATCTTACCCTTTTGGCTACATTTACGTGTTCCTCCTCCTCTCTTTCCTCGAGCCCTCTTTTTCTTCTTTGGGTTTGGTCTAGATTTAATCTTGGGGTGTCTCTTGATGTGCCCTCTCTTGGAGGGCTGTAGTCTAAAAAAGATTTCTCTTCAGTAGTTAGTGTCTTGGAAACAGTAGGTTCTGCTCTTAAAGGGTCAAATCTATTGTACGTTGGTGTTTCATTCTCCTTATAATCATGTCTATAATTTTCCTGTCTAAAATTATCATGTCTCACAGTATTTCTCCTCCTGGGATATTCCCATTCATTATGCCTTGGCTGATACTCTCTTTGATTGAAATTATTATAATCATTATGATTATATCTATGTTGGGAGTAGTGCCTATTATAGTATTGGTTAGACCCATAGTTATTGTAATTGTTGTGATAACCTCTATTGTAATGGTTGTTTCTATAGTTATCTCTACTATGGTTGTAATTATAGCCATTAATTCTTTCTTGGAATTTTTCCTCCTGATAATTATTACTTTGATTATAAAATGGTCTGGTGTTAGAATCAACATTTGGCTTATTTTTATGTGTATGTGTGCCCTGCACTCTTGTGCTGGTTTTGTTATTTTTAGTTGTTTGTTCATTACTAGCCTCTGTTTTTTCATTACTTTCCTTAATATCTCTCTCCATCTTGCCCCATTTAGACTTTAGAAGATCTTTATTTAAATTGTCCAGTTTGTTAATGATCACTTTTTGTTTCTCTTTAAATTCCCTATCCTCCTTCAATCCTTCTAGTTGTTCTTTTAAACTAAGTATTTCGTTTTCAATTGATACTAAGGATTCTTTACGTGATCTTTTTAAAATATCTAAGAGACTATTAGATGCCTTATTTAGTGTATCAGACCATTCCAATTGTAATTTTTGGCTCAAAGTAAAGGTACAGGTTTTATTAAATTGTAAACCCTTTGGTATTAGACCTTTAGTTGTGTATCTATTTAAAAAGACTAATTCCATTTTTTGTTTGAGCTCTTTTGTCATCGCTATTTCTAAACTATGCATAATGTCTGAGAGATTGGATGTACTTCCTACCGTATTGTCCCCTGTAAAATTCTCAACATCCATATCGAGATAAATTTTATCTCTGAAATCAAATAAATCCTCCATATATATAGAGATAAGGAGATTTCTTATCCTATAAAGTGCAATAAGTGTGACCTGAAGCAGCAACCAATCACAGGGATATAAAGTTAATGTAAAATAAAGGGGAGAGAAAGGTGCGCTAGGCCAAATCGATTTCAGAGAGATTTCAGAGATAAAATTTATCTCGATATGGATGTTGAGAATTTTACAGGGGACAATACGGTAGGAAGTACATCCAATCTCTCAGACATTATGCATAGTTTAGAAATAGCGATGACAAAAGAGCTCAAACAAAAAATGGAATTAGTCTTTTTAAATAGATACACAACTAAAGGTCTAATACCAAAGGGTTTACAATTTAATAAAACCTGTACCTTTACTTTGAGCCAAAAATTACAATTGGAATGGTCTGATACACTAAATAAGGCATCTAATAGTCTCTTAGATATTTTAAAAAGATCACGTAAAGAATCCTTAGTATCAATTGAAAACGAAATACTTAGTTTAAAAGAACAACTAGAAGGATTGAAGGAGGATAGGGAATTTAAAGAGAAACAAAAAGTGATCATTAACAAACTGGACAATTTAAATAAAGATCTTCTAAAGTCTAAATGGGGCAAGATGGAGAGAGATATTAAGGAAAGTAATGAAAAAACAGAGGCTAGTAATGAACAAACAACTAAAAATAACAAAACCAGCACAAGAGTGCAGGGCACACATACACATAAAAATAAGCCAAATGTTGATTCTAACACCAGACCATTTTATAATCAAAGTAATAATTATCAGGAGGAAAAATTCCAAGAAAGAATTAATGGCTATAATTACAACCATAGTAGAGATAACTATAGAAACAACCATTACAATAGAGGTTATCACAACAATTACAATAACTATGGGTCTAACCAATACTATAATAGGCACTACTCCCAACATAGATATAATCATAATGATTATAATAATTTCAATCAAAGAGAGTATCAGCCAAGGCATAATGAATGGGAATATCCCAGGAGGAGAAATACTGTGAGACATGATAATTTTAGACAGGAAAATTATAGACATGATTATAAGGAGAATGAAACACCAACGTACAATAGATTTGACCCTTTAAGAGCAGAACCTACTGTTTCCAAGACACTAACTACTGAAGAGAAATCTTTTTTAGACTACAGCCCTCCAAGAGAGGGCACATCAAGAGACACCCCAAGATTAAATCTAGACCAAACCCAAAGAAGAAAAAGAGGGCTCGAGGAAAGAGAGGAGGAGGAACACGTAAATGTAGCCAAAAGGGTAAGATAGTTAATAATGAAAAGAAAGGGATTTTTAATCTGAGCCAATTTAAGTTAAATAGTGAACAAGAGAAACTCCTGAATTTGGGATTATCCTATGCCCCTACGGTAAGGATGAACAAGTTTAATACCCATATTCATGTAAAGAAGTTCGTTAGAAATTTGACCATTAAAAGATTCTTTATGAAAACCCCTTTAGAGAAACAAGCGAATAATGATCATGAAGTAACAGATAATTTTCGACATACTAGTCTGAAGTCAAAGTCAAGATTTAACCCCACTTTTGCCAAAGGCAATTTTTTAGAAACGTTTGAAAAGATAGTGACCAATGATATAAGGAAATGTAGTCTCCCCAAATTAAGAAAACAAAATATAAGCAAAAAAGAAAGAGAGACTCTGAGTGAGTTGCAAACAAATAATCAAATCACCATAAAGCCGGCGGACAAGGGTGGAGGGGTAGTAATAATGGACACAACAAAGTATATGGCAGAAGCCTACAGACTCCTCAATGATAAGAAAACATATAGATTGTTAACCAGTGACCCAACAAAAAGATACAAAATAATTCTTGATAAAATGCTAGTAGAGGGAAATAAAAAAGGAATCCTGAATGATAAAGAATTTTCATATCTAACATCGGACCACCCTAGAATCCCTATTTTTTATTTCCTACCGAAGGTCCACAAGTGTCTGATTAACCCCCCGGGGAGACCAATAGTGTCTGGGATTAACTCCATATCAGCAAATGTGTCCCAATATATTGACAAATTTCTTCAGCCCTATGTATCTAATTTGGATTCATATCTCAAAGACTCCACTCAAGTGCTGAATTGTCTTAAATCGATAGAATGGAGTAGTGACATGATAATGGCGACATGTGATGTGTCGTCATTATATACCATAATTAAGCACGAACAAGGTATACAAGCTGTCAGACACTATTTAGAACAGGATTCTAATATGAGGGATGAACAAAGAAAATTTATCTTAAATAATATCAGGTATATATTGGAGCATAATTATTTTTCGTTCGACAACAAATTTTTCCTGCAGATAGAAGGGACCGCGATGGGTACGAGGTTTGCACCGAGCTATGCCAACCTCTTTATGGGTGTCTGGGAAGAGCATTTCTTTAATAGTAGAGATCTCGGTGCAAACCTCGTACTCTATAAGCGTTATATAGATGACCTATTAATTATATGGAAGGGTCCTGAGCAAGATTTGATAAAACTCTTTGAAGAGATGAACGACAATAATAATGGTCTTAAGTTTGTGAGTCAATATAGTAAAGAAAAAGTGGTGTTTTTAGATTTAGAAATTATGGTAATAGACCAGAAATTGGAAACACAAACTCACTTTAAAGAGGTAGATTGCAACAATCTGCTACATGCGGATAGTTGCCACTTGAAGCAATGGAAGGACAATATCCCGTTCGGCCAAAGCTTACGGATAAGGAAAAACTGCTCACGTATTGAGGACTTTGAAAGACAGGTAGTAGTCCTAGCAGATAAATTCACTGTAAAGGGTTATGAGGAGGAAAAGATTACAGGGGCAATAAAAAAAGCACAGATGAAGAATAGGGATGATCTTCTAAATTATAAAACAAAGGAAATTATTAAAGGAGACGAAATCAATGTTCCATTTGTAACGGATTATAACGCAGACCATTATCTGATTAAAAAAATTATTAAAAGGAACTGGCACTTATTAAAAGAGGATAATATCATAGGGAATCAGTTGGCGGACAGACCGACCTTTATTTTTAAGAGAGCAAAGAATTTTAAAACAACTCTGGCCCCTAGTGAAATACGAAAGAAGACAAGAGACCAAAAACAATTAGATCTGGAGGGTAGAAGTGTAGCAGGTTTCTTTCCCTGCTACACATGTAAAGCATGCACACATAGTTCAAAATTGAAGAATCTTAAAATCAATAGTTTGGGTGAAGATATCACGATAAAGGGAATTATTAGATGCACTCATAAGAATGTCATATATGTATTGAAATGCACATGCAACTTGTTCTATTTCGGAGAAACCAAGAGGAGTCTCCGGGATAGAATAAGAGAACACCTTCTTTGTATAGAAAAAGAAAAAGAGGACACACATTTATATAAGCACTTTAAGGAAGTTCACCATGGTAATACTAGGGATTTAAAATATTGGGGTATTCTTAAAATAAACAATCATTGGAGAGGTGGTAATATTGAAAAAACCCTCCTTATAAGGGAAGCAGAATATATCTATAAGTATGACACCCTATATCCTAAGGGATTAAATTCTGAATTAGATCTCTCTCCCTTTTTATTTGAATGATTAATTATTTTAAATTTTAAATTTTATTACACATGTATAGTTGTTAGATTATTTTCTTCACTTGTAAGATTATATATTAACTTTGCACTTTATTATGAGAATTATGTAATTTTATTCAGTTAGCACATTTTATGGTATACTCATGTATTTACATTTGATATATTTACACAGTTTTTTATTAGGAAGCCTTTGAGCCAATTTGTAGTGATATATGTAATAAAAATTTGTTATATATCTCTTATTAATCACATATAGATTCTCCGTTAAATATTTATGAATATTCTATGTATTATTCTATTGCGGTCCTTTTTCTGGTACAACTGCGAGGTCCCTTTAGTAGCAAGATTGTGTGATTTCATTTTAAAGGTCAGAAGAGAAAAATACCACCTTAAAAAGAAGTTGCTACTGAAAGTCAAATACCACCTTAAAGCAAATCTGCTAATTGAAACCACCACCAATCAGACTGAATGATACCCCTTTAAATAAGGTCATTCACACTTGCCACCACTATCTTGATAAAGCCCATAGGAGGGCGAAACGCGTCGTATGTGTTGGCAGTGTTGTTGTTTTTATTTCTGTGACAACAATCTACATATCTTTTGATTCCTACTTAATAACCCGGGTTATACATTTTGGAACTATCTTCTCCTAAATAGGAGTAAATCATCTGTAGGATTTGTGTTTGGCAGCATTTCTGGGATATCCTTCACTTTGCCCAGTATCCAATCCCTTGCGTGCTATAAGCACTAAGTGCAGGGCTCATCTGAGAGGACCGTGACTACAGGTCATAGAAGTAAGCGCAGGAATCGGCTTCTTCTCCTAACCGGAACATCTTTCAGTGACGTCAGACGCCGGAAAGTTTCAGTCGGCCCCGCTCGAGGTGAATACCGGGCGAGGGGAAAAGACATCTACTTCACGGATAAGGATCTGGTAAAGTACACGGCTGAATGTTCTGCTAAAGTGATATCTTACACAATAAGAGAACTTTGGAATTGCAAGTATATTATTATCCACTTACACTGTTTGGCAGCTATTGCTCTATCAATTTGGCAGCTTGGTGGTATTTGACTAGTGAGACGCTGACCACAGACTCAGTTACATTTTATATGGAGTAAAGACATTTCTATCTGACCCTACTAAAACGAACTGATTGGGACTGCTCTATACAAATTATATGGTTTTAAATCTGTGGAAGTTTTATCAATTGCATCTTTTAGTATTTTAGTTTTTATTTATTAGTATTTCGTTTTGGGGAGACGTCCCCTATACATATGTTATTGTATGCTTATGTGTTTTTATTAAATTTTAAGTGCTTGATACCTTTGGCTTTTCTTAGCGCCTCCCTTATTACCTGTATATTTTCTCTTTTAAATCAGCACTTTTACCTGTAAAAAACCCCCACCCCCCCAACAGTAAAACCCACCACCCACACAACCAATCCCCCAAATAAAAGCCTAACTAAAAAAACCTAAGCTCCCCATTGCCCTGAAAAGGGCATTTGGATGGGCATTGCCCTTAAAATGGCATTTAGCTCTATTGCAGGCCCAAAGTCCTAACCTAAAAAATAAACCCAACCATTACACCCTTAAAAAAATCCTTACACTAACCCCAGAAGATTAATTTACCGGGAGAAGTCTTCATCCAAGCGGCAAGATGTCCTCAAGGAAGCCGGCAGAAGTGGTCCTCCAGACGGGCATAGGTCTTCATCCAGACAGCATCTTCTATCTTCATCCTTCCGGCGCGGAGCGGGTCCATCTTCAAGACATCCGACGCAGAGCATCCTCTTCCAACGAAGTCTTCTTGCTGAATGAATATCTCTTTAAGTGACGTCATCCAAGATGGCCTCCCTTAGATTCCAATTGGCTGATAGAATTCTATCAGGCAATTGGAATTAAGGTAGAAAAAATCGTATTGGCTGATTGGAACAGCCAATAGGATTGAACTTCAATCCTATTGGCTGATTGGATCAGCCAATAGGATTGAGCTTGCATTCTATTGGCTGTTCCAATCAGCCAATGGAATGCGAGCTCAATCCTATTGGATGATCCAATCAGCCAATAGGATTTTTTCTACCTTAATTCCGATTGGCTGAATTCTATCAGCCAATAGGAATCTAAGGGACGCCATCTTGGATGACGTCACTTAAGGAGATATTCATTCAGCAAGAAGACTTTGTTGGAAGAGGATGCTCCGCATCGGATGTCTTGAAGATGGACCCGCTCCGCGTCGGAAGGATGAAGATAGAAGATGCTGTCTGGATGAAGACTTCTGCCCGTCTAGAGGACCACTTCTGCTGGCTTCGTTGAGGACATCTTGTCGCTTGGATGAAGAATCTTCGGGGGTTAGTGTTAGGATTTTTTTAAGGGTGTATTGGGTGGGTTTATTTTTTAGGTTAGGGCTTTGGGTCTGCAATAGAGCTAAATGCCCTTTTAAGGGCAATGCCCATCCAAATGCCCCTTTCGGGGCAATGGGGAGCTTATGTTTTTTAGTTAGTATTTTATTTGGGGGGTTGGTTGCGTGGGTGGTGGGTTTTACTGTTGGGGGGGGGTGTTTGTATTTTTTTTTACAGGTAAAAGAGCTAATTTCTTTGGGGCAATGCCCCGCAAAAGGCCCTTTTAAGGGCTATTGATAGTTTAGGCTAGGGTTTTTTTTTATTTTGGGGGGGGCTTTTTTAATATGTTAGGGTTCTTAGATTAGGTGTAATTAGTTTAAAGATCTGTAATTTGTTTTTTTATTTTCTGTAATTTAGTGGGGGGGGGGTTTGTGTGATTTAGCTACTTTAATTTATTTAATTGTAGTTAAGTTACATTAACACCTAACCATACACTACAATTAAATAAATTACCTACATTAAAGTGAAGGTAAACTTTAATGAATGAAAGTCTGTTTTTTAAAAATACTATTAAAAACAGGGGCACTTTCATTCATCAAAGTTTACAAATCAGCCGTTTTGATTAAAAACGTACCTTTGTTTTTTTCACAGCCAGAGCAGCTTCCTCCTCCTGGAAATCCTCTCTTCACCCGTCATCAGGGACTAATCCAGCTTCCTCCAATCACAGCATTGCCTCAGACAATAACCACCCTGGGGGGAAAGCCATGATTGGAGGAAGCCGGATTAGTCATTGCTGACGTGTGTAGAGAGGATTTCCAGGAGGGGAAAGCTGCTGTAGCTGTGAAAAGAAACAATGGTAAGTTTTTAATCAAAACGGCTGATTTGTAAACTTTGATGAATGAAAGTGCCCCTGTTTTTAATAGTTTTTTTTAAAAAAACTGACTTTCATTCACCAAAGTTTACCTTCACTTTAATGTAGGTAATTTATTTAATTGTAGTGTATGGTTAGGTGTTAATGTAACTTAGGTTAGGTTTTATTTTACAGGTAAATTTGTATTTATTTTAGCTAGGTAGTTATTAAATAGTTAATAACTATTTAATAATTATTCTACCTAGTTAAAATAAATACAAACTTGCCTGTAAAATAAAAATAAACACTAAGCTAGCTACAATGTAACTATTAGTTATATTGTAGATAGCTTAGGGTTTATTTTATAGGTAAGTATTTAGTTTTAAATAGGAATAATGTAGTTGATAGCAATTTTATTTAGATTTATTTAAATTATATTTCAATTAGGGGGTGTTAGGGTTAGACTTAGGTTTAAGGGTTAATAAATTTAATATAGTGGCGGCGACGTTGGGGGCGGCAGAATAGGGGTTAATAAGTGTAGGTAGGTTGCGGCAACATTGGGGCGGCAGATTAGGGGTTAATAAATATAATGTAGGTGTCGGCGATGTTAGGGGTGGCAGATTAGGGGTTAATAATATTTAACTAGTGTTTGCGAGGCGGGAGTGCGGCGGTTTTGGGTTAATATGTTTATTCTAGTGAAGGCGATGTTGGGAGGGGCAGATTAGGGGTTAAAATTTTTATTATAGTGTTTGCAATGCAGGAGGGCCTTGATTTAGGGGTTAATAGGTAGTTTATGGGTGTTAGTGTACTTTTTAGCACTTTAGTTATGAGTTTTATGCTACAGCGTTGTAGTGTAAAACTCATAACTACTGACTTTAGAATGCGTTACGGATCTTGTCGGTATAGGCTGTACCGCTCACTTTTTGGCATCCCAGGACAAACTCGTAATACCGGCGCTATGGAAATCCCATAGAAAAAAGGGTTTACGAAGTTTACGTAAGTCGGTTTGCGGTATGGCCAAACAAGTGTGCGGTGCCCCTAAACCTGCAAGACTCGTAATAGCAGCGGTAGTGAAAAAGCAGCGTTAGGACCTGTCAACGCTGCTTTTTCAGCTTACAGCAAAACTCGGAATCTAGCCGAAAGATAGTAGCATCTTTATTTTTTAATAAAGTAACTGTACTAAGCAGCTTTTGGGGGCTAAAGTTGGTGGGTGTGGGGTGTTAGAAAAAAAACCCGGCACTAAATAGTTCCTTTACATTGCAGTCTATGGGAACTGTGTGTTCCCTGTAAATATAAATGTATATGCTTATATATATATATATTTATGTGTTAAATATATATGTAAATAATCAGTAATTGCAAAACCCCTCAAACCAGAAAAATAATCTCTAAGCATGATGCCACATTCCCCACTGAACAACTAATACAAATAAAATATCTGAATAATTATGTCTAAAATACTAAAAGCCTAACAAACATCTTTAAATACTTCACAACCAAAACACCTTAATCCTTTGAGCAAAATGAAAATTCTCCATATCAAACTAAAACAACAGATGGATAACTACTCAATGTCCCCAGGTAACACCTCCTTCCTCATCAACCTCTGGGTGCCATTTTAAATAACCATCCAAACACCAGAGACCACAGGATCTATAATCTGGAACTAACCATATACAGCCAACTCCCAGCGTACACTCACCACGATTGGATATGATAAATGAGCACCCCAGCCCTGCCCAATTGTTCACTCCAAATGTAGTGTGAATAAAGTTAGTGGCTTGTCAAGAGACTGCTAGCGATATTGGGTGATAAGTTATGGAATAAATAAAGCCTGAGTGAAATACTGGATGTTTATCTGCATCTGTATAATAACACCCAGCTCTATACAAAGACACAGTAGTGACACTGGCACATGCATATAGCCAGACAAGGGCTGGTTATAGGGTCAGTGGTATCTACTATCTGCATCAGTATAATAACACCCAGCGCTATATAATGACACAGTACTGACACTGACACATGGGTATAGCCAGAGGAGGGCTGGTTATAGAATCAGTGGTATCTGCATCAGTATAATAACACCTAGCACTATTTAATGTCACAGTAGTGACACTAGCACATGGGTATAGCCAGAGGAGGTGTGAGGCTGGAACTTTGATTTTCATTTTATGAGACTGAAGCACTACCTACTGTGCTAACAAGGCCATTGTCTAATGAATGGCAAATGTAATAATTCTTTTCCCACATTAACCAAATTCCCCCCTTTTTTGTATCTAGTGTGCTTTATATACTGCCTATCGGACACCCCTCTATCCCATTTAAAATGATCTGTACATGGGGTAGACTTCCTGATACTGTCTTACCAGGGTCAACAAAGCTTTTTTAAAATATAGGAGCCAGTAAGAATATTTAGGAACCAGACCTATTTTTAAGAACCAGGCAGTGGTGATTGTATAGAGATACAGTTAATGGAGAATTACATAAAATGTTAGGTGCCAGGGGCAAAATTCTAAGAGCCAGCAGCTCATTGGCTCCTAGGTTTGATGAGCCCCTTATCATTTTATCCTCTTTCATTAAAATCACAACATTGAATTCACCAAACCAGAACACAGATGAACCATGCCCCTGAGAAAGACCTAATGAAGGTCATACAACGGCCTAATAATGCTCTAAGAAACACCAAAACTATAACAATGTTGATCAAGACTCCAGACCAGAGACAGATTATTCCACAAGTTAGTTGCAGATCTAAAAACAAAGAACATCCTGAAGATGGGCATGGAGAGGAGGAGACATAAAAGTAGTTGATCATAAAAGAGCAAAAGTAGATGGAGGTGACATTAAAATACATTTGCAGACATTTGCAGATATAAGAGAATAAATAAATAGTTACTTGCCTGTGAGGGATGAGAGTCCCATACACCACAGTGATATGGTAACCTAACCTTCTACAACAGATACTGCTGCACATGAACTTGTAGAATTTACAGCTGACCTGGAACTTCACTGAATGTACTTCCCCTTACAGGACAATTCCAGAAAAATTCCAATAAATGTATAAATTCAAACTTTTCAACCTGATATTCCACTTGTTGCCTATTTACAACCCTATGCCATCAAAACTCTACTATCCTGCAAAAAGCGGTCGTGATATTTGGTTAGCACGGGTCGGGTTTTGCTTACTTCTAGCGAAGTTTACACTGGAGCGAAAGCCCTAAATAGCGTGCCACTTGTAATCTGGCCCTTCATCTATTGCCCATATGTATTTAATATTTTAGTAGTGTAATTTTAACTTATACTATTCTGATTATTCAGTGTGATTTTTCTTGGTAAGCATGCCATTGTTTTGTGCTGAGTATTTGTCCACTTACAAGATCTATTGTACCAGTTTTCAAATGTATTATTATCAGGAATTTATAGAGCGCCAACAGATGAAGTCTGTGGGTATGCAATAGATTTTAAAGTACATTATTTTGTGTTGTGATATGGTCACAAAAACAAAAATATTTAGAGGCTGTGAAATCAATTGTTTTTATTTAAAATTCCTGGTGGAATTATGTAAAGCCACTTTTTAACCTGAAAACGGGGTGTCTCGATAATGGGTGTATACTGTATTTTCTAATGGGAAGGCGATGGATGCATTACAAAAGTGCACAATGAAAAGTAATTTATAAAGGCTAGAAAGGAATTGCCAAAAAGCCATGGAATTTAGATTCAAGTGTCTGTTAAAAAGGTATTACACACAACAGGCTAGGAACACCCGTTTCCCAAGTAGCCACAACAACCCAATTCACAGTTCCACAAGGGTAGAAGGTAGATAGAAAAGGAGCCAATGGCTTTTTTCCAAAATATGTTTTTGAATAGAACTGAAAATGAATGTGACAGTTCTGTGTCTCCTTATCTCTTTCTCTCTCACTTGTGGGACAGGAATTAGGTTTGTGTGGCTTTTTGGAAGTGAATGTTCCAAGCATTTTTCGTACAATTTTTTTTTAATGGAGTTAACACTTGAACTGGAATTCTGTGACAGCTCTGTGGCTCCTTGTGTCTTCTTAATGTCATATGGAACAGGTGAATTTGGGGTGTCTACTTGGGAAATAGGTGCTCTGATCTTTTTTTGACAAAATATTATAATGACTGAAACAAACACTTGAACATGGATTCCCTTGCAGGTCTTTGGCTTGTTGACTCTTTCCTTTCTAGCCTTGTGGAATGGATGTATTTGGTTGGTGTGGCTACTTGGGAAGGGGGATTTCTAGACCTTTTTTGTGCTAAATGTTTTTTTTTACCAGAACTCTTCCATTTTGCTTTTAATCTAGCTGCTTGCAAGAGAGTGCCAGTCTATATATATATATATGACATTTAAATGTGGATTTTGTTGTAGTTCTCTTGCTTTGAGTGTCTTTTCCTCCTAGCTTTGTTAAAATTGTGATTTTGGTCAGTTACTACTTTAAAGGGTCTGTTCTGTCTGCTTCTGAGACATTCTGTTCTGTTTGACATTTTTATTTGTTTATATGATCATATTAAACTCATGTGTGTACTATACAACTGCAGTCAATTTCTTTTTTTAAAGGGATTGCTCTATAACCTATTTGCATTATATTTACCCTGAGAGCTGGTTCTTTAGTATCAACACATTTTATTGATTTACTTTTGAGACATGGAGGATTTTAATCTCAAACTTTTATCTCCACCATAATTTTAATGAATTTATATATTTATATAATTTGTATGCAAACTATTTGTGAATAGGTTTGGCAGAAAACATTTATGAAGCCAAAGTTTGGAATCATAAGCAAGCTTAAGTTTAAAGTGAAGGTCAACTTCACGCAACTGCCACATGGCATTGGATAGACTTTGTAAAATGAGGGTGGGTTTAATTCATCAAATTTGTTATATTTCAGTATTTTCTAAAAATGTTTACCTTTTGAGCGCTCCGACGATAAGCGCAGCTCTCCTGCCTGGCATTTTGTCAAATTGATTGACAGATAAATATTCTTAAAAGAGCGAATCCTCGTTTCCCCCCGGGGCGTTAAGTCCTTTTGCATAAATGTCACGGCCGGGGGGAAACAAGGATTAGCTCTTTTAAAAATCATCATCTGTCAATCAATTTGACAAAATGCCTGGCGGGAATGCTGAGCTTATCGTTGGAGTGCTCAAAAGGTAAATTTAAAAAAAATAATGAAATATAACATATTTTATGAATTAAACCCACCCTCATTTTACAAAGTCTATCCAGTGCTGTGGGGCAGTTGCGTGAAGTTGACCTTCACTTTAAACCTAAACTTGCTTATGATTCCAAACTTTGGCTTCATAAATGTTTTCTGCCAAACCTATTCACAAATAGTTTGTATACAAATTATATTTATATATATATATATAAATTAATTAAAAGTTTGAGATTAAAATCCTCCATGTCTCAAAAGTAAATCAATAAAATGTGTTGATACTAAAGTACCAACTCTCAGGGTTAATATAATGCAAATAGGTTATGGAGTAATCCCTTTAAAAATATATTCGGGGTTACTCCAGTGCACGGTAATCCAGAAATAATTATTTACCAAAAAACAAACTGACAGTAGATTATATCCAGCACCACCTATTGCAGGCTAAACATAATTCATACACAGTGTCACAAAAAAATGGAGACCACTCCGGGGGGCTGCAAATAAAAAGATGGTTTATTTAAACCTTATATCTAAATCCATGAAGATCTTATCAGACTTGGATAAATTAGTGATACTAAACGGGTTATGAAATTAGTGCATGTATATATATATATCAAGGGATTATTGAGCGAACAGTGCATTTCACATTAGATCAATAAATTCCATTACAGAATCAACAAAGGGAGCAAGTGTCCATATAAGATTATCCGTGACCTCGGTCCCCCTGGAGTAATGCAGTATTCCAACCAATATTACATCAAGTGTGTGCTAGCTCACCGGACCAGCTTGACGGGTCTTCCAGAGCTGTGTTGTGCATATACTCACCGGACCTATGTTACCCAGATATACTAAATATCATGTCCCATATACCACTAGCTTCTCTGGGCACACTACTATCATGTCAAGTATGGTAAGGTATCTTAACAATTTGTCATCATCGCCAAAGCTGGTCACCGCTCATTGATCCATTCACTTCAACGTAAAGTAAATCAATAAAATTTGTTGCACAGGAAAATTGCTTAGATGTGCTAATTTCCTGTGCAACAAATTTTATTGATTTACTTTTGAGACATGAAGGATTTTAATCTCAAACTTTTATCTCCACCATAATTTTAATGAATTTTGATTTAACCCTGAAATATAGATATAGATATGTGTATATATATATATATATATATATATATATATATATATATATATATATATATATATATATATAGTTATAATAAAGCGTACTCTCACTCAAATATACATCTGCCAGGGTGCCAACAATTTAGACACGGCAAATCAATGTGTCATAATTCCACTCTTTTCCTTTAAAGGGACATTATACACTCATTTTTTCTTTGCATAAATGTTTTGTAGATAATCTATTTATATAGCCCATAAAGTTTTTTTTTTTAATTAATGTATAGTTTTGCTTATTTTTAAATAACATTGCTCTGATTTTCAGACTCCTAACCAAGCCCCAAAGTTTTATGTGAATACGCTCGACTACCTACTCCAGCTTGCTCCTGTTTGTGTAAAGGGTCTTTTCATATGCAAAAGAAGGGGGAGGGGGGGAGTGTCTTATTTGCCACTTGCAGTGGGCTTTCCAGCTACCTTTTCAACAGAGCCAAAGTGACAGCTTCTAAGTAAGTTTTTAAACAGTTTTATACTGGATTTTTATATCAGTATCTGTGCATATTATTCTTTATAGTAGTGTCTATTACATGCAGTTATATGAAAATGAGTGTATACTGTCCCTTTAAGTAAACTCCTCCCCCAGATTACCTGGCTATGTCACCTGTCTCTCTACAACAACCTTTGCTTGATTATTAGAAAGCTAGCCTCTAGGATACTACTACTACCTTGCCTGCTAATCCAGCTCATTACTTTGTGCTTGAGAATTTGTCTCTAAATAAGGATTTCCTATCTGAATTCCTATTCAGCTTGTTGCCATTCTATTTTCATTTACTCAGGTCCGCAACTCAATTGCGTGCTCTATTTTTTTAGTTCCTATTCAGAGTACTCTGACCCTATCCTGACATCTGTATCTTCTGAATCAGCTAGGAGCAGTTTCTGGATTTCTAGCTGTCTGCGAGTTCAGTCTCTCTTCACTCTCGCATTACACGGTTGTCTGCAATACCTCTCTCACGGGTCTACTGATGCCGGTAACTGGAAGCATGCCAAAAACAGCCGCTCTGAAGTTAGTCTGCTATCTGCTAACTACAGCGATCGCAACTTGTTTCCGGACTCTCTACCTTGTAGTCCTCCAATCAGTCATACTCGGTAAGCCTAATGATCAATCCTATAAACTGGAACTTAGTATATTATCTGCCTCATAAATGTTATCGTCTCAGCATATCTTTTATATGATAATTAGACCTAGGTAAATTCTCTTTGGCTATTTTGTCTCTTTTTCATAATTATTTTATATTTCTGCTGGCATACTGAGATCTAACTATTGCTGGGAGATTATTAGTACATTGTACTCTCTTGTTGCATTCCTATTCTACTCTCCTTGTAGTAATTCTTAGTTCATTTAGTTCTGCTTTAGATTTGCTGTTATTCCTTCCTGCAAATTTAAAGCTACAGTACACGCTGATATATGTTACTTCCAGCTATAATTCATGTATTATTGCTGGCATACACTTCAGCAACACAGCCTGAAAATACATCTCCTTCTCCAAACTTATACTACAAAATGTCACCCTTGTTTGTCCTTCAGTGTGTTTGGTTGAAGGCATACATTGTGTGGTGTAGGTTAGGGACCCAGTGAAGAAGATACCTTGACATGTTCCTGGGCCTATCACCATTTGGCTAAATTCTGTAATTTTGCTTTTAATCTAACTGTGTACTTGCAAGAGTACCAAACTTTCTATGTGTAGTGTTAATAACTTTGTTTTGTAATTTTCCTATGTGCCTTGCACCCGGGCTAGTCTAGGGTTAACTGCCTGAGTCCTTGAAAGCTGTTCAGTTGTCTGTGAGTGCAGATGAGATACCAAGACTGTAAGTTTTGCAGGTTCATAGGATGTGGACCCAGTCAGGTTAAAGAGTGCATTGTTCCCAATGATTCATTTTGTCTGCTGGAGTGTATTAAATTGTTTACAAGTAGCTTCTTTACCCCTATTTTGGCCTTTGAAATAGCTGAATTAGCTTGTGGTATCCCAACCTATACTGAAAGCTTTGATACTGGAGTCTCAGCTATTGAATAGCTTAAGTAAACACAACCAGCAGAAGAAACTACACTCACAGTGGGGTGCAGGATAGTTAAGTAATAAAATGATAATTTTCCATTGTTCTCTCTATGTACTTGTCAGGGTGCCAGGAATCAGACTGAGACGAGAAGTGCAAAAATAATCACACCTTTATTAATAGCAAAAAATAATAAAAAGTCCACAAGTCAAATAACAAGCCAGGAGTCAAAACCAGAGCTGGTAGTCAGACGAGTTGGTAACGATGAGCCTCAAGTGTGGGTGAGTGTATGAGGATGTTGTCTAAGTACACCATAACACACTGTTGCAACATATCTCGTAGGACATCATTTATAAATTCCTGAAAAACAGCAGGAGCATTACATAGGCCAAAGGGCATTACAAGATACTCATAATTTGAAAAAGTTACCAATGGCACTACCTATGTATAATAGACCTATTTATATCTTCAATTATGCCACTACAGTATGGCAAGATGTGGGTGCATGGTGTATGAGTATGAGTATGGAATTACAGAGGAAAGATACTCATAATGCCCGCTCCTGGTGTTAAATGCTGTTTTCCATTCGTGGCCCTCCTTAATCCTAACGAGATTGTACACTCCTCTCAAATCAAGTTTAGTAAAGACTGTAGCTCCCTTGAGGCGGTCGAAGAGTTCCATAATGAGCGGGATAGGGTAAGCATTCTTAATGGTAAGATGATTAAGACCCCTATAATCGATGCATGGTCTTAACTCGCCACCCTTTTTCTTCACAAAGAAGAAGCCAGCCCCTGCAGGAGAGCAGGATTTGCGGATGATCCCCCGTGATAGAGCATCGGCAACATACTCCTCCATAGCACAATTCTCTGCAACAGACAGAGGATACACCCGGCCCCGAGGAGGAATGGCTCCGGGTTGCAGGTCTATGGCACAATCGTAAGACCGGTGAGGAGGCAACGTACCGGCACGCACCTTGTCAAAAACATCTAGTAAGGACCACAACAAAATTTCTGACCTGCGCCAGTCGAGACTGGGATTGTGCTTTTGGAGCCAGGGATAACCCAGAACAACTGGAAAATGCAGAGAGTTTATCACCTGGAACTGGAGGGTTTCAAAATGGAGAGCCCCAACAGCCATGAACATCGGAGCAGTTTCGTGAGTAACAAGTGCGGGCAGAAGGGGCCTGCCATCAATGGCCTCAATAGCAAGCGGAACGGACTGAGGCAAAACAGGAATGGAGTGCTTTGATACAAAACACTGTCAATGAAATAGCCCGCAGAACCGGAGTCAAAAAGAGCCTGAGTGACTATGGAGGAGTCCACCCAGGAAAGGACAACCGTGACCAAAGTTTTCTCTTTAAGTGGTTCTGGGGACGAGGATAAACCACCCAAAGTCTGCCCCCGACAGGACCTTAGGTGTGAGCATTTCCCGGCCGTGTAGGACAAGACTTCAATAGGTGGCGCTGTAACCAACAATAGAGGCAGAGCCCCTCCCTCCTCCTAAAGGCCCTCTCCGCCACGGAGAGACGTGTGAATCCCAACTGTATCGGCTCAGCAGTACATGGTGACTCGGGACCAGGAGACATGGGAGGAGAGGGAGGCATGGGTGGGAACGAACACGTAGGAGACAACGGAACAGGAGGCTTCCGCAAGCGCTCCTTGAAAGAGGGCCTCTCTCTGAGTTTGATGTCAATTAGGATAAAAAAAGACACCAATGCCTCGAGATCCTCTGGTGAATCTCTGGCAGCAACTTCGTCTTTAATCGCATCAGAGAGCCCATGAAAGAAGGCGGCAACAAGGGCTTCATTGTTCCAACCTACCTCTGCGGCAAGCGTACGGAACTCAATAGCATACTGAGCAACATATCTTGTACCTTGCTGAATGGACATGAGTCATTTAGCAGCAGAGGAGGAGCGAGCCGGAACATCAAATACCCTTCGAAAGGAGGCCACAAATTCAGGGTAATTTGAAATCACAGGTTTATTAGTCTCCCACAAGGGATTAGCCCAGGCAAGAGCTGTGTCAGCGAGTAACGAGATGAGAAATCCCACCTTAGCTCTGTCAGAGGGAAACGCCTGAGGTAACATCTCAAAGTAAATGCCCACCTGGTTCAAAAACCCTCTGCACTGAATAGGATCGCCTCCATATCGCTGAGGTAGAGGTGCAGAACCGGACATGCTCCTGGTAGGCATAGGTGCAGCAGCGGAAACAGGAGCAGCCATAACTTGCGGGACACTTTGGTCCAAATGTGCAGTGCGAGTCAGCAGGGTTTGCAGGGCTAGTGCAAATTGATCCAAGCGGTGATCCTGTACATCCATCAGGATTCATGGCCTTTGCGTAATGTCAGGGTGCCAGGAATCCGACTGAGACGAGAAGTGCAAAAATAATCACACCTTTATTAATAGCAAAAAATAATAAAAAGTCCACAAGTCAAATACCAAGCCAGGAGTCAAAACCAGAGCTGGTAGTCAGACGAGCCGAGTCAGGAGCCAAAGCGAAAAGTCAGACGAGCCAGAATCAGGAACAAGGAAAACAGCAGAGTCAGGAACAAGCCAGGGATCAGGAACCAGGAAGGACGTCAGGCAGCCAGGTAATACACAGGAACTCTCACAAACAGGTCTGAGACAACGCAAAGGCAAAGCATACTGAACAGAGGCCCTTTAAATAATAAGTGATGACATCACAATTCTGAGACTGCATCCTGTCTCACATGGATGATGCACACCAGTCTGGCCATAAAAGGAAGTGCAGGAAATGAGCAGCATCCCCCACAATGCACCATAGTCAGGAAGAGAGGAGAGTAAAATGGCTGCCAGCAGCACATGGCAAACAAAACAGGAAAAAACCCTGACAGTACTGTGCTTTATTTTTCCAGACAAATATAAGATAAGGAAGCAAGTGTGTGTACACTAAGTCATAACATAATGAGATCTGATATTACCTGAAGCTCAACCCATTCTAGTAGGCTGTGGTTTAAAAGCACAAAACCAGCTACTTCATATACACAAATAAACCTGAAAATGCAATTTCTCATACAGTTTATATTCTGCAGTTGATATAACAAGCCATTGATAAAACAATAATAGAAAAACAATTTTACAGTATACTGTCCCTTTAATTTTCGTGTTTTGTATTGGTATAGAGAAATTACAAAGGACCTTTGTTTGTATCTCAGTGTGTTTGGTTAAAGGCATGCATTGTGTGGCTGTAGGTTAGGGACCCAGGGAGGAAGAGACCTTGACGTGGTCCTGGGCCTATCGCCATTTGGCCAAATGTTGTAACTAACTCTTCCATTTTGCTTTTAAACTAGCTGTTTGCAATAGAGTGACAGTCTTATATATATATATATATTTCCATCTCATGGTCATATGTATGGTATTGGATACAATTTATTTTCACTCTGATATATTGCCCCCTGTGTATTGATCTAATAAGATGTTTGGGATGGCGGGATTTGAAATTAAATGAAGTATTTACTGCTGGGTTTTATTCTGTTATAGTTCAACTTCCAGACATTTCTTTGAGCAATTAACCCATAGGGTAATATCCAGAAAACGTATAGAGGTCTGATGCTCCTCCAAAGTGAACAACAGATTTTAATAATTATCATTAACAAACGAAAACAATTCTGAACTTAGATATCATCTTGTTTCCAGGCCAAACGCAGGTAATCAATATACCTGCCAAAAGAACCCCAACTATATGATGTCTGAAGGGGTTGTCATCCCCAAAGACATGAAATCATTCCAAAAATCCCATAAAGAGATTGGCATATGAGGGTGCAAACTTTGCCCTCATATCAGTCAGTCCCACACCTTGGGAGGTAACAAACCCCCTCAAACAATAAAAATGATGTAAAAGTAGATATTCAATAACCTAGCGTTTCAGACCTATATCCTAATTAGAGAACATTTCTAGATGGAATTCAACCACTTTAAGCCCCAAATTATGGGGAATAGAAGTACACAACAATGTCACATTAATGGTGACTAGTTGGTACTCCTCCTCCCATGTTGTGTTCTCCACTTGTCTAATGATGGATAAAGTATCCTTTATATAGCCAAACAAATTATTTACAAGAGGCTGAAGATATGTGTCTACTAGATCTGACAGTTTTTCATTCAGGGACCCTATTCGAGCTGATAGGCTTTCCTGTAGGTCTCTCTCTGTTTTTATGAAATTTAAGAAAATTATAGAAAATAGGCATAACTAGTTTAGAGGGAAGAAGGCATCTTCTGTGATAAGGTACCCTTTTCAATAACTGTATCTATCATATTTTTCAGTAAAAGCTAGTACCTTGTGGTAGGACATTGAATATATACATCTTTGTCTGTCAACTGCCTTAAAGCTTCTTCTACATAGTCTTCCCTATTGAGGACCACCATAATGCCCTCCTTGTCAGATTCACAGATTTAAAGTATTTAGCTTAATACTTTTACTAAGAACTCATATCAGTATCTGTTATGGGACTATAGTGATAGGTGTGGCTTCTAGTTAATCAGTTTCTTTCTTTGGAGATATCAATTTGGTTTTATACTTCCCCCCCTCTGTACCCTCTGTGTACTTTCTTTTGCTTGGACCCTTGAGTATGGATATTATTTGGGCAAAACTACCATGTTTTTTGATGATGTTGATGGCTGTGCCTCTTTCTTTTTAGCTCTCAGAACATTTTGAGGATTGGGTATATTTAGTGGTGAGACTTTTTCTTCTTGACTTTGTGTGGTAGTATCTATATCTGGGGAATCATAGTCATATTCGGTGTTACAGTACCAACAGGATACCAAGGGTTAATACCAGATGAACAATGTCCTGAATAGGGAATCAGCAATTCACAACCCAGCCATTTACCCCCCTCAAACATGAGACCAGGCTCCCCATGGAAGGTAAAAACAGAGTGTACTTCATTAAGGGCCATATGCCCAGTATTTATGCAGGTCTGACCCCAGATGGGGGGTTGAAAGAATATTGTACATTAGATAGAGGGACAGGCCACAATAGAATTACATTACTTAAGCAGATAACAAGTTAAACACAAGACACACTTGATCCTTTCTTATCACTTGGGCGTCTGCTCTCTAGATGTGATTAAGTTAACTCTTTCAGTACTGACAGAAGGGTCTGTCACATAGCTCCCCCCTTGTGGAACACTCCGGCAGACCCGGCTTGACCCTTTGGCGGGTCAACCTGGGGATGACCGGACTAGGAGGTGGTAGGCATGTCAGTTTGCCGGGACAATCCATCTGTATTCCCGTTATGAGAGAGAATTCCTGCCCGTAAAAATAAGGGTTCAACTTCTTCAGTGCCCAGACTAGGGCTAAACAGTCCTTCAAAATCTCATCAGCTTCTTTACGAGTTTTTTGTACCTGCTCTTTATAGGTATCCACAATCCCTTCATACTGACGTAGGTTGCCCTTGAGTTGCTGCACCTCACTATGGGCCAGCGTCAGCTTCTCCTCCAGTTTCGCTAAGTTTGTCTTTAAGGTTTCATGTTCTACTCTCAAGCTGGTGTTTTCTGCAATCTGTCGGTGCAGCTTGTCTAGCAGAGATTCCTGTTCTAAACGTGCTTTTTCCTCTGCACTCCTCATCTCTCCCGCTAGCACTGTTACATGATTATTTAACGTGACCATTTCATCCTCTACTTGACTCTTCTCCTTCATCAGCGCATTGTAACGGGACTTCCACGTATCAATAGCGGATAGAGATTTACTGAGCTCAGCGTTCTGGGGCTTAGCAGCAGGTGGGTCAGTCTCTGCTGCACGGATCTGGGCACGGGTAGTCACAGGGTTAACATCAGCGGGACCCATGGGAGCATAGGCAGAAACAAGGGGGGCCAAGTTATTTCCAAGGAGAACATCAGCTGGTAAGTCCTTCATGACCCCCACATTCACAGGTCTAGCGCCCACTCCCCAATCCAAATGTACCCTGGCAACAGGTAGGCGGAACACAGCGCCTCCTGCTACCCTCACAGCCACAGTGTCTCCAGTGTGCTGTTTCTCAGACACCAAGTTCTTTTGAAGCAAGGTCATGGTAGCACCAGTATGCCGTAGACCACTGACCTCCTTCCCATTCACTTTAACCAGTTGCCGGTTATTCCGGTGGGCAGCTTGCACAAGGTCTGCCTCATGTAGGATGCCCCAGCATTCTTGCGCCTCTATGTAGCGGGCCGCAGGCTGAGGATTACGTGGGATTCCGCTGGCGGGTCTTCTCCAGGACTGCGCTTGGTTCGCTGCGTTTAGGGGACACTCTGGTCTTTTGTGCCCTAGTTGCTTACATCCAAAGCACCGAATAGGTTGGGAGTAGCCCCGCAAATTGAACCGGGCTCTCTGAGGGTAGTTCGTGGCCGGAGGCCATGTGGTATAGCGATGCGCCAGGGTTTGGTATCTGGCAGCAGCTGGGGTGACTGGGGGTCTGTACTCCACTCTAGCAGGGGGCTTAGTGGTAACAGTGTCCAGTTTGCGAGCATCCGTATACTCATCTGCCAAGCGAGCAGCTTCATGCAGGGTGGAGGGTTTACGGTCCCGAACCCACTCTCTAACTCCTGCTGATAACTTGTCAAAGCAATGTTCCAACAGGAATAGCTGCAGCACCTCTTCCCCAGATACGGCTTGGCACCCCGCCATCCAGTGAGCTGCTGTGCGGTGCACCTTATATGCCCACTAAACGTAGGAATCACCAGCTAATTTAACAGTGTCTCTGAACCGCCTCCGGTATGCCTCCGGTGTAACCGCATACCTGGAGAGCAGAGCCTCTTTTACAGTATTATAATCCCCGACTTCCTCATCTGGAATGGCCCGAAAAGCCTCTCTGGCCCGGCCGGATAATTTTCCAGATAATATCGTGACCCAGTCCTCTGCGGGTACCTGGTGTAGTGCACATTGCCTCTCAAAATCCGCAAGGTACCCATCAATCTCTCCTTCTGTTTCCAGGAAGTTTTTAAAAGCTGCAAAATTTTCTCTTTTCCACTGGGGTTGCTGTGACTTGGGCTGCTGCAGCACCGCTTTGGCGAAGTAGGTTGGCCTCCACAGCTGCTATGACCCGGTCGATAATTTCCGCAGATGGGTTGGGGCCATAATGTGCCAGTCTTATTTTAACCGCCCGATCAAAGCTTGCTTCTTCGGGGGTTCTGTCTGATATGCTGGGTCCATTGGTTCCTTCGGTCCCTGGTACTCCTTCCATCTTAGTCAGTATTGTAATAATCCCCCTCTTCCTGAGGTTACTGGCTTGTGTAGTTGCTCTTCTGGGCAATAAGGTTCATTCCGTTGCTTGCCACCAATTGTTACGGTACCAACAGGATACCAAGGGTTAATACCAGATGAACAATGTCCTGAATAGGGAATCAGCAATTCACAACCCAGCCATTTACCCCCCTCAAACATGAGACCAGGCTCCACATGGAAGGTAAAAACAGAGTGTACTTTATTAAGGGCCATATGCCCAGTATTTATGCAGGTCTAACCCCAGATGGGGGGTTGAAAGAATATTGTACATTAGATAGAGGGACAACGCCCTTTGACAGGCCACAATAGAATTACATTACTTAAGCAGATAACAAGTTAAACACAAGACACACTTGATCCTTTCTTATCACTTGGGCGTCTGCTCTCTAGATGTGATTGAACAATGGGAATGTTTATCACTTAAACTTAATTATAGCTGATGCCAGCAAACCTGTCTTTAGAAAATAGCGTCTTAAAGCTTAAAGGGCCTGTCACATTCGGTCTCACTAAAATATATATTTTTATTCCAATTTTGTCTTTTTACTTTTGTTTCTGCACTGACCCCTAGTGGACATTGGTTTATATGACTGTGTGTTATGTAACCACCTACAAACCTTATTTTATTCCTAGTCAAGTTTGTCTCTGCAATTAAGATATACCCCAAATAATACAACTACTATGTCGCTACTACCACTAATGATATGATACACAATTGGCTAGATTACGAGTTTTAGGTTATGAGGGGTGCGGTGCTAACTTGCACGTTATTGTCACTGCTCACTTCCCTACAGCGCTGGTATTACAGGTTTATAAAAACCCGGCATTAGCAGGCAAGAAGCTAGCGTAGAGCAAAATTGAGCTTCATACCTCACTCCAATACCAGCGCTGCTGAAAGCCGCGATGAGCTGGTTTTACGTGCTCGTGCATGATTTCCCCATAGACATCAATGGGGAGAGCCGGCTGAAAAAAAGCCTAACACCTGCAAAAAAGCAGCGTAAAGCTTCGTAACACAGCCCCATTGATTCCTATGGGGAAACTAAATATATGTTTACACCTAACACCCTAACATGAACCCCGAGTCTAAACACCCCTAATCTTACACTTGTTATTAATCTTATATCTCCGACACCTACATTATACTTATTAACCCCTAATCTGCCGCTCCGGACATCGCCACCACTATAATAAACATATTAACCCCTAAACCGCCTCACTCCCGCATCACAAACACTAGTTAAATATTATTAACCCCTAATCTGCCGCCCCTAACATCGCCGCCACCTACCTACATTTATTAACCCATAATCTGCCGTCCCCAATGTCGCAGCCACTATACTAAATTTATTAACCCCTAAACCTAATTCTAACCCTAACACCCCCTAACTTAAATATAATTAAAATAAATCTAAATAAAACCTACTATCATTAAACTAAATACTTACCTGTAAAATAAACCCTAAGCTAGCTACAATATAACTAATAGTTACATTGTAGCTAGCTTAGGGTTTATTTATTTTTTTTTTATTTTTTTTTTTTATAATAATTTTTATTGAGGAATATTCAAAGGCATACAATAGTCATAAAAACAGGTTCTTACATTGCATGTCACATACAGTAAGGTTTAGTGTTACGTGAATGAAAAGACAAACACAGGAAATAAACATAAGTGTAACAATTTACATATCATGCAACCATGATATACATAGAATGCCAAACAGTGAGATGCCTTTTAAATAAAATACTAGGCCACTCTTGGACCATCACAAGCATTAAGATAAAAGAAGGCATGTGCAAACGAAGGAGACCACTTGTGGATCTCGTTAGTAAACCTCAGTTTTTTATAATTTTATCTCATACTAATATGAATAGTGTGTAGGTTAGGTAAAGTGCCAAAGGGATAATATTATTACGTGCATATATATATATATATATATTTGGACAATCTTGCGTAGGTTAAGAGAGAAATAAAACTGAGTATAATGATAACCTGCAAGATTTTGCTAGAAAGGAGGGTAAATAGGGTGCGGTATATGTAAGAGAAACCGCATATTCAGTCCTCCCACTAGGGGAGGCATATTAGGTGGAGTGGGGGGGGGTGGAGGTGATGGGTTATCTATGAGAAGCAGACAAGAGATGTCAGTATGTCTTCTGAATTTGCCAAACAGATGCACATGAAATGGGTTGTAATTGGGCTAACTCCTATAGGTGGTTGTTTAAACTAGGTAGGTAATATATGATATAAAGAATATATAAAACCATAGGTTAATTGCAGTTGTGTGACGAGAAAAACCGCTTTAAAGACTCAGGATGAATCCAGCCTATCCTGAGTTCTATAGTATGGGGGGGGGTACGGAGGTCATTATGTCTGTTGAACCGGAGCTCCTCTTTTCATAGGTACTTAACGTTAAACATGACTTACCCAGTAATTGTGATATGTATAGTACACCTCATAGTTGCAGTCGGCTCAAAATACTGAGCGGTGTGTAAAAGGAAGCCATAGAAGCACTAGTGTCGTGCAGAATTAACTCCACAAATTGTGACATGGAAATCCACATAGTCACTATAATAACCCAATTGCTACCAGGTCAAGATATGTAAGATAGTGACGGAAAAATTAAATCTGCCACAGGACACGGGCCCTATGCCCTGCGGCAGTAAAGATAAGAGTCTAATAGGCAGTTGAATACGTTACATATACTGGTATGTGGAGAGCTATTAAGCTTCTATATAAATGTGAATAGGAGGTGACAGAAGACATGAGAACAGGACATATAGCTCAGAGAATGAAAACATATATAGGATCTGTCATAATAAAACTAACAGAGCTAACATATTATGGCTGAAGAGTGTTAGTACCAAAATATTAATGTCAGGCACCATCACACTGGTACAAATACGTTACATATACTGGTATGTGGAGAGCAATTAAGCTTCTATATAAATGTGAATAGGAGGTGACAGAAGACATGAGAACAGGACACATAGCTCGGAGAATGAGAACATATATAAAATCTGTCATAATAAAACTATCAGAGCTAACATATTATGGCTAAAGAGTGTTAGTACCAAAACATCAATGTCAGGCACTATCCTGCTGGTACATTCATAAACTCACAGTGGGATATAGCAAGAGCTTAATACTAGTTCTAAACAAACAGTGTAAAGCAGGATATTTAAAAACAAGTGCTGTTATGCATTAATTCTGGAGTCATTTTTAAAGGTATTTAGAACAGTGTACTATAGATTGAAATTACTAAGATCTAGGCTTATTAATTATATTCATAACAGACAAATCTCAAACTAAATATAGGTATGCAATCCATATGAACTAAATAATACATAAGAACAGAGGATGAAATATGGAGAAAGGCAAATCTGCAGCAGAGTATGCTTAGGTTAATAGTCTGTCAGTAACAAAGTATTGTAAGCACTACATTGAGTTCAAATAAAAACTATGCATCAGTTATAAATAAAAAGTAGGTAGACATATGTTTCATATGTAACATTCAACATAAAGTTCTAGAAGAAAAAATAAAGAGAGACAAAAATATAAATATAAAATTTGAGCCTCAAAAAGTACTGAAATGTCGAATCAGATCTGCAGATCTTCATTGGTAACAGTATTGTCCTTCCACTTCGTATTATATAAAACAAAAGATGTGCCTGAGTTAACGCTTAAATACAATAGAAGTGAATCATAGAGTAGAGCAAACAAATGTTATACCCAAATACATCTATATTTATGGAATAGATAGTCAATATCCTGAAGTACTTTTCAGCACGATTTACATTGAAATGCCCACCATAAAACACAGTAAATCTACCAATGGAGATCCATATGTTAACTTGTGCATAAATATTACCCTAGATGAAATGACCACCATCTCAATAAATTGTCCTAAAGGGTAATATACTCCAAAAAAAACAAAGTCTCTTAGCCGATCCCCTGTTTCTTTAGTTGCTGCTGTGTGCCTATGGAAACAAAGGGATATATGCATCCATATTTAATTAGTGCCAATAGAGCGTTACAGAGACGTGTGGAGCTGGTGTTTACAATTAACTGTCTCCCGACATGTATAGGACCATCCTTAATGCCACTAGAAAATGTCTCCAGTAAGTATCTCAAGATACTATCATTGCTGTAGCCGCCATTTGCTGAAAGCGCAGGAAGATAAGAACTCACCGCGATCGCTTTGATTGCTCTGTAACCAGACTCCGGTTCACTGAATGCAGTCATATCAGGTGAAATCACAGCACAATGCTGAGACTGGCTTTTAATAGGTGCCTGTGATGTATCTGTACCCTGCTCAGGTTCGAAGTCAACTGTGTCAGCCGCCACCCCATCTATCTCATCCTCCTCGGTTCTCAGAGTTGGGTCAGTCCTAGGAGCTTGTATGGTATACTGCATGTGTACCTCCGAACATTCTCTCCATGCTTTCACCACACTAGTCTCAAGGCTCACAAAATGGCTACGCAGCAGGCAGTGCATTGCCTCTAGGAAAGCGCTGCTGTAAAGTTCCATCGTGATTGCTCTTCACTTCCCCCGCTTCTGTACAGGGCCGCCTCTCGAATGAGTGGGATAAATGATCAGAGTAATACAGTCACTTTGACCGGGTCTCCACAGGATCCTGAGACATGGCTGTTCTATGGGGTGCCCCCACGAGGGTCTCTCAAAAAATTAGCTGTTTCCCCTGTCGCAAATATTTCTTAGTCTCCGTTCTTCTTGTCTAAGTGCCTTAATACTTTTACCAAACTATAGGTAGCAAATTTGACTGGCCAAAGTGGTCAATTATATTTTTATAGATAGTAGTTAGCAGGAGCTATGAGATTGTGTGACCGCTCCGTCTCAGTGCTGGCTCCGCCCCCCCGGGTTTATTTTTATTTCACAGGCAAGTTTGTATTTATTTTAACTAGGTAGACTAGTTAGTAAATAGTTATTAACTATTTACTAACTACCTAGCTAAAATAAATGCAAATTTACCTGTAAAATAAAACCTAACCTGAGTTACACTAACACCTAACCTTACACTACAATTAAATAAATTACCTAAATTAAATACAATTACCTAAATTAAATACAATTACCTAAATTACAAAAACAAACAAACACTAAATTACACAAAATAAAAAAAGAAATTATCAGATATTTAAACTAATTATACCTAATCTAATAGCCCTATCAAAATAAAAAAAGCCCATCCAAAATAAAAAAAAAAAACCTAGCCTAAACTAAACTAAACTACCAATAGCCCTTAAAAGGGCCTTTTGCTGGGCATTGCCCCAAAGAAGTCAGCTCTTTTACCTGTAAAAAAAATACAAACACCCCCCCAACAGTAAAACCCGCCACCCACACAGCCAACCCCCCAAATAAAATCCTAACTAAAAAAAACTAAGCTCCCCTTTGCCTTGAAAAGGGCATTTGTATGGGCATTGCCCTTAAAAGGGCATTTAGCTCTTTTTCAATTGCCCAAACCCTAATCTAAAAATAAAACCCACCCATAACCCTTAAAAATAAACTAACACTAACCCCGAAGATCGACTTACAGTTTTGAAAGACCGGACATCCATCCTAAACGAAGCCGGCAGAAGTCTTCATCCAAGTGACAAGAAGTCCTCAACAAAGCCGGGAGAAGTCTTCATCGAAGCCGGCAGAATTGGTCCTCCAGACGGCGTCTTCTATCTTCATCCATCCGGCGTGGAGCGGGTCCATCTTCAAAACATCCGGCGCGGAGCATCATCTTCAATCGAAGTCTTCTTCCAGAATGAAGGTTCCTTTAAGTGACGTCATCCAAGATGGTGTCCCTTGAATTCCGATTGGCTGATATAATTCTATCAGCCAATCGGAATAAAAGGAGAAAAATCCTATTGGCTGATTGAGCTCGCATTATATTGGCTAATAGAACAAAGAATAGAATAAAACAACATAAAAAAATAATTTACAGTAGTACTGTCTATAATATATGAGCAAATCTGTGACGTCAGTATTTCTAAATCTTCTTATCCATTATTCTATAATATACACTTAAGTTTCCTAAAGTTAAAGAAATAAGCTCATGATAGTGAATTAGTGTAAAAACAACCACGTTCCTGGAGGTCATAGCACATTACTCACAAAATAACACATTGTTTTGTGCATGTTAAAATCATTTTTACAAACAGCTTTTTTATTATGAAATGCCTTCCTCATAAGTACATACATTCTGCACTGCAGACTAACAGGAGCTTCTTAATGCTGAAGATCAGCCAAGATAGTAATTTAAAAGCTTGTAAGTAGACGTTTTCCTGTTCATGCCCATGAGAATGGAGAATGCTTCTCCTGAACTAAATAAGGTAAAATACAAAGATAATACATGAATTTTTCTCCTTGACTATTAACATAAATGGGTCAATATCCCCCACAAACCTCTGGATATTAGCTAACCATGGCTAATTCATATATTAAAATTCATATTTGTCTTTGACTTGAAACACCTTTTTAATTCATATCTGCATAACTTATTCAGTGCTGAAGTGTAATAACTGTTAACACAGTTTTTCTATAAAATTTTCTCTTTTTGTTCTATATAAACTTGTGGCTAATCCATTGTTATTAAGGGTCCATTCATTCATATTTCACCTTGTGTTGCTAAGCTTTTTTGTAAAGAAAACAGAGAGATATTTCAAAGAAAAGTATTGTATGTCTGCCTCTCTGCTAGAAACCTATTGACTTATTTCTAACTTTATGTTTCCTGCCTTTGCATTTTTAATAAACAGTAACTATATATTTATAATTGTTCTGAAGAAATTTTAAAAAACTTTAAATATATTTTTCATATATTTTATTATTTGAGAAAAATTCCAGTCTTGCTTTTGCACGTAAGATTGTAATGCAGCAAGAAATAGGTTTTTCATCTACAACTATAGAGGTTTTTTTTATTAGAACACAAAAAGTCAGCAAAAATCTTTAAAGAACAGTGGCCAAAAATAACCTTTGGATGCTTATCGTGGTCTTTGGTGACAGTGAGGTCTTTCCAGTTTAATCATCAACCCTGAAATAAACCACCTATGTAATGTGTTTTGCCCACATAAACACCCCCAGATCTTTCCTTGGGATAATTAATTAATATACGGCTAGATTACGAGTTTTGTCGGTAATGGTGTGCGGTGCTAACGAGCAGTTTATGCTCACCGCTCACCTACAGACAACGCTGGTATTACGGGTTTTTACAAACCCGGCGTTAGCCGCAGAAAAGTGAGCGGAGAGCAAAATTTAGCTCCACATCTCACCTCAATACCAGCGCTGCTTACGTTAGTGGTGAGCTGGTAAAACGTGCACGATTTCCCCATAGGAATCAATGGGGGAGTGCCGGTTGAAAAAAAACCTAACACCTGCAAAAAAGCAGCGTAAAGCTCCTAACGCAGCCCCATTGATTCCTATGGGGAAATACATTTTATGTCTACACCTAACACCCTAACATGAACCCGAGTCTAAACACCCCTAATATTACACTTATTAACCCCTAATCTGCCGTCCCAGATATCGCCGACACCTGCATTATATTATTAACCCCTTAAACTGCCGCTCCGGACACCGCCGCCACCTACATTATACTTATGAACCTCTAATCTGCTGCCCCCAACATCGCCGACACCTACATTATATTTATTAACCCCTTATCTGCCGCCCCCAATGTCGCCGCAACCTACCTACAATTATTAACCCCTAATCTGCCGCCCCCCATAGTCGCCACCACTATATTAAAGTTATTAACCCCTAAAACTAAGTCTAACCCTAACCCCCCCTAACTTAAATATAATTTAAATAAATCTAAATAAAATTTCTACAATTAACTAAATTATTCCTATTTAAAACTAAATACTTACCTATAAAATAAACCCTAAAATAGCTTCTTTTATTTTTATTTTACAGGCAACTTTGTATTTATTTTAACTAGCTAGAATAGTTACTAAATAGCTATTAACTATTTAATAGCTACCTAGTTAAAATAAATACAAATTTACCTGTAAAATAAAACCTAACCTAAGTCACAATTACATCTAACACTACACTATAATTAAATTAATTCCCTAAATTAACTATCATTAAATACAATTAAATAAAATTATCTAAAGTACGAAAAAACCCACTAAATTACAGAAAATAATAAAATAATTACAAGTTTTTAAAACTAATTACACCTAATCTAATCCCCCTAATAAAATAAAAAAGCCCCTCAAAATAATAAAAGCCCTACCCTATACTAAATTACAAATAGTCCTTAAAAGGGCCTTTTATGAGGCATTGCCCCAAAGTAATCAGCTCTTTTACCTGTAAAAAAAGTACAATACCCCCCTACATTAAAACCCACCACCCACGCACCCAACCCTACTCTAAAACCCACCCAATACCCCCTTAAAAAACCTAACAATAACCTCTTGAAGATCACCTACCTTGAGAAGTCTTCACCCAACCGTGCCGAAGTCCTCAACGAAGCTGGGCGAAGTGGTCCTCCAGACGGGCAGAAGTCTTCATCCAGACTGCATCTTCTATCTACTATAGATACTCATATCAGTATCTGTCAAGGGCTTATGGGACTATATTGATAGGTGTGGCTTCTAGCTAATCGGATTCTTTCTTTGGGGATATCAATTTGGTTTTATACTTCCCCCCTCTGTACCCTTTGTGCACTTTCTTTTACTTGGACCCTTGAGTATGGATATTATTTGGGCAAAACTACCATGTGTTTTGATGAGGTTGATGGCTGTGCCTCTTTCTTTTTAGCTCTCAGAACATTTTGAGGATTGGGTATATTTAGTGCTGAGACTTTTTCTTCTTGACTTTGTGTGGTAGTATCTATATCTGGGGAATCATAGTCATATTCGGTCTCACTAAAATATATATTTTTATTCCAATTTTGTCTTTTTACTTTTGTTTCTGCACTGACCCTTAGTGGACATTGGTTTATATGATTGTGTGTTATGTAAACACCTACAAACCTTATTTTATTCCTAGTCAAGTTTGTCTCTGCAATTAAGATATACCCCAAATAATACAACTACTATGTTGCTACTACCACTAATAATATGATACACAATTGGCTAGATTACGAGTTTTACGTTATGAGGGGTGCGGTGCTAACTTGCACGTTATTGTCACTGCTCACTTCCCTACAGCGCTGGTATTACAGGTTTATAAAAACCCGGCATTAGCAGGCAAGAAGTGAGCGTAGAGCAAAATTGAGCTCCATACCACACTCCAATACCAGCGCTGCTTAAAGCCGCGGTAAGCTGATTTTACGTGCTCATGCACAATTTCCCCATAGACATCAATGGGGAGAGCCGGCTGAAAAAAAGCCTAACACCTGCAAAAAAGCAGCGTAAAGCTCCGTAACACAGCCCCATTGATTCCTATGGTGGAAACAAAATTTATATTTACACCTAACACCCTAACATGAACCCCGAGTCTAAACACCCCTAATCTTACACTTGTTGTTAATCTTACATCGCCGACACCTACATTATACTTATTAACCCCTAATCTGCCGTCCTGCTCCGGACATCGCCACCACAATAATAAACATATTAACCCCTAAACTGCCACACTCCCACATCACAAACACTATTTAAATATTATTAACCGCTAATCTGCCACCCCTAACATCGCCGCCTACCTACATTTATTAATCCATAATCTGCCGTCCCCAACGTCGCAGCCACTATACTAAATTTATTAACCCCTAAACCTAATTCTAACCCTAACCCCCCTAACTTAAATATAATTAAAATAAATCTAAATAAAACCTACGATCATTAAACTAACTACTTACCTGTAAAATAAACCCTAAGCTAGCTACAATATAACTAATAGTAGAAATATAACTAACATTGTAGCTAGCTTAGGGTTTATTTGAATTTCACAGGCAAGTTTGTATTTATTTTAACTAGGTAGACTAGTTAGTAAATAGTTATTAACCATTGACTAACTACCTAGCTAAAATAAATACAAATTTACCTGTAAAATAAAACCTAACCTGAGTTACACTAACACCTAACCTTACACTAAAATTAAATAAATTACCTAAATTAAATACAATTACCTAAAATACAAAAACAAACAAACACTAAATTACACAAAATAAAAAAAAGAAATGATCAGATATTTAAACTAATTACACCTAATCTAATAGCCCTATCAAAATAAAAAAGCTTATCCAAAATAAAAAAAAAAAACCTAGCCTAAACTAAACTACCAATAGCCCTTAAAAGGGCCTTTTGCTGGGCATTGCCCCAAAGAAATCAGCTCTTTTACCTGTAAAAAAATGCAAACACCCCCACAACAGTAAAACCCACCACCCACACAACCAACCCCCCCAAATAAAATCCTAACTAAAAAAAACCTAAGCTCCCCATTGCCCTGAAAAGGGCATTTGGATGGGCATTGCCCTTAAAAGGGCATTTAGCTCTTTATCAATTGCCCAAACCCTAATCTAAAAATAAAACCCACCCAATAAACCCTTAAAAAAAAACTAACACTAACCCCCGAAGATCGACTTACAGTTTTGAAGACCGGACATCCATCCTAAACGAAGCCGGGAGAAGTCTTCATCCAAGCGACAAGAAGTCCTCAACAAAGCCGGAAGAAGTCTTCATCAAAGACGGCAGAAGTGGTCTTCTATCTTCATCCATCTGGTGCGGAGCGGGTCCATCTTCAAGACATCCGGCACGGAGTATCATCTTCAATCGAAGTCTTCTTCCAGAATGAAGGTTCCTTTAAGTGACGTCATCCAAGATGGCGTCCCTTGAATTCTGATTGGCTGATATAATTCTACCAGCCAATCTGAATATAAAGGTGAAAAAATCATATTGGCTGATTGAGCTCGCATTCTATTGGCTAATAGAACAAAGAATAGAATAAAACAATATAAAATAATAATTTACAGTAGTACTGTCTATAATATATGAACAAATCTGTGACGTCAGTATTTCTAAATCTTCTTATCCATTATTCTATAATATACACTTAAGGTTCCTAAAGTTAAAGAAATAAGCTCATGATAGTGAATTAGTGTAAAAACAACCACTTTCCTGGAGGTCATAGCACATTACTCACAAAATAACACATTGTTTTGTGCATGTTAAAATCATTTTTACAAACAGCTTTTTTTTATGAAATGCCTTCCTCATAAGTACATACATTCTGCACTGCAGACTACCAGGAGCTTCTTAATGCTGAAGATCAGCCAAGATAGTAATTTAAAAGCTTGTAAGTAGACGTTTTCCTGTTCATGCCCATCAGAATGGAGAATGCTTCTCCTGAACTAAATAAGGTAAAATACAAAGATAATACATGAATTTTTCTCCTTGACTATTAACATAAATGGGTCAATATCCCCCACAAACCTCTGGATATTAGCTAACCATGGCTAATTCATATATTAAAATTCATATTTGTCTTTGACTTGAAACACCTTTTTAATTCATATCTGCATAACTTATTCAGTGCTGAAGTGTAATAACTGTTAACACAGTTTTTCTATAAAATTTTCTCTTTTTGTTCTATATAAACTTGTGGCTAATCCATTGTTATTAAGGGTCCATTCATTCATATTTCACCTTGTGTTGCTAAGCTTTTTTGTAAAGAAAACAGAGAGATATTTCAGAGAAAAGTATTTTATGTCTGCTTCTCTGCTAGAAACCTATTGACTTATTTCTAACTTTATGTTTCCTGCCTTTGCATTTTTAATAAACAGTAACTATATATTTATAATTGTTCTGAAGAAATTTTAAAAAACTTTAAATATATTTTTCAGATATTTTATTATTTGAGAAAAATTCCACAGTCTTGCTTTTGCACGTAAGATTGTAATGCAGCAAGAAATAGGTTTTTCAACTACAACTATAGAGGTTTATTTTATTAGAACCCAAAAACGCAGCAAAAATCTTTAAAGAACAGTGGCCAAAAATAACCTTCGGATGCTTATCGTGGTCTTTGGTGACAGTGAGGTCTTTCCAGTTCAATCATCAACCCTGAAATAAACCACCTATGTAATGCGTTTTGCCCACATAAACACCCCCATATCTTTCCTTGGGATAATTAATTAATATACGGCTAGATTACGAGTTTTGTCGGCAATGGTGTGCGGTGCTAACGAGCAGTTTATGCTCACTGCTCACCTACAGACAACGCTGGTATTACGGGTTTTTACAAACTCGGCGTTAGCCGCAGAAAAGTGAGCGGAGAGCAAAATTTAGCTCCACATCTCACCTCAATACCAGCGCTGCTTACGTTAGCGGTGAGCTGGTAAAACGTGCACGATTTCCCCATAGGGATCAATGGGGGAGTGCCGGTTGAAAAAAACCTAACACCTGCAAAAAAGCAGCGTAAAGCTCCTAACGCAGCCCCATTGATTCCTATGGGGAAATACATTTTATGTCTACACCTAACACCCTAACATGAACCCGAGTCTAAACACCCCTAATATTACACTTATTAACCCCTAATCTGCAGTCCCAGACATCGCCGACACCTGCATTATATTATTAACCCCTAATCTGCCGCTCCGGACACCGCCGCCACCTACATTATACTTATGAACCTCTAATCTGCTGCCCCCAACATCGCCGACACCTACATTATATTTATTAACCCCTAATCTGCTGCCCCCAATGTCGCTGCAGCCTACCTACAATTATTAACCCCTAATCTGCCGCCCCCCATAGGCGCCACCACTATATTAAAGTTATTAACCCCTAAAACTAAGTCTAACCCTAACCCCCTAACTTAAATATAATTTAAATAAATCTAAATAAAATTTCTACAATTAACTAAATTATTCATATTTAAAACTAAATACTTACCTGTAAAATAAACCCTAAAATAGCTACAATATAACTAATAGTTACATTGTAGCTAGCTTAGGTTTTAGTTTTATTTTACAGGCAACTTTGTATTTATTTTAACTAGGTAGAATAGTTACTAAATAGTTATTAACTATTTAATAGCTACCTAGTTAAAATAAATACAAATTTACCTGTAAAATAAAACCTAACCTAAGTTACAATTACACCTAACACTACACTATAATTAAATTAATTCCCTAAATTAACTATCATTAAATACAATTAAATAAAATTATCTAAAGTACGAAAAAAAACAAACACTAAATTACAGAAAATAATAAAATAATTACAAGTTTTTTAAACTAATTACACCTAATTTAATCCCCCTAATAAAATAAAAAAGCCCCCCAAAATAATAAAAGCCCTACCCTATACTAAATTACAAATAGCCCTTAAAAGGGCCTTTTGCGGGGCATTGCCCCAAAGTAATCAGTTCTTTTACCTGTAAAAAAAGTACAATACCCCCCTACAATAAAACCCACCACCCACACACCCAACCCTACTCTAAAAACCACCCAATACCCCCTTAAAAAAACATAACACTAACCTATTGAAGATCACCCTACCTTGAGAAGTCTTCACCCAACCGGGCCAAAGTCCTCAACGAAGCCGGGGCGAAGTGGTCCTCCAGACAGGCAGAAGTCTTCATCCAAGCTGGGAAGAAGAGGTCTGACAGACGGGCAGAAGTCCTCATCCAGACGGCATCTTCTATCTTCATCCATCCGGAGTGGAGCAGGTCTATCTTCAAGACATCCGACGCAGAGCATCCTCTTCTTTCTTCATCCGACGACTGAATGAAGGCTCCTTTAAATGACGTCATCCAAGATGGCGTCCCTTCAGTTCAGAATTCTATCAGCCAATCGGAATTAAAGTAGAAAAAATCCTATAGGATGATGCAATCAGCCAATATGATTGAAGTTCAATCCTATTGGCTGATTGGAACAGCCAATATGATTGAGCTTGCATTCTATTGGCTGATTGGAACAGTCAATAGAATGGGAGCTAAATCCTATTGGCTGATTGCATCAGCCAATAGGATTTTTTCTACCTTAATTCCGATTGGCTGATAGAATTCTATGAGCCAATCGGAATTGAAGGGACGCCATCTTGGATGACGTCATTTAAAGGAACCTTCATTCAGTCGTCGGATGAAGAAAGGGCTATTTGTAATTTAGTATAGGGTAGGGCTTTTTATTATTTTGGGGGGCTTTTTTATTTTATTAGGGAGATTAGATTAGGTGTAATTAGATTAAAAAACTTGTAACTATTTTATTATTTTCTGTAATTTTGTGGTGGTTTTTCGTACTTTAGATAATTTTATTTGATTGTATTTAATTGTAGTTAATTTAGGGAATTAATTTAATTATAGTGTAGTGTTAGGTGTTAGTGTAACTTAGGTTAGGTTTTATTTTACAGGTACTTTTGTATTTATTTTAGCTAGGTAGTTATTAAATAGTTAATAACTATTTAATAACTATTGTACCTAGTTAAAATAAATACAAAGTTGCCTGTAAAATAAAAATAAACCCTAACAGCTAGATTTAGAGTTTGGCGGTAGCCGTGAAAACCAGCGTTAGAGGCTCCTAACGCTGGTTTTGGGCTACCGCTGGTATTTAGAGTCAGTCAGGAAAGGGTCTAACGCTCACTTTGCAGCCGCAACTTTTCCATACCGCAGATCCCCTTACGTCAATATCCTATCTTTTCAATGGGATCTTTCTAACGCCGACACCTACATAATATTTATTAACCCCTAATCTGCCGCCCCCAACGTCGCCGCCACCTACCTACACTTATTAACCCCTAATCTGCCGACCGGACCTCACCGCTACTATAATAAATGTATTAACCCCTAATCCTCCTCACTCCCGCCTCAATAACCCTATAATAAATAGTATTAACCCCTAATCTGCCCTCCCTAACATCGCCAACACCTAACTTCAAGCATTTACCCCTAATCTGCCGACCGGAGCTCACCGCTACTCTAATACATTTTTTAACCCCTAAAGCTAATTCTAACCCTAACCCTAACACCCCCCTAAGTTAAATATAATTTTTATCTAACGAAATAAATTAACTCTTATTAAATAAATTATTCCTATTTAAAGCTAAATACTTACCTGTAAAATAAACCCTAATATAGCTACAATATAAATAATAATTATATTGTAGCTATTTTAGGATTAATATTTATTTTACAGGCAACTTTGTATTTATTTTAACCAGGTACAATAGCTATTAAATAGTTAATAACTATTTAATAGCTACCTAGTTAAAATAATTACAAAATTACCTGTAAAATAAATCCTAACCTAATTTACAATTAAAACTAACACTACACTATCAATAAATTAATTAAATAAAATACCTACAATTATCTACAATTAAACCTAACACTACACTATCAATAAATTAATTAAATACAATACCTACAAATAAATACAATTAAATAAACTAACTAAAGTACAAAAATAAAAAAGAACTAAGTTACAAAAAATAAAAAAATATTTACAAACATTAGAAAAATATTACAACAATTTTAAACTAATTACACCTACTCTAAGCCCCCTAATAAAATAACAAAGACCCCCAAAATAAAAAAATGCCCTACCCTATTCTAAAATTAAAATAGAAAAGCTCTTTTACCTTACCAGCCCTGAAAAGGGCCCTTTGTGGGGCATGCCCCAAAGAATTCAGCTCTTTTGCAAAAGTGTAATCTGTCCGACGGCGCTAACTATCAAGACCAAGGCTTCTATAACAATTGGGTCTCTAGATACCCAAAAAAAGAACAAAGAGATGGGGTGTGTTAGGAGCGCCTAATAAAAGGCTAGGTCTAAATATAGGGTATAGACTAAAAGTGTCAGTTTGTACACTATAAGGATCCTACAATGGTATAATAATGGGATCTTTAAATAATACAATTTAACAGGTTTAATATCACATATAATAACAGCAGAAAATCACAGGTTAAAAAAGCATAAAAGTATATGGATCCATGATACTTAATAAAAACAATAACAATAAAAATAATCCAACAATGGCATTAATATTGATGCAAGGACAATGATACTTAATAAAAACGATTGCAATAAAAACAATTGCAATAAAAATAATCCAAAAATGGCATTAATATTGATGCAAAGACAAATAGAAAAGTAAAAACAGTAAAGTAATATAAATGAAATGCAATAAAATACAATAAGTGACTGTGTGCGATGTCTAGTAAAAATCAATAAGATATACAGTGGAAATTATGTATCAAACATGTATAAAAACATATAGAAAAAATACAATAGATTGAAAGTCCTGTGAAAAGTGAATCCGGTGAAAAAAGTATATGTGGAAATGTCAATAAAAAATATAAGAAATGAAAAATATATGTGTCAAAAATCCAAAAAACAGTGGAAACAATCTATATGAGTAGATTAGGATATCCTCATGATCCAAATGTCAATCCAAAAGCACGTATGTAAATCCAATATTGTGATAGTAATAAAAAGTGTTCCTACAGTAAAAAATCCAATAAAAACAAATCAAAGATGTCGTATATCAGAAAGTCAAAAACAGTGATCACTAGTTGATAAAAATATGTAAACAAACTTCATAAAAAATAAGCTTCATTAAAATATATGAGAAACAAAAAGACCAAAAAACAAATCCTGTGAAAAAATATAGAAAATCCAATCCCTGTGAAAAAAAGAAAAAAATACAACATAGAGTAGTAATGTTTAAAATATGCTTGCAATTATAGGAATAAAACTCACCATATATGCCAACGCGTTTCGGCCCACCAATAGGGCCTTTTTCAAGACTGATATATGGTTGGTGAGAAAGCTTGTTATATACCTGTTTGGATTAAAAAATTGCGCCAAAATTGCCCCAATTGCGCCAAAAAGTGACCTTATGAACCGAAGTAGAATTCAACCGGAAGTGGGGAATATTAGTTGTTAATGAGATTGGGTATATCGCTTTATGATATTAAAATAATTAGTTTGGCCCATCGTGTCATATTATAATAGTGATCTACTTGTAGTGCCATCATATATAGGTATTTCTGTAAGGCTGAATGTGTATCTTAATGCCTGTAACATTGCTAGTTACCTTATTGCGCTAAAAAAACGGATATCCGGTTCCGCCGCTAAACCCGGAAGTTGATGGAAACCGGATGTTGACGAAACCGGAAGTTGACGAAAAACCGGAAGTCGGTATATTTCGTCAAAACCGGAACAGACCTATGAGGGGGTAAACATGTGTCTGGTGTATTAATCAGTGCACATCTCTTATATTGGGAACAAAACGGAAAAGGTGTATTGTGGCTCTTGTTACTATCGATTAATTAGTATACATCATTGGATATTAGTAATTATGGTACTGAATAAAAACGTTTTATAATTGATATTTAGTCCTTTTTATAAAATATGTAATCTTCCACCTGGTATTAAAGATAAATCTCTTCCCATGAACCTATGATGTAGTATCTGTGTCTTGTGTATAGTCCTATTAGAAAATAATAGGACCTAGATATCAATTATATATAAGGGTTCTGTAAGTATAAATCTCATACATAATTAGAAGTGTGGATGGGTCATTCTAATTATGACCTGTCTGTTAATGTATAACTATTATCTGTTCATACGGTATTCACGATAAAGATTTTAGTAAATCCAGACTGCTAGACAATAATAAAGAAATCAATATAATATCATTAATATAATAATAAAGAGATCAATATAATATAATTATGAAAACATTAGCTCCAAAAAATGACAAGAATAGGGGGATTGTGCCTCCTGACCATTCATCAAATGGGAGGACTATATGTACTATAGTATTATATACTGGTAAAGTTATTAAGACCTGGACTTCTGGTAAGTTTATGAGGATAGGGGGAGTAACCTCTTCATATAAATGTCCGTGCCTATTAAAAAGTGTGACAGGTGTTGAGTATATAAAGTCATTTATTTCAGATGTAATAGATGGGATAAGTCCTCCTTATTATTGAGGCCCTTTGGGTAAAGACAGTCAAGTTCGTAGATCCATCTTGATTCGGCTACAAGAAGTCTCCTTTCATAATCACCACCTCTCCAATTTGGTTTCACTCGTTGGATTCCATAATAGTTGAAATCTTTGAGACTGCATTTATGGTGAGTGGTGAAATGTTTATACATGGCAGTTTCTGTGTTGCCGTGTTCGACTTGTAAGATGTGTTCTCGAATCCTGTCTTTTAGTAATCTTGAGGTTTGGCCCACATATTGCAGTCCACAGCTGCATTGAATTACGTATATTACACCTTTGCTGGTACATTTTATTAGGTCTTTAATTAGATGTTCCTTCTTAGAGTGATTAGATTTGAATTTCTTAATCTTAAGACCTCTTTTACACGCTTTACAATTTATGCAAGGGAAGAAACCTTTGATTATTTTGCCAAACACATCTTGTGTTCCTGTTGTTCTTGAGCGTGGAACACTAGGTGATAGCATGTTCCTTAAGTTGTCTGATTTCCTATAGATGAATTTTGGTTTGTCTGCCAGTATTTCCCCTATGGTGTCGTCATTCTTCAATAGCGGCCAATTCTTCTCAATTATTCTTTCTATTAGATGTCGGTTCTCACAGTATTGCGTGATGAATGCTACATCAATAGTATTCTTGTCATTCGATGTCTTATTTCTCTTGTCTTTATATTGGAGCAATTCCAGCAGCTCTTCTGCCTGTAAAAAAAAAACCATACAATACCCCCCCAACATTACAACCCACCACCCACATACCCCTAATCTAACCCAGACCCCCCTTAAATAAACCTAACACTAAGCCCCTGAAGATCTCCCTACCTTGTCTTCCCAATGCCGGGTTCACCGATCGATCCAGAAGAGCTCCTCCGATGTCTTGATCCAAGCCCAAGCGGGGGGCTGAAGATGTCCATGATCCGACTGAAGTCTTCATCCAAGCGGGAGCTGAAGAGGTCCATGGTCGGGCTGAAGTCTTCATACAAGCGGGAGCTGAAGAGGTCCATGATCGGGCTGAAGTCTTCTATCTAGCGGCATCTTCAATCTTCTTTCTTCCGGATCCATGGTCATCCCGCCGACGCGGAACATCCATCTTCACCGACGACTTCCCGACGAATGACGGCTCCTTTAAGGGACGTCATCCAAGATGGCGTCCCTCGAATTCCGATTGGCTGATAGGATTCTATCAGCCAATCGGAATTAAGGTAAGAAAATCAGAATCAAGTTCAATCCGATTGGCTGATCCGATCAGCCAATCAGATTGAGCTCGCATTCTATTGGCTGATCGGAACAGCCAATAGAATGCAAGCTCAATCTGATTGGCTGATCGGATCAGCCAATCGGATTTAACTTGATTCTGATTGGCTGATTCCATCAGCCAATCAGAATTTTCCTACCTTAATTCCGATTGGCTGATAGAATCCTATCAGCCAATTGGAATTCGAGGGACGCCATCTTGGATGACGTCCCTTAAAGGAACCGTCATTCGTCGGGAAGTCGTCAGTGAAGATGGATGTTCCGCGTCGGCGGGATGAACTACATGGATCTGGAAGAAAGAAGATTGAAGATGCCGCTTGATAGAAGACTTCAGTCGGATCATGGACCTCTTCAGCTCCCGCTTGGATGAAGACTTCAGCCGGATCATGGACATCTTCAGCCCCCCGCTTGGGCTTGGATCAAGACATCGGAGGCTCTTCTGGATCGATCGGTGAACCCGGCGTGGTGAAGATAAGGTAGGAAGATCTTCAGGGGCTTAGTGTTAGGTTTATTTAAGAGGGGTTTGGGTTAGATTAGGGGTATGTGGGTGGTGGGTTGTAATGTTGGGGGGGGTATTGTATGTTTTTTTTTACAGGCAAAAGAGCTGAATTCTTTGGGGCATGCCCCGCAAAGGGCCCTTTTCAGGGCTGGTAAGGTAAAAGAGCTTTTGTATTTTAATTTTAGAATAGGGTAGGGCATTTTTTTATTTTGGGGGTCTTTGTTATTTTATTAGGGGGCTTAGAGTAGGTGTAATTAGTTTAACATTGTTGTAATATTTATTCTAATGTTTGTAAATATTTTTTTATTTTTTGTAACTTAGTTCTTTTTTATTTTTTGTACTTTAGTTAGTTTATTTCATTGTATTTATTTGTAGGTATTGTATTTAATTAATTTATTGATAGTGTAGTGTTAGGTTTAATTGTAGATACTTGTAGCTATTTAATTTAATTAATTTATTGATAATGTAGTGTTAGGTTTAATTGTAACTTAGGTTAGGATTTATTTTACAGGTAATTTTGTAATTATTTTAACTAGGTAACTATTAAATAGTTATTAACTATTTAATAGCTATTGTACCTGGTTAAAATAAATACAAAGTTGCCTGTAAAATAAATATTAATCCTAAAATAGCTACAATATAATTATAATTTATATTTTAGCTATATTAGGGTTTATTTTACAGGTAAATATTTAGCTTTAAATAGTAATAATTTATTTAATAAGAGTTAATTTATTTTGTTAGATTTAAATTATATTTAACTTAGGGGGGTATTAGTGTTAGGGTTAGACTTAGCTTTAGGGGTTAATACATTTATTAGAGTAGCGGTGAGATCCGGTCGGCAGATTAGGGGTTAATTATTGTAGGTAGGTGGAGGCGACGTTGGGGGCGGCAGATTAGGGGTTAATAAATATAATATAGGGGTCGGCGGTGTTAGGGGCAGCAGATTAGGGGTACATAGGTATAATGTAGGTTGCGGCGGTGTACGGAGCGGCAGATTAGGGGTTAATAATAATATGCAGGGGTCAGCGATAGCGGGGGCGGCAGATTAGGGGTTAATAAGTGTAAGGTTAGGGGTGTTTAGACTCGGGGTACATGTTAGGGTGTTAGGTGCAGACTTAGGAAGTGTTTCCCCATAGGAAACAATGGGGCTGCGTTAGGAGCTTAACGCTGCTTTTTTGCAGGTGTTAGGTTTTTTTTCAGCTCAAACAGCCCCATTGTTTTCTATGGGGGAATCGTGCACGAGCACGTTTTTGAAGCTGGCCGTGTCCGTAAGCAACGCTGGTATTTAGAGTTGCAGTGGCGGTAAATATGCTCTACGCTCCCTTTTTTGGAGCCTAACGCAGCCCTTCTGTGAACTCTAAATACCAGCGGTATTTAAAAGGTGCGGGGGAATAAAAGCATGCGTAGCTAATGCACCCATTTGGCCGCAGAACTCTAAATCTAGCCGTAAGATAGCTACAATGTAACTATTAGTTATATTGTAGCTAGCTTAGGGTTTATTTTATAGGTAAATATTTAGTTTTAAATAGGAATAATTTAGTTAATGATAGTAATTTTATTTAGATTTATTTAAATTATATTTAAGTTAGGGGGTGTTAGGGTTAGACTTAGGTTTAGGGGTTAATAACTTTAATATAGTGGCGGCGACGTTGGGGGAGGCAGATTAGGGGTTAATAAATGTAGGTAGGTATCAGCGATGTTAGGGACGGCAGATTAGGGGTTAATAAAATTTAACTAGTGTTTGGGATGCGGGAGTGCAGCGGTTTAGGGGTTAATATATTTATTATAGTGGCGGCGATGTCCGGTTCGGAAGATTAGGGTTTAAAATCTTTATTTTAGTGTTTTTGATGTGGAGGGGCCTCGGTTTAGGGGTTAATAGGTAGTTTATGGGTGATAGTGTACTTTTTAACACTTTAGTTAAGAGTTTTATGCTACGGCGTTAGACCATAAAACTCTTAACTACTGACTTTTAAATGCAGTACCAGGCTTGACAGTAGAGGGTGTACCACTCACTTTTTGGAAGACTTGTAATACCGGCGTTAGGCAAATCCCATTGAAAAAATAGGATACGCAATTGACGTAGGATGATGCAATCAGCCAATATGATTGGAACAGCCAATAGGATTGAGCTTGCATTCGATTTGCTGATTGGAACAACCAATAGAATGGGGGCTAAATCCTATTGGCTGATTGCATCAGCCAATAGGATTTTTTCTACCTTAATTCCGATTGGCTGATAGAATTCTATCAGCCAATCGGAATTGAAGGGACGCCATCTTGGATGACGTCATTTAAAGGAACCTCCATTCAGTCGTCGGATGAAGAAAGGGCTATTTGTAATTTAGTATAGGGTAGGGCTTTTTATTATTTTGGGGGGCTTTTTTATTTTATTAGGGAGATTAGATTAGGTGTAATTAGATTAAAAAACTTGTAATTATTTTATTATTTTCTGTAATTTTGTGGGGTTTTTTCATACTTTAGATAATTTTATTTGATTGTATTTAATTGTAGTTAATTTAGGGAATTAATTTAATTATAGTGTAGTGTTAGGTGTTAGTGTAACTTAGGTTAGGTTTTATTTTACAGGTACTTTTGTATTTATTTTAGCTAGGTAGTTATTAAATAGTTAATAACTATTTAATAACTATTGTACCTAGTTAAAATAAATACAAAGTTGCCTGTAAAATAAAAATAAACCCTAAGATAGCTACAATGTAACTATTAGTTATATTGTAGCTAGCTTAGGGTTTATTTTATAGGTAAATATTTAGTTTTAAATAGGAATAATTTAGTTAATGATAGTAATTTTATTTAGATTTATTTAAATTATATTTAAGTTAGGGGGTGTTAGGGTTAGACTTAGGTTTAGGGGTTAATAACTTTAATATAGTGGCGGCGACGTTGGGGGAGGCAGATTAGGGGTTAATAAATGTAGGTAGGTATCAGCGATGTTAGGGACGGCAGATTAGGGGTTAATAAAATTTAACTAGTGTTTGGGATGCGGGAGTGCAGCGGTTTAGGGGTTAATATATTTATTATAGTGGCGGCGATGTCCGGTTCGGAAGATTAGGGTTTAAAATCTTTATTTTAGTGTTTTTGATGTGGAGGGGCCTCGGTTTAGGGGTTAATAGGTAGTTTATGGGTGTTAGTGTACTTTTTAACACTTTAGTTAAGAGTTTTATGCTACGGCGTTAGACCATAAAACTCTTAACTACTGACTTTTAAATGCAGTACAGACAGTAGAGGGTGTACCACTCACTTTTTGGAAGACTTGTAATACCCGCGTTAGGCAAATCCCATTGAAAAAATAGGATACGCAATTGATGTAAGTGGATTTGCGGTATTTACAAGTCTGGATGAAAAAGTGAGCGGTACACCTGTACCTGCAAGGCTAGTAATACCAGCGGGTGTTAAAAAGCAGCGCTGGGACCTCTCAACGCTGCTTTTTAAGCCTAACGCAAGACTCTAGGCGATAATATATATATAATATCAATGAAACTGGGTTGCTTTTTTCCATTTTTGACAAAAAGCATTTCACGGGTATCATTTTTCAAAATTGAATTCTTGCACATGCTCAGTTCATGTGTTTAAAAAAAAAAGAATCCTTTTTTTAAATTAAACATTTAAAAATATACGGCTAGATTACTAATTTTTCTCGGTAAGGCTTGTTAACACCGGTGTTAACAAGCCTTTTTTTCTCACCGCTCACTTAAGACAACGCTGGTATTACAGGTTTTTCTAAACCCAGCGTTAGCCGGAAAAAAGTGAGCGGAGAGCAAAATTTAGCTACACATCTCACCTCAATACCAGTGCTGCTTACGGTAGCGGTGAGCTGGCTAAACGTGCTCGTGCACGATTTCCCCATAGGAAACAATGGGGCTGAGCTGGCTAAAAAAAAAACCTAACACCTGCAAAAAAGCAGCGTTCAGCTCCTAACGCAGCCCCATTGTTTCCTATGGGAAAATACATTTATGTCTACACCTAACACCCTAACATGAACCCCGAGTCTAAACACCCCTAATATTACACTTATTAACCCCTAATCTGCTGCCCCTGACATCGTCGCCACCTGCATTATATTATTAACCCCTAATCTGCCGCTACGGACACCGCCACCACCTACATTGTACCTATAAACCCCTAATCTGCTGACCCCAACATCGCCGACACCTACATTATATTTATTAACCCTTACTCTGCCGCCCCAACGTCGCCGCAACCTAACTACAATTATTAACCCCTAATCTGCCGCCCCCAACGTCGCCGCCACTATAATAAAGTTATTAACCCCTAAACCTGTCTAACCCTAACCCTAACACCCCCCTAATTTAAATAAAATTTTAAATAATCTTAATAAAATTACTACAATTAAATAAATTAATCCTATTTAAAACTAAATACTTACCTATAATATAAACCCTAAGGCCTAGATTTAGAGTTTGGCGGTAGCCGTGAAAACCAGCGTTAGAGGCTCCTAACGCTGGTTTTAGGCTACCTCCGGTATTTGGAGTCACTCAAAAAAGGGTCTAACGCTCACTTTTCAGCCGCGACTTTTCCATACCGCAGATCCCCTTACGTCAATTGCGTATCCTATCTTTTCAATGGGATTTTTCTAACTCCGGTATTTAGAGTCGTGTCTGAAGTGAGCGTTAGAATTCTAACGACAAAACTCCAGCCGCAGAAAAAAGTCAGTAGTTAAGAGCTTTCTGGGCTAACGCCGGTTCATAAAGCTCTTAACTACTGTGCTCTAAAGTACACTAACACCCATAAACTACCTATGTACCCCTAAACCGAGGCCCCCCCACATCGCCGCCACTCGATTTAATTTTTTTAACCCCTAATCTGCCGACCGCCACCTACGTTATCCTTATGTACCCCTAATCTGCAGCCCCTAACACCGCCGACCCCTATATTATATTTATTAACCCCTAATCTGCCCCCCACAACGTCGCCTCCACCTGCCTATACTTATTAACCCCTAATCTGCCGAGCGGACCGCACAGCTATCATAATAAAGTTATTAACCCCTAATCCGCCTCACTAACCCTATAATAAATAGTATTAACCCCTAATCTGCCCTCCCTAACATCGCCGACACCTAACTTCAATTATTAACCCCTAATCTGCCGACCGGAGCTCACCGCTATTCTAATAAATGTATTAACCCCTAAAGCTAAGTCTAACCCTAACACTAACACCCCCCTAACTTAAATATAATTTAAATCTAACAAAATTAATTAACTCTTATTAAATAAATTATTCCTATTTAAAGCTAAATACTTACCTGTAAAATAAATCCTAATATAGCTAAAATATAAATTATAATTATATTATAGCTATTTTAGGATTAATATTTATTTTACAGGTAACTTTGTATTTATTTTAACCAGGTACAATAGCTATTAAATAGTTAAGAACTATTTAATAGCTAAAATAGTTAAAATAATTACAAAATTACCTGTAAAATAAATCCTAACCTAAGTTACAATTAAACCTAACACTATACTATCATTAAATTAATTAAATAAAATACCTACAATTACCTACAATTAAACCTAACACTACACTATCAATACATTAATTAAATACAATACCTACAAATAACTACAATGAAATAAACTAACTAAAGTACAAAAAATAAAAAAGAACTAAGTTACAAAAAATAAAAAAATATTTACAAACATAAGAAAAATATTACAACAATTTTAAACTAATTACACCTACTCTAAGCCCCCTAATAAAATAACAAAGACCCCCAAAATAAAAAATGCCCTACCCTATTCTAAATTACTAAAGTTCAAAGCTCCTTTACCTTACCAGCCCTGAACAGGGCCCTTTGCGGGGCATGCCCCAAGAAATTCAGCTCTTTTGCCTGTAAAAAAACACATACAATACCCCCCCCAACATTACAACCCACCACCCACATACCCCTAATCTAACCCAAACCCCCCTTAAATACACCTAACACTAAGCCCCTGAAGATCTTCCTACCTTATCTTCACCATACCAGGTATCACCGATCCGTCCTGGCTCCGATATATTCATCTAAGCCCAAGCGGGGGCTAGACATCCATCATCCGACGGCTGAAGAAGTCCAGAAGAGGGTCCAAAGTCTTCATCCTATCCGGGAAGAAGAGTAGATCCGGACCGGCAACCATCATCTTCTAAGCGGCATCTTCTATCTTCATCCGATGAGGACCGGCTCCATCCTGAAGACCTCCACCGCGGACCCATCTTCATCCGGCGACGTCCAACTGAAGAATGACGGTTCCTTTAAGGGACGTCATCCAAGATGGCGTCCCTCGAATTCCTGATTGGCTGATAGGATTCTATCAGCCAATCGGAATTAAGGTAGGAATATTCTGATTGGCTGATGGAATCAGCCAATCAGAATCAAGTTCAATCCGATTGGCTGATCCAATCAGCCAATCAGATTGAGCTCGCATTCTATTGGCTGTTCCGATCAGCCAATAGAATGCAAGCTCAATCTGATTGGCTGATTGGATCAGCCAATCGGATTGATCTTGATTCTGATTGGCTGATTCCATCAGCCAATCAGAATATTCCTACCTTAATTCCGTTTGGCTGATAGAATCCTATCAGCCAATCGGAATTCGAGGGACGCCATCTTGGATGACGTCCCTTAAAGGAACCGTCATTCTTCAGTTGGACGTCGCCGGATTAAGATGGGTCCGCGGTGGAGGTCTTCAGGATGGAGCCGGTCCTCATCGGATGAAGATAGAAGATGCCACTTGGAAGATGATGGTTGCCGGTCCGTTTCTACTCTTCTTCCCGGATAGGATGAAGACTTTGGAGCCTCTTCTGGACCTCTTCAGCCACCGGATGATGGATCGCCAGCCCCCGCTTGGGTTGGATGAAGATTTTGGAGCCAGGACCGATCGGTGATACCCGGTGAGGTGAAGACAAGGTAGGATGATCTTCAGGGGCTTAGTGTTAGGTTTATTTAAGGGGGGTTTGGGTTAGATTAGGGGTATGTGGGTGGTGGGTTGTAATGTTGGGGGGGGGTATTGTATGTTTTTTTTTACAGGCAAAAGAGATGAATTTCTTGGGGCATGCCCTGCAAAGGGCCCTGTTCAGGGCTGGTAAGGTAAAAGAGCTTTGAACTTTAGTAATTTAGAATAGGGTAGGGCATTTTTTATTTTGGGGGGCTTTTTATTTTATTAGGGGGCTTAGAGTAGGTGTAATTAGTTTAAAATTGTTGTAAGATTTTCCTTATGTTTGTAAATATTTTTTTATTTTTTGTAACTTAGTTCTTTTTTAGTTTTTGTACTTTAGTTAGTTTATTTCATTGTAGTTATTTGTAGATATTGTATTTAATTAATGTATTGATAGTGTAGTGTTAGGTTTAATTGTAGGTAATTGTAGATATTTTATTTAATTAATTTAATGATAGTGTAGTGTTAGGTTTAATTGTAACTTAGGTTAGGATTTATTTTACAGGTAATTTTGTTATTATTTTAACTAGGTAACTATTAAATAGTTATTAACTATTTAATAGCTACTGTACCTGGTTAAAATAATTACAAAGTTACCTGTAAAATAAATATTAATCCTAAAATAGCTATAATATAATTATAATTTATAGTGTAGCTATATTAGGATTTATTTTACAGGTAAGTATTTAGCTTTAAATAGGAATAATTTATTTAATAAGCGATAATTAATTTCGTTAGATGTAAATTATATTTAACTTAGGGGGGTGTTAGTGTTAGGGTTAGACTTAGCTTTAGGGGTTAATACATTTATTAGAATAGCGGTGAGCTCCAGTCGGCAGATTAGGGGTTAATAATTGAAGTTAGGTGTCGGCGATGTTAGGGAGGGCAGATTAGGGGTTAATACTATTTATTATAGGGTTAGTGAGGCGGATTAGGGGTTAATAACTTTATTATAGTAGCGCTCAGGTCCGGTCGGCAGATTAGGGGTTAATAAGTGTAGGCAGGTGGAGGCGACGTTGTGGGGGGCAGATTAGGGGTTAATAAATATAATATAGGGGTCGGCGATGTTAGGGCAGCAGATTAGGGGTACATAGGGATAATGTAAGTAGCGGCGGTTTACGGAGCGGCAGATTAGGGGTTAGTAATAATATGCAGGGGTCAGCGATAGCGGGGGCGGCAGATTAGGGGTTAATAAGTGTAAGGTTAGGGGTGTTTAGACTCGGGGTACATGTTAGAGTGTTAGGTGCAGACGTAGGAAGTGTTTCCGCATAGCAAACAATGGGGCTGCGTTAAGAGCTGAACGCAGCTTTTTTGCAGGTGTTAGTTTTTTTTTCAGCTCAAACAGCCCCATTGTTTCCTATGGGGGCCCACCAATAGGGCCTTTTTCAAGACTGATATATGGTTGGTGAGAAAGCTTGTTATATACCTGTTTGGATTAAAAAATTGCGCCAAAATTGCCCCAATTGCGCCAAAAAGTGACCTTATGAACCGGAAGTAGAATTCAACCAGAAGTGGGGAATATTAGTTGTTAATGAGATTGGGTATATCCCTTTATGATATTAAAATAATTAGTTTGGCCCATCGTGTCATATTATAATAGTGGTCTACTTGTAGTGCCATCATATATAGGTATTTCTGTAAGGCTGAATGTGTATCTTAATGCCTGTAACATTGCTAGTTACCTTATTGCGCTAAAAAAACGGATATCCGGTTCCGCCGCTAAACCGGAAGTTGATGGAAACCGGATGTTGACGAAACCGGAAGTTGACGAAAAACCGGAAGTCGGTATATTTCGTCAAAACCGGAACAGACCTATGAGGGGGTAAACATGTGTCTGGTGTATTAATCAGTGCACATCTCTTATATTGGGAACAAAACGGAAAAGGTGTATTGTGGCTCTTGTTACTATCGATTAATTAGTATACATCATTGGATATTAGTAATTATGGTACTGAATAAAAACGTTTTATAGTTGATATTTAGTCCTTTTTATAAAATATGTAATCTTCCACCTGGTATTAAAGATAAATCTCTTCCCATGAACCTATGATGTAGTATCTGTGTCTTGTGTATAGTCCTATTAGAAAATAATAGGACCTAGATATCAATTATATATAAGGGTTCTGTAAGTATGAATCTCAGACATAATTAGAAGTGTGGATGGGTCATTCTAATTATGACCTGTCTGTTAATGTATAACTATTATCTGTTCATACGGTATTCACGATAAAGATTTTAGTAAATCCAGACTGCTAGACAATAATAAAGAAATCAATATAATATTATTAATATAATAATAAAGAGATCAATATAATATAATTATGAAAACATTAGCTCCAAAAAATGACAAGAATAGGGGGATTGTGCCTCCTGACCATTCATCAAATGGGAGGACTATATGTACTATAGTATTATATACTGGTAAAGTTATTAAGACCTGGACTTCTGGTAAGTTTATGAGGATAGGGGGAGTAACCTCTTCATATAAATGTCCGTGCCTATTAAAAAGTGTGACAGGTGTTGAGTATATAAAGTCATTTATTTCAGATGTAATAGATGGGATAAGTCCTCCTTATTATTGAGGCCCTTTGGGTAAAGACAGTCAAGTTCGTAGATCCATCTTGATTCGGCTACAAGAAGTCTCCTTTCATAATCACCACCTCTCCAATTTGGTTTCACTCGTTGGATTCCATAATAGTTGAAATCTTTGAGACTGCATTTAATTATTTTACAGGTAATTTTGTAATTATTTTAACTAGGTTAAAATAAATACAAAGTTGCCTGTAAAATAAATATTAATCCTAAAATAGCTACAATATAATTATAATTTATATTTTAGCTATATTAGGGTTTATTTTACAGGTAAATATTTAGCTTTAAATAGGAATAATTTATTTAATAAGAGTTAATTTATTTTGTTAGATTTAAATTATATTTAACTTAGGGGGGTATTAGTGTTAGGGTTAGACTTAGCTTTAGGGGTTAATACATTTATTAGAGTAGCGGTGAGATCCGGTCGGCAGATTAGGGGTTAATTATTGTAGGTAGGTGGAGGCGACGTTGGGGGCAGCAGATTAGGGGTTAATAAATATAATATAGGGGTCGGCGGTGTTAGGGGCAGCAGATTAGGGGTACATAGGTATAATGTAGGTTGCGGCGGTGTACGGAGCGGCAGATTAGGGGTTAATAATAATATGCAGGGGTCAGCGATAGAGGGGGCGGCAGATTAGGGGTTAATAAGTGTAAGGTTAGGGGTGTTTAGACTCGGGGTACATGTTAGGGTGTTAGGTGCAGACTTAGGAAGTGTTTCCCCATAGGAAACAATGGGGCTGCGTTAGGAGCTTAACGCTGCTTTTTTGCAGGTGTTAGGTTTTTTTTCAGCTCAAACAGCCCCATTGTTTTCTATGGGGGAATCGTGCACGAGCACGTTTTTGAAGCTGGCCGTGTCCGTAAGCAACGCTGGTATTTAGAGTTGCAGTGGCAGTAAATATGCTCTACGCTCCCTTTTTTGGAGCCTAACGCAGCCCTTCTGTGAACTCTAAATACCAGCGGTATTTAAAAGGTGCGGGGGAAAAAAAGCATGCGTAGCTAAAGCACCCCTTTGGCCGCAGAACTCTAAATCTAGCCGTAAGATAGCTACAATGTAACTATTAGTTATATTGTAGCTATCTTAGGGTTTATTTTATAGGTAAATATTTAGTTTTAAATAGGAATAATTTAGTTAATGATAGTAATTTTATTTAGATTTATTTAAATTATATTTAAGTTAGGGGGTGTTAGGGTTAGACTTAGGTTTAGGGGTTAATAACTTTAATATAGTGGCGGCGACGTTGGGGGAGGCAGATTAGGGGTTAATAAATGTAGGTAGGTATCAGCGATGTTAGGGACGGCAGATTAGGGGTTAATAAAATTTAACTAGTGTTTGGGATGCGGGAGTGCAGCGGTTTAGGGGTTAATATATTTATTATAGTGGCGGCGATGTCCGGTTCAGAAGATTAGGGTTTAAAATCTTTATTTTAGTGTTTGCGATGTGGAGGGGCCTCGGTTTAGGGGTTAATAGGTAGTTTATGGGTGTTAGTGTACTTTTTAACACTTTAGTTAAGAGTTTTATGCTACGGCGTTAGACCATAAAACTCTTAACTACTGACTTTTAAATGCAGTACAGACAGTAGAGGGTGTACCGCTCACTTTTTGGAAGACTTGTAATACCCGCGTTAGGCAAATCCCATTGAAAAAATAGGATACGCAATTGACGTAAGTGGATTTGTGGTATTTACAAGTCTGGATGAAAAAGTGAGCGGTACACCTGTACCTGCAAGGCTAGTAATACCAGCGGGTGTTAAAAAGCAGCGTTGGGACCTCTCAACGCTGCTTTTTAAGCCTAACGCAAGACTCTAGGCGATAATATATATATAATATCAATGAAACTGGGTTGCTTTTTTCCATTTTTGACAAAAAGCATTTCACGGGTATCATTTTTCAAAGTTGAATTCTTGCACATGCTCAGTTCATGTGTTTAAAAAAAAAAGAATCCTTTTTTTAAATTAAACATTTAAAAATATACGGCTAGATTACTAATTTTTCTCGGTAAGGCTTGTTAACACCGGTGTTAACAAGCCTTTTTTTCTCACCGCTCACTTAAGACAACGCTGGTTTTACAGGTTTTTCTAAACCCAGCGTTAGCCGGAAAAAAGTGAGCGGAGAGCAAAATTTAGCTCCACATCTCACCTCAATACCAGTGCTGCTTACGGTAGCGGTGAGCTGGCTAAACGTGCTCGTGCACGATTTCCCCATAGGAAACAATGGGGCTGAGCTGGCTAAAAAAAAAACCTAACACCTGCAAAAAAGCAGCGTTCAGCTCCTAACGCAGCCCCATTGTTTCCAATGGGAAAATACATTTATGTCTACACCTAACACCCTAACATGAACCCCGAGTCTAAACACCCCTAATATTACACTTATTAACCCCTAATCTGCTGCCCCCGACATCGTCGCCACCTGCATTATATTATTAACCCCTAATCTGCCGCTACGGACACCGCTACCACCTACATTGTACCTATAAACCCCTAATCTGCTGACCCCAACATCGCCGACACCTACATTATATTTATTAACCCTTACTCTGCCGCCCCAACGTCGCCGCAACCTAACTACAATTATTAACCCCTAATCTGCTGCCCCCAACGTCGCCGCCACTATAATAAAGTTATTAACCCCTAAACCTGTCTAACCCTAACCCTAACACCCCCCTAATTTAAATACAATTTTAAATAATCTTAATAAAATTACTACAATTAAATAAATTAATCCTATTTAAAACTAAATACTTACCTATAATATAAACCCTAAGGCCTAGATTTAGAGTTTGGCGGTAGCCGTGAAAACCAGCGTTAGAGGCTCCTAACGCTGGTTTTAGGCTACCTCCGGTACTTGGAGTCACTCAAAAAAGGGTCTAACGCTCACTTTTCAGCCGCGACTTTTCCATACCGCAGATCCCCTTACGTCAATTGCGTATCCTATCTTTTCAATGGGATTTTTCTAACTCCGGTATTTAGAGTCGTGTCTGAAGTGAGCGTTAGAATTCTAACGACAAAACTCCAGCCGCAGAAAAAAGTCAGTAGTTAAGAGCTTTCTGGGCTAACGCCGGTTCATAAAGCTCTTAACTACTGTGCTCTAAAGTACACTAACACCCATAAACTACCTATGTACCCCTAAACCGAGCCCCCCCCACATCGCCGCCACTCGATTTAATTTTTTTAACCCCTAATCTGCAGACCGCCACCTACGTTATCCTTATGTACCCCTAATCTGCTGCCCCTAACACCGCCGACCCCTATATTATATTTATTAACCCCTAATCTGCCCCCCACAACGCCGCCTCCACCTGCCTACACTTATTAACCCCTAATCTGCCGAGCGGACCGCACCGCTATCATAATAAAGTTATTAACCCCTAATCCGCCTCACTAACCCTATAATAAATAGTATTAACCCCTAATCTGCCCTCCCTAACATCGCCGACACCTAACTTCAATTATTAACCCCTAATCTGCCGACCGGAGCTCACCGCTATTCTAATAAATGTATTAACCCCTAAAGCTAAGTCTAACCCTAACACTAACACCCCCCTAACTTAAATATAATTTAAATCTAACAAAATTAATTAACTCTTATTAAATAAATTATTCCTATTTAAAGCTAAATACTTACCTGTAAAATAAATCCTAATATAGCTAAAATATAAATTATAATTATATTATAGCTATTTTAGGATTAATATTTATTTTACAGGTAACTTTGTATTTATTTTAACCAGGTACAATAGCTATTAAATAGTTAAGAACTATTTAATAGCTAAAATAGTTAAAATAATTACAAAATTACCTGTAAAATAAATCCTAACCTAAGTTACAATTAAACCTAACACTATACTATCATTAAATTAATTAAATAAAATACCTACAATTAAACCTAACACTACACTATCAATACATTAATTAAATACAATACCTACAAATAACTACAATGAAATAAACTAACTAAAGTACAAAAAATAAAAAAGAACTAAGTTTCAAAAAATAAAAAAATATTTACAAACATAAGAAAAATATTACAACAATTTTAAACTAATTACAGCTACTCTAAGCCCCCTAATAAAATAAAAAATGCCCTACCCTATTCTAAATTACTAAAGTTCAAAGCTCTTTTACCTTACCAGCCCTGAACAGGGCCCTTTGCGGGGCATGCCCCAAGAAATTCAGCTCTTTTGCCTGTAAAAAAACACATACAATACCCCCCCCAACATTACAACCCACCACCCACATACCCCTAATCTAACCCAAACCCCCCTTAAATAAACCTAACACTAAGCCCCTGAAGATCTTCCTACCTTATCTTCACCATACCAGGTATCACCGATCCGTCCTGGCTCCGATATCTCATCTAAGCCAAAGCGGGGGCTAGACATCCATCATCCGACGGCTGAAGAAGTCCAGAAGAGGGTCCAAAGTCTTCATCCTATCCGGGAAGAAGAGTAGATCCGGACCGGCAACCATCATCTTCCAAGCGGCATCTTCTATCTTCATCCGATGAGGACCGGCTCCATCCTGAAGACCTCCACCGCGGACCCATCTTCATCCGGCGACGTCCAACTGAAGAATGACGGTTCCTTTAAGGGACGTCATCCAAGATGGCGTCCCTCGAATTCCGATTGGCTGATAGGATTCTATCAGCCAATCAGAATTAAGGTAGGAATATTCTGATTGGCTGATGGAATCAGCCAATCAGAATCAAGTTCAATCCGATTGGCTGATCCAATCAGCCAATCAGATTGAGCTCACATTCTATTGGCTGTTCCGATCAGCCAATAGAATGCAAGCTCAATCTGATTGGCTGATTGGATCAGCCAATCGGATTGATCTTGATTCTGATTGGCTGATTCCATCAGCCAATCAGAATATTCCTACCTTAATTCCGATTGGCTGATAGAATCCTATCAGCCAATCGGAATTCGAGGGACGCCATCTTGGATGACGTCCCTTAAAGGAACCGTCATTCTTCAGTTGGACGTCGCCGGATGAAGATGGGTCCGCGGTGGAGGTCTTCAGGATGGAGCCGGTCCTCATCGGATGAAGATAGAAGATGCCGCTTGGAAGATGATGGTTGCCGGTCCGGATCTACTCTTCTTCCCGGATAGGATGAAGACTTTGGAGCCTCTTCTGGACCTCTTCAGCCACCGGATGATGGATCGCCAGCTCCCGCTTGGGTTGGATGAAGATTTTGGAGCCAGGACCGATCGGTGATACCCGGTGAGGTGAAGACAAGGTAGGATGATCTTCAGGGGCTTAGTGTTAGGTTTATTTAAGGGGGGTTTGGGTTAGATTAGGGGTATGTGGGTGGTGGGTTGTAATGTTGGGGGGGGGGTATTGTATGGTTTTTTTTACAGGCAAAAGAGCTGAATTTCTTGGGGCATGCCCCGCAAAGGGCCCTGTTCAGGGCTGGTAAGGTAAAAGAGCTTTGAACTTTAGTAATTTAGAATAGGGTAGGGCATTTTTTATTTTGGGGGGCTTTGTTATTCTATTAGGGGGCTTAGAGTAGGTGTAATTAGTTTAAAATTGTTGTAAGATTTTCCTTATGTTTGTAAATATTTTTTTATTTTTTGTAACTTAGTTCTTTTTTATTTTTTGTACTTTAGTTAGTTTATTTCATTGTAGTTATTTGTAGATATTGTATTTATTAATGTATTGATAGTGTAGTGTTAGGTTTAATTGTAGGTAATTGTAGATATTTTATTTAATTAATTTAATGATAGTGTAGTGTTAGGTTTAATTGTACCTTAGGTTAGGATTTATTTTACAGGTAATTTTGTTATTATTTTAACTAGGTAACTATTAAATAGTTATTAACTATTTAATAGCTATTGTACCTGGTTAAAATAATTACAAAGTTACCTGTAAAATAAATATTAATCCTAAAATAGCTATAATATAATTATAATTTATAGTGTAGCTATATTAGGATTTATTTTACAGGTAAGTATTTAGCTTTAAATAGGAATAATTTATTTAATAAGCGATAATTAATTTCGTTAGATGTAAATTATATTTAACTTAGGGGGGTGTTAGTGTTAGGGTTAGACTTAGCTTTAGGGGTTAATACATTTATTAGAATAGCGGTGAGCTCCAGTCGGCAGATTAGGGGTTAATAATTGAAGTTAGATGTCGGCGATGTTAGGGAGGGCAGATTAGGGGTTAATACTATTTATTATAGGGTTAGTGAGGCGGATTAGGGGTTAATAACTTTATTATAGTAGCGCTCAGGTCCGGTCGGCAGATTAGGGGTTAATAAGTGTAGGCAGGTGGAGGCGACGTTGTGGGGGGCAGATTAGGGGTTAATAAATATAATATAGGGGTCGGCGATGTTTGGGCAGCAGATTAGGGGTACATAGGGAAAATGTAAGTAGCGGCGGTTTACGGAGCGGCAGAATAGGGGTTAATAATAATATGCAGGGGTCAGCGATAGCGGGGGCGGCAGATTAGGGGTTAATAAGTGTAAGGTTAGGTGTGTTTAGACTCGGGGTACATGTTAGAGTGTTAGGTGCAGACGTAGGAAGTGTTTCCGCATAGCAAACAATGGGGCTGCGTTAGGAGCTGAACGCGGCTTTTTTGCAGGTGTTAGTTTTTTTTTCAGCTCAAACAGCCCCATTGTTTCCTATGGGGGAATCGTGCACGAGCACATTTTTGAGGCTGGCCGCGTCCGTAAGCAACTCTGGTATCGAGAGTTGAAGCTGCGTTAAATATGCTCTACGCTCCTTTCTTGGAGCCTAACGCAGCCTTTATGTGGACTCTCAATACCAGAGTTATTTTTATGGTGCGGCCAGAAAAAAGCCAGCGTTAGCTTTTCGGGTCGTTACCGACAAAACTCTAAATCTAGCCGTAAGATACCTACAATATAACTAATAGTTACATTTGTATCTATCTTAGGGTTTATTTTTATTTTACAGGCAACTTTGTATTTATTTTAACTAGGTACAATAGTTATTAAATAGTTATTAACTATTTAATAACTACCTAGTTAAAATAAGTACAAATTTACCTGTAAAATAAAACCTATCCTAAGTTACAATTACACCTAACACTACACTATAATTAAATTAAATCCCTAAACTAAATACAATTAAATAAAATAAAATAAAGTACAAAAAAAAACCAAACACTATATTACAGAAAATAAAAAAATAATTAAAATTTTTTAAACTAATTAAACCTAATCTAATCCCCCTAATAAATAAAAAAGCCCCCCAAAATAATAAAAATCCCTACCCTATACTAAATTACGAATAGCCCTTAAAAGGGCTTTTTGCAGGGCATTGCCCCAAAGTAATCAGCTCTTTTACCTGTAAAAAAATACAATACCCCACCAACATTACAACCCACCACCCACACACCCAACCCTACTCTAAAACCCACCCAAACCCCCCTTAATAAAACCTAACACTAACCCCTTGAAGATCACCCTACCTTAAGACGTCTTCACCCAACCGGGCAGAAGTGATCCTCCAGACGGCCAGAAGTCTTCATCCGATCCAGGTAGAAGAGGACCTCCAGAAGGCCAGAAGTCTTCATCTAGACGGCATCTTCTATCTTCATCCATCCGGAGCGGAGCGGGTCCATCTTCAATCCAGCCGACGCAGAGCATCCTCTTCAAACGAAGTACAACTGAAGAATGAAGGTTCCTTTAAATGACGTCATCCAAGATTGCTTCCCTTCAATTCCGATTGAATTCTATCAGCCAATCGGAATTAAGGTAGGAAAAATCCTATTGGCTGATGCAATCAGCCAATAGAATTGAAGTTCAATCCTATTGGCTGATCCAATCAGCCAATAGGATTGAGCTCGCATTCTATTGGCTGTTCCAATCAGCCAATAGAATGCAAGCTCAATTCTATGGGCTGATTGCATCAGCCAATAGGATTTTTCCTACCTTAATTCCGATTAGCTGATAGAATTCATCCGGATGGATGAAGATAGAAGATGCCGCCTGGATGAAGACTTCTGGCCATCTGGAGGTCCTCTTCTGCCCGGATCGGATGAAGACTTCTGGCCGTCTGGAGGATCACTTTTGCCCGGTTGGGTGAAGACGTCTCAAGGTAGGGTGATCTTCAAGGGGGTAGTGTTAGGTTTTATTAAGGGGATATTGGGGGGGGGTTTAGAGTAGGGTTGGGTGTGTGGGTGGTGGGTTTTAATGTTGGGGGTATTGTATTTTATTTTTCAGGTAAAAGAGCTGATTACTTTGGGGCAATGCCCCGCAAAAGGCCCTTTTAAGGGCTATTTGTAATTTAGTACAGGGTAAGGATTTTTTTTATTTTGGGGGGCTTTTTTATTTTATTAGGGGGATTAGATTAGGTGTAATTAGTTTAAAATTCTTGTAATTATTTTATTATTTTCTGTAATTTAGAGGGTTTTTTTTCGTATTTTAGTTTATTTAATTGTAATTAATTGTAGTTAGTTTAGGTAATTAATTTAATTATAGTGTATTGTTAGGTGTAATTGTAACTTAGGTTAGGGTTTATTTTACAGTTAAATTTGTATTTATTTTAGCTAGGTAGATATTAAATAGTTAATAACTATTTAATAACTATTGTACCTAGTTAAAATAAATACAAACTTGCCTGTAAAATAAAAATAAACCCTAAGATAGCTACAATGTAACTATTAGTTATATTGTAGCTATCTTAGGGTTTATTTTATAGGTAAGAATTAGGTTTTAAATAGGAATAATTTATTTAATTGTAGTAATTTTATTTCGTTTTATTTAAATAATATTTAAGTTAGGGGGGGTTAGGTTTAGTGTTAGACAGGTTTAGGGGTTAATACATTTAATATAGTGTTGGCGACGTTGGGGGCGGCAGATTAGGGGTTAATAAATGTAGGTAGGTGTCGACGATGTTAGGGACGGCAAATTAGGGGTTAATAAAATGTAACTAGTTTTTGCGAGGCGGGATTGCGGCGGTTTAGGGGTTAATATATTTATTACAGTGGCGGCGATGTCCGGTCGGCAAATTAGGGGTTAAAAATTTTATTTAAGTGTTTGCGATGTGCGGGGGGGGCCTCGGTTTAGGGGTTAATAGGTAGTTTATGGGTGTTAGTGTACTTTTTAGCACATTAGTTAAGAGTTTTATGTTACGGCGTTAGCCCATAAAGCTCTTAACTACTGACTTTTAAAGGCTTTAGGAGTCTTGACAGGAGAGGGTGTCCCGCTCACTCTTTCCAAGACTCGTAATACCGGCGTTAGGCAAATCCCATTGAAAAGATAGGATACGCAATTGACGTAAGGGGATTTGCGGTATGCTCGAGTCGTGGAATAAAATTGAGCGGTACACCTGTACCTGCCAGACTCGTAATACCAGCGGGCGTTAAAAAGCAACGTTGGGACCCCTCAATGCTGCTTTTTAGGGCTAACGCAAGACTCGTAATCTAGGCGATAGCTTTTAAACCACTAAACTTACAAAATTTGAATAGAATCAATTAGATGTTTTATGTATCATTAGAGTGAAGTGTTTGGAGGGTTAACAATTATAGAATGAATTCTAAAAATGTATTAAAGTATTAAACATACATGTTCTGAAGAAATTATATTGTTTAAGAGAAAATAATAACCTGCATATTAGGAAGGCATAATCTATAATATGTAAATTTTGTTTTGGCAGTGTACCTTTATTTTTTAAAGGTATTTGAAAATCCATGTCGGAATAACTTAAAAATCATATGATGAGGGGGCGGAGCTAACTGCCAAGCTAAGCGGACGCATTGAAGAGGAACTCCGTGCTTTAAACACTATGGCCTAGATTTGGAGTTCGGCGGTAAAAGGGCTGTTAACGCTCCGCGGGCTTTTTTCTGGCCGCACCATAAATTTAACTCTGGTATCAAATGCTGCGTTAGGCTCCAAAAAAGGAGCGTAGAGCATTTTTTCCGCAAATGCAACTCTCGATACCAGAGTTGCTTACGGACGCGGCCGGCCTCAAAAACGTGCTCGTGCACGATTCTCCCATAGGAAACAATGGGGCTGTTTGAGCTGGAAAAAAACCTAACACCTGCAAAAAAGCAGCGTTCAGCTCCTAACGCAGCCCCATTGTTTCCTATGGGGAAACACTTCCTACGTCTGCACCTAACACTCTAACATGTACCCCGAGTCTAAACACCCCTAACCTTACACTTATTAACCCCTATTCTGCCGCCCCCGCTATCGCTGACCCCTGCATATTTTTTTTAACCCCTAATCTGCCGCTCCGTAAACCGCCGCCACCTACGTTATCCCTATGTACCCCTAATCTGCTGCCCTAACATCGCCGACCCCTATATTATATTTATTAACCCCTAATCTGCCCCCCTCAACGTCGCCGACACCTGCCTACACTTATTAACCCCTAATCTGCCGAGCGGACCTGAGCGCTACTATAATAAAGTTATGAACCCCTAACCCGCCTCACTAACCCTATCATAAATAGTATTAACCCCTAATCTGCCCTCCCTAACATCGCCGACACCTAACTTCAATTATTAACCCCTAATCTGCCGACCGGAGCTCACCGCTATTCTAATAAATGTATTAACCCCTAAAGCTAAGTCTAAACCTAACACTAACACCCCCCTAAGTTAAATATAATTTTTATCTAACGAAATAAATTAACTCTTATTAAATAAATGATTCCTATTTAAAGCTAAATACTTACCTGTAAAATAAATCCTAATATAGCTACAATATAAATTATAATTATATTATAGCTATTTTAGGATTAATATTTATTTTACAGGCAACTTTGTAATTATTTTAACCAGGTACAATAGCTATTAAATAGTTAAGAAATATTTAATAGTTACCTAGTTAAAATAATAACAAATTTACCTGTAAAATAAATCCTAACCTAAGATATAATTAAACCTAACACTAGACTATCAATAAAATAATTAAATAAACTACCTACAATTACCTACAATTAACCTAACACTACACTATCAATAAATTAATTAAACACAATTCCTACAAATAAATACAATTAAATAAACTAGCTAAAGTACAAAAAATAAAAAAGAACTAAGTTACAGAAAATAAAAAAATATTTACAAACATAATAAAAATATTACAACAATTTTAAACTAATTACACCTACTCTAAGCCCCCTAATAAAATAACAAAGCCCCCCAAAATAAAAAATTCCCTACCCTATTCTAAATTAAAAAAGTTACAAGCTCTTTTACCTTACCAGCCCTGAACAGGGCCCTTTGCGGGGCATGCCCCAAGAATTTCAGCTCTTTTGCCTGTAAAAGAATAAATACAATACCCCCCCCCCCAACATTACAACCCACCACCCACATACCCCTAATCTAACCCAAACCCCCCTTAAATAAACCTAACACTAAGCCCCTGAAGATCTTCCTACCTTGTCTTCACCATACCAGGTTCACCGATCCGTCCTGAAGAGCTCCTCCGATGTCCTGATCCAAGCCCAAGTGGGGGCTGAAGAGGTCCATGATCCGGTCAAAGTCTTCATCCAAGCGGGGCAGAAGAGGATCTTCCATCCGATTGAAGTCATCATCCAGGCGGCATCTTCTATGGTCTTCCATCCGGAGCGAAGCGGCAGGATCCTGAAGACCTCCAGCGCGGAACATCCATCCGGACCGACGACTGAACGACGAATGACTGTTCCTTTAAGGGACGTCATCCAAGATGGCGTCCCTCGAATTCCGATTGGCTGATAGGATTCTATCAGCCAATCGGAATTAAGGTAGGAATTTTCTGATTGGCTGATGGAATCAGCCAATCAGAATCTAGTTCAATCCGATTGGCCGATCCAATCAGCCAATCAGATTGAGCTCGCATTCTATTGGCTGATCGGAACAGCCAATAGAATGCGAGCTCAATCTGATTGGCTGATTGGATCAGCCAATCGGATTGAACTTGATTCTGATTGGCTGATTCCATCAGCCAATCAGAAAATTCCTACCTTAATTCCGATTGGCTGATAGAATCCTATCAGCCAATCGGAATTCGAGGGACGCCATCTTGGATGACGTCCCTTAAAGGAACAGTCATTCGTCGTTCAGTCGTCGGTCCGGATGGATGTTCCGCGCTGGAGGTCTTCAGGATCCTGCCGCTTCGCTCCGGATGGAAGACCATAGAAGATGCCGCCTGGATGATGACTTCAATCGGATGGAAGATCCTCTTCTGCCCCGCTTGGATGAAGACTTTGACCGGATCATGGACCTCTTCAGCCCCCGCTTGGGCTTGGATCAGGACATCGGAGGAGCTCTTCAGGACGGATCGGTGAACCTGGTATGGTGAAGACAAGGTAGGAAGATCTTCAGGGGCTTAGTGTTAGGTTTATTTAAGGGGGGTTTGGGTTAGATTAGGGGTATGTGGGTGGTGGGTTGTAATGTTGGAGGGGGGGGGTATTGTATTTATTCTTTTACAGGCAAAAGAGCTGAAATTCTTGGGGCATGCCCCGCAAAGGGCCCTGTTCAGGGCTGGTAAGGTAAAAGAGCTTGTAACTTTTTTAATTTAGAATAGGGTAGGGAATTTTTTTATTTTGGGGGGCTTTGTTATTTTATTAGGGGGCTTAGAGTAGGTGTAATTAGTTTAAAATTGTTGTAATATTTTTATTATGTTTGTAAATATTTTTTTATTTTCTGTAACTTAGTTCTTTTTTATTTTTTGTACTTTAGCTAGTTTATTTAATTGTATTTATTTGTAGGAATTGTGTTTAATTAATTTATTGATAGTGTAGTGTTAGGTTAATTGTAGGTAATTGTAGGTAGTTTATTTAATTATTTTATTGATAGTCTAGTGTTAGGTTTAATTATATCTTAGGTTAGGATTTATTTTACAGGTAAATTTGTTATTATTTTAACTAGGTAACTATTAAATACTTCTTAACTATTTAATAGCTATTGTACCTGGTTAAAATAATTACAAAGTTGCCTGTAAAATAAATATTAATCCTAAAATAGCTATAATATAATTATAATTTATATTGTAGCTATATTAGGATTTATTTTACAGGTAAGTATTTAGCTTTAAATAGGAATCATTTATTTAATAAGAGTTAATTTATTTCGTTAGATAAAAATTATATTTAACTTAGGGGGGTGTTAGTGTTAGGGTTAGACTTAGCTTTAGGGGTTAATACATTTATTAGAATAGCGGTGAGCTCCGGTCGGCAGATTAGGGGTTAATAATTGAAGTTAGGTGTCGGCGATGTTAGGGAGGGCAGATTAGGGGTTAATACTATTTATGATAGGGTTAGTGAGGCGGGTTAGGGGTTCATAACTTTATTATAGTAGCGCTCAGGTCCGCTCGGCAGATTAGGGGTTAATAAGTGTAGGCAGGTGTCGGCGACGTTGAGGGGGGCAGATTAGGGGTTAATAAATATAATATAGGGGTCGGCGATGTTAGGGGCAGCAGATTAGGGGTACATAGGGATAACGTAGGTGGCGGTGATTTGCGGTCGGAAGATTAGGGGTTAATTATTTTAAGTAGCTGGCGGCGACGTTGTGGGGGGCAAGTTAGGGGTTAAGAAATATAATATAGGGGTCGGCGGGGTTAGGGGCAGCAGATTAGGGGTACATAAGTATAACGTAGGTGGCGGTCGGCAGATTAGGGGTTAAAAATTTAAATCGAGTGGCGGCGATGTGGGGGGACCTCGGTTTAGGGGTACATAGGTAGTTTATGGGTGTTAGTGTACTTTAGGGTACAGTAGTTAAGAGCTTTATGAACCGGCGTTAGCCAGAAAGCTCTTAACTCCTGCTATTTTCAGGCGGCTGGAATCTTGTCGTTAGAGCTCTAACGCTCACTTCAGAAACGACTCTAAATACCGGCGTTAGAAAGATCCCATTGAAAAGATAGGCTACGCAAATGGCGTAGGGGGATCTGCGGTATGGAAAAGTCGCGGCTGAAAAGTGAGCGTTAGACCCTTTAATCACTGACTCCAAATACCAGCGGGCGGCCAAAACCAGCGTTAGGAGCCTTTAACGCTGGTTTTGACGGCTACCGCCGAACTCCAAATCTAGGCCTATAATAGCTAATATAAGTTTCGGATTTTGGTGATATTTAGCCTTAACCTTTTGAGGATTTACTTAGGCACCATATAAGATCTCAACCCTGGGACTTTTGCTTCATTGAACCCCATAGAAGCAAGATTAGGACCTGCCTGCAGATTGCGCAATTGCGGCCTAGGTCGTTCACGGAAGGTAGGAAGGTAGGTAGCTAAGATCTCCAGCACCTGTCCCTGAACATCACTGTTGCAGCTGAGGCCAGTCTGTGCAGTACAACGTGCAGGTGGCTCAGTTCTCAGGAATGATACCAGCCTGAGGCCCTGCTGTCTTTCACTAGCTAGTGCGGCTGTCGCCGGCAGCTGCCGCAGGCCAAGTCCATTAATCCGACCTCAAGGACTACCTGAGAAGGAGACGCTGTGATGAACTGGTATGAAGCAATGGGTGCGGCCTGTGTTGCAGTGGTGGGAATGGCCGCCATCTTTCTTCCACTAACCTGACCGGAGGCCCTGACGACACTGGTTCCCAGCTGAAGAACCTGCATTAAACTAGGGGATACAGCAAACCGGACCTGCCTCTGAGAAGAACTGGCTTGAAATCTGACCTTCCTCTGCACACTTGGAAAGCTACACAGCCTGGGCCTGAAGACAGTATACTCTGAGTGCATACTGTATACATTGCACACACGTTCAACAGGCTCTCTGTAGCCTTTTGCCTATTTCCCTTAGGGTATTTTCTAGGGGTAAATAAATATGAAGAAAAAAATGGATATATCAGAGCACACAGTAGCCACTAAATTAGAGTGATGTGTAAGTGAGTTGGCTGGATGCAAGCCAAGTAAATAATAAAATATAACTTTTAATTTTACATATTAAAATACATTTGGTGAAAAACATTCACACACATACAGTGCAAGGTTAAAAACAATTAAAATTGAGAACTGAATGCTGAAATGCCCAGGTAACCACCTATGATGTGAGTTAAATGAGAGAGTCTGGCAGGGAGGCACCACAAAATGCTCACGGATTGCACAATTTCTAAGCTATAAAGAGGATTTACCTCACACAATAATATATCTATCTAGTGCAATGCTGGAGCAGTGCCTAAACCTGTCAGAGTCCCAATCTATAAATTGTCAAGGTGTAGGAGTAAATAGCAAAACTTGAATATCGAATGTTAAGCTAATAGTAAATTGAGCCCATACAATGTGAAGGACGAGTGTACACCTGAGTCAATAATTACTACGTATACTAGTCCCTATAGGATACCGAATCACAAATTAACCCACAAAAGGCAAATAATTTAGCATTCACAGAGAGCGCCTGATGCGCATTTCGCCATGCTAGTGGCTTTGTCAAAGGCTAACCCGACTCGCGCCGATCTCACTGTTTAAATAGTGCTGTTGACCAATCCGGAGTGAGTAATCATACACACCCCTATGGTAATAGCCAGTCGTTAGTGACCCATCCGATTGGGTAGTCACCTGTCACATGACTTCTTGAGTAGTGACGTACGTTTGAAGGCGTGTATTACTAACGCCTCTGTAAACACTAATTTTAAGACAGGACTTATATGTCGATAGCTTCTATCTCACTAGCATTGATCTTAGCTTGAATGAGCTATGTTGCAGATCAATTGCTTCATACGGGACATAATATCTTAAATACAAAAATGATCCATATCTCATGTGTTACGAAAAATGTATATAATAAAGTGTTAGATATAATTATCAATTGCGGTGATTCAGTGTGTAGCGAATCGCTTATGAATATTTTGTCTTTTTGGCGATAATTACCATAACCATTATGTTATATTCTCTTTATGATTGTGTTTATACAGTAAGGTATAAGGTACTGTAAAACAGTCACGTCTAAGGTAGACGGATTATAAGAAGATATTAGTATCACATAAGGAGGTAGATTAGTCAAACCTAACTTTCAGAACTATCCATTATCCTAAATATTCCATTTCAAATTCGATTGTGTTTATTGATGGAATATCACTTTGGGACTGACATGCTGTACAGTTTGTTTATACTGTAATACAATCCGCTTATACAGGCGAGACATTTTAATGGCCTCTTAGTATCTATGTTTCTCGTTATCATAACTTCTCAGATAACATTAGAGAAGGGGGGATAATGTTTTTATTATCAAATCTTTTAACACCATAGTACTCATATTTGCACCTAATAGTTAGCTGTGTTGATAATTAATAATAATGTTAACATACTGCTTGATGTCATTGGTTACAATATCATAAACACAGTGGTTCATACGGGGATATCAATAGCCATCTGTTTGTTAATCCCATAAATGGAATGCAAGGATGTACAATATTACTGACATTTATGTTGGAGTGGTATCAAAAGTAACCCATATAATTAGAGAAGGAAATTAACAAAGAAGAGAGAGAGACAAAAAAGGGGGGGCTTTGTTCTTTGCCATCTTTGATAGATGTTATATAAATAACATGTTTGGCTATACATCTATTATGCGCATACAGCTGTGATATCACATCTGTTGACAGGAAATTGAACACACATATGTAGTAATATGTTCCTATGTGTAAATCATCAATTCAATAGTCAGAGGAAAACAGCGTACGCAATGATTTACTCAATATACAACGATGACTTGTAGTATCACTTAATTAATTCTGTTTATATATTGCATAAGTAATAGTACTATTAGAATTATGTATTATAATCTTCTAATTCGATGTTAGAAGGGGACATTGATATATACAAATAGTTCATCCCTTAACATATATTGAGTTACAAAATGGATATTTAGTCACTTTTAAAAGATACCAATTCTTAGACTCCTGTCTGAAAAATATTCTGCCAGATATATGTGATAAAAACTTATGGATATAGTGGTCTTATAAAAACGAATTATATCCATCTTGTTCGTTAAGACCTACTGGTGCCAAAGTGTTTTTCTAGGGGCCATCTTACCTAAGCAGCACTGAGAGTGTGCACACCCCCCCCAGGATCCCCTTTGTGCCTTATCTCTCATTCACAAGGCTTAGGTGCCCAGGGACAATAACAGAATCTAACCCCACCAAGCTTTATCAAGTGAACATCACCAGCACCAGACAGGGGCCCCTGCCCTTTCTATTTTTAATTTACAACTTCTCACTCTCATCTCCAACACAACAACTAAGGTGGGCAACAGGTGAATCCACTTGAGTTTTTAGAGACTAAGCGTGACTTTTTCAATTTACACTCTACCATTTCACCATCCTACTCCACTCCACTTACACCTGGATAGGACATAATAAAATCTAAGAACTTGGACTTTAAATAAAAAAATAATAATAACAAGAACTGTCCGCCAGTTACCTCCCACAAGGGTCCTAGTATGCATACCCCACTCCTTATCCCCGCCTGTGTAGACTTTTTGTAAAACCTACCTCCCACCGCCCCTTTCCTGCCCAGTTAGTCTGGGTGGATCACCTCCCTTTTCCTTTTTCCCTTTCTTTGGGTTGTATCCTCTTTTTCCCCGAAGTGGGGGACAGGTCCTAGGAAACCTATGTGAGTGTTTGTTGATATACTGTTCTGTGCCTGGTGGGTGATTCATTTATAAGTGGGTTGTACTTATAATTATTCTAATTTGATCCACGGCCATAAGCCTGAGATAGCCAGATTTGGTAAAATATATCATTGCACTGTTCTGCTTCTGTATCAAGAGGTCCTGGGGTGTTCCTCCTTCTCCCACAAATTTTTCTTGTTTGGACCTCCTCTCACCTCCTCCTTTCCCGCCTAGCTCGTCTAGGTGGGTCACTTCCCCTTCCCATTGGGTTGTATCCCCTTATTCCCTGAGGTGGGAGATGGGTTCTAACTCTGTTCTTGCGCTAACATTTTTCTAAACCTCATATCTCTTAACAATTCTAGAGACCACATACTGTAGTTGAGATAGACATGTATCACACTGTTGTATTGTTTGGTTGTGCCCTCTGATTCTGCTCGGTGGTGTCTCCTTGGTACTTGCCCCTTTATTGCTGCCAGACTTGGCATACAGTAACTTTAGGAAAAGGTGACAACTTACAATTCAGTTGACATGACTTTGTAGACTGAAAGCCAATAGATAAACTTGATCTGACCCTGTGTATTCCCACCTACTCCCTCCCTGTACGAGTCCCTGCCTGCCTCGATTAGCCCTCTGAGGTAGGCCTTTAGCCCACCCCACTGGCTGCCATGTGAGGGTAACGTCTAGGAGATGCCATCCAGCCCTGCTCCAGTTTGCATTGTATTCTAATTGTATAGATAATTTTTCTCTTGTCAACTAAAACAGTAGCTTAATACCACCTTAATAGCTATACCCAACAAGCCTGTAATCACTATATCTGCAAACCTCAATTGAAAATGCCTCATACTTCCAGAAGGCACCCGAAGACCCCGGTGAACATTAAAAAAACAGTCTTTGATAATTTCACTCAACCACCCAAAGAACCTGAGGAGGGGGTCAAATGATGGCCTTAGTGACTCAGAGTCACTAGGAGAAGGTTCTCATTCCAATCGGCACCTCTCTTCTCTCGCTCAACACTTCATTACTGAATCAATCCCCAAAAAAATACTTGCCCTGCAAACACGCTCCATCACACAGGAAATACAAAGAAGCGATGCTGAGCTACGAAAAGATATTTCTGAGATAGGTGAGAGAGTAGATGCTCTCGAAAGGAAACAAGATGACATGGCCATGGACCAGACAAACCTCTTGGCCTACTCAGAAGCCCTACCTGAACAGCTAAACCAGCTTGAATTTAAGCTAGCTGATCTGGAGGATTGAGGCAGTAGAAATAATGTCTGGTTTCGAGGGGACTCGGAAGAAGTCTATCCGACAGACCTTCAGGGTTACTTGAAGGAGCTCTTCAGCAAACTTTTGGGCCCATCTGAGGACATGACGTCTACCATGGAAAGAGCCCACAGAGCACTGCGCCCGAGAACAGTCTCACAAGATAAGCCAAGAGACGTCATTGTCTGCTTCCATAGTTTCCTATTCAAGGACAAATTGATGCAGGCTGCCTTCATAGAGCCGAAGCTCTCAGATAGGTTCAAAGATATCCAACTATTACCCAATTTGTAGGCACATACTCTTCAACAATGAAGACAATTCCAACCGGTTACCTCAGTACTATGCAGAGGAAACATAAAATACAGATGGGGCTACCCAACTTAACTAATAATTACAAAAGACAACCAGACACATTTGGTTTCTACCTTACCTCAAGGCAACACCCTCCTCACACAGTGGGGCCTCCTAACTGATGTCTTACGGGCTCAACCTTCTACACAGCCGAAATTATGTGTAAACACTCCCAAATGGTCTGTCAAGGATCAAAGACCAAAGAGAGTAAAAACCCAACAGATGCAGGAACTTTCTCGGCCTCACACTCTTCCGCCCTGAGTGAGGGCCATGTATGAGTATTTGTTAATTTTACCTCTATTGAGTGTATCTTTCCCTACGAGTAGTAGAAGATGACCCTGTGATGTCAGGGTCACCCCTGTTGCTGATTAACAGAATGAAGTTCCAATGCACAAGTTAAGTTGACAAGGTTGTCTTTTTACACTGTTTTTCAGTTTTTTTAAGGTATGAAGCAGGGTTGGCATAGCACCTGATTTATGATTAAGTTACCTCAATGGAGGGTTACAGAAGTGTTTTTGATTTTCCTTGACACCACTGATGTCGGATAGTAAATGTTGCTATGATACGTATGCTTAGTTGACTAATGTTATTCTTTTCTTTTGACTTGTTTATACCTGGAGCGGGGCTGGTGATACCAGCTCCCACCTACTCTGCCACACTCCCCCCCCATACATCTTTGGCATATGGTGGGGCAACATTGGTACCCTTAAGGAATTTATTAAAGATCTAAACTCATCTATAAATGGCTTAGAACTGACGGTAACGTTTAGTGAGGAAAGTGTTACATTTCTAGACACCAAGATATACAAATAAGGTAATAGATTAGAGTTTGATCTGTATACGAAAGATACAGATAAAAATACTCTACTTAGATTTGATAGCTTTCATCCAAGAAAATTGGTCGAATCATTACCTAAAAGCTAGCTCCTTAGAGTAAAAAGAATAGTTAGCAATAAAAGCAATTGCAACCTAAGAGTTCAAGAAATATCAAATAAATTCCTGAAAAAAGGGTACCCTGAAAAACTTATCGTAGAGAAAAAAGCTGAAATATTTAGCAAAAACAAACAACAAAAAAAAGTGGGAAGGAAAATAGACTGGTCTTCATATCTCAGTATAATCCCCTAAGCAACGAAATATCTAAGAGTATACGTAACCATTGGCATATATTGAGCAACTGTAATGATAGAGTTCCCATATTCAAGAATCCTCCCCTAATGGCCCATAGAAGAGTCAAAAACCTATGTGACCATCTAATTAGATCTGATGTAGGTCCTAGTAGGGGTAGTGTCCAATTCCATATAGGTGGTAAGAATTTGGGTACATAACCATGTTTGAATTGCATGAGTTGTAATTCAATAATTAGAAGAACATTTTTTCACCATCCACATAATGGGAAACAGTACAAAATTAATGGATTCTATACTTGTGAAACAACTCGTGATATATCTAATCAAATGTCCCTGTTCTCTTGTATATTTAGGAGAGACCACCCGTAGAGCTAGTGATAGGATGAGCCAGCACCGCTCCAATATATGGTGTGGCAATACTGAAGCTCCAGTCTCTAGCCACTTTATAGAGAAAGGCCATAATATTAGCCAGATGAGATGGCAAATTATAGATCATATACAAATACAAAGAAATGGCCTAGATAAGGAAAAATTGCTTAAACAAAAAGAAACATGGTGGATTCATAAACTGAAGACTTTGGACCCTAAAGGTCTTAATAGAGATTATGATATGTCAGTATATTTGTAATCACCATTTGGTAGATTACGAGTTTTGCGTTATGGGGAGTGCGGTATTAACTTGCACGTTATTGTCACCGCTCCCTTACCTACAGCGCTGGTATTACAGGTTTCCATAAACCCTGCGTTAACAGGCAAGAAGTGAGTGTAGAGCAAAATTGAGCTCCATACCACACTCCAATACCAGCGCTGCTTAAAGCAGCGGTGAGCTGGTTTTACGTGCTCGTGCACGATTTCCCCATAGACATCAATGGGGAGAGCCGGCTGAAAAAAGTCTAACACCTGCAAAAAAGCAGCGTAAAGCTCCATAACGCAGCCCCATTGATTCCTATGGGGAAACAAAATTTATGTTTACACCTAACACCCTAACATAAACCCAGAGTTTAAACCCCTAATCTTATACCTATTAACCCCTAATCTGCTGCCCCCGACATCGCCAACACCTACATTATACTTATTAATCCCTAATCTGCCGCTCCGGACATCTCCGCCACTATAATAAACATATTAACCCCTAAATCGCCACACTCCCGCATCGCAAACACTAGTTAAATATTATTATCCCCTAATCTGCCACCCCTAACATCGCCGCCACCTACCTACATTTATTAACCCCTAATCTGCCGCCCCCAACGTCACCGCCACTATACTAAATTTATTAACCTCTAAACCTAAGTCTAACCCTAACCCTAACCCCCCCTAACTTAAATATAATTAAAATAAATCTAAATAAAAATTACTATCATTACCTAAATTATTCCTATTTAAAACTAAATACTTACCTATAAAATAAACCCTAAGCTAGCTACAATATAATAGGATTGTTTCACCTTTAATTCCGATTGGCTGATAGAATTCAAAATCAGTCAATCGGAATTCAAGGGACGCCATCTTGAATGATGTCACTTAAAGGAACCTTCATTCGGGAAGAAGACTTCGATTGAAGAGGATGCTCTGCGCCGGATGTCTTGAAGATGGACCCGCTCCGCGCCGGATGGATGAAGATAGAAGATGCTGTCTGGATGAAGACTTCTGCCCGTCTGGAGGACCACTTCTGTTGGCTTGGATGAAGACTTCTCCTGGCTTCGTTGAGGACTTCTTGCCTCTTCACTGAGGACTTCTCCCAGCTTCATTGAGAATGGATATCTGGTCTTCAAAACTGTAAGTGGATCTTCGGGGATTAGTGTTAGGTTTTTTAAGGGTTTATTGGGTGGGTTTTATTTTTAGATTAGGGTTTGGGCAATTTAAAAAGAGCTAAATGCCCTTTTAAGGGCAATGCCCATCCAAATGCAGTTTTCAGGGCAATGAGGAGCTTAGCTTTTTTTAGTTAGGATTTTATTTGGGGGGTTGGTTGTGTGGGTGGCGGGTTTTACTGTTGGCAGGGTGTTTGTATTTTTTTTACAGGTAAAAGAGCTGATTTCTTTGGGGCAATGCCCCGCAAAAGGCCCTTTTAAGGGCTATTGGTAGTTTAGTTTAGGCTAGGGTTTTTTATTTTATTTTGGGGGGCTTTTTTATTTTGATAGGGCTATTAGATTAGGTGTAATTAGTTTAAATATCTGATAATTTCTTTTTTTATTTTGTGTAATTTAGTGTTTGTTTTTTTGTAATTTAGGCAATTGTATTTAATTTAGGTAATTTATTTAATTTTAGTGTAATGTTAGGTGTTAGTGTAACTCAGGTTAGGTTTTATTTTACAGGTAAATTTATTTTAGCTAGGTATTTAGTAAATAGTTAATAACTATTTAGTAACTATTCTACCTAGTTAAAATAAATACAAACTTAGCTGTAAAATAAAAATAATATATCTACAATGTAATTATTAGTTATATTGTAGTTAGCTTAGGGTTTATTTTATAGGTAAGTATTTAGTTTTAAATAGGAATAATTTAGGTAATGATAGTAATTTTTATTTAGATTTATTTAAATTATATTTAAGTTAGGGGGTGTTAGGGTTAGGGTTAGACTTAGGTTTAGGGGTTAATAAATTTAGTATAGTGGCGGCGACGTTGGGGGTGGCAGATTAGGGGTTAATAAATGTAGGTAGTTGGCGGCGATGTTAGGGGCGGCAGATTAGGGGTTAATAATATTTAACTAGTGTTTGCGATGCGGGAGGGCCTCGGTTTAGGGGTTAATAGGTAGTTTATGGGTGTTAGTGTACTTTTTAACACTTTACTTATGAGTTTTATGCTACAGCTTTGTAGTTTAAAACTCATAACTACTGACTTTTGATTGCGTTACGAATCTTGCGGGATAGGCTGTACCGCTCACTTTTTGGCCTCCCAGAAAAAGCTTGTAATATCGGCGCTATGGAAGTCCCATTGAAAAAAGACATTACGCAAATTGTGTAAGTTAATTTGCGTTACGGCCAAAAAAGTGTGCGGGACAGCTTTTTTGACAAGACTCATAATAACAGCAGTGGTGAAAAAGCAGCGTTATAATCCATAACGCTGCTTTTTCACTCATAACGCAAAACTCGTAATCTAGCCGCATATCTTTAAATGATCTATGTAAATATTTGATGAATTGTCCATTAGTAGTAAGCATCATTAAATTGTATATGAGAATGTTTAAGTATCCCATAGATTGATATTTTTTATAGACAATCTGTTTGATTTTAAATAATTGTATGGAATCACCACTGGGTGGAGGCAGGGATGCTTTAAATTTACAGAAAATGGTATCTGCAAATTTAAAGCAAGAAATGAGAATACTATGAAAGAAAAAAATACCAGGATGTTATAAACAAAAGATGTACTACAAATTCTCCCAGAGAATAACTCACAAAAATTGTAATAGGAGATAAAGCACAATGAAAAACTAAATACTGTGTTTGAATATAACAGATATAAGATCCATATAGTTAAAGGTCAGGAGACAATAAGTAATGTTGGTTGCTAGATACAAAGCAAAGTTCATCAGACAAACTGAGAGCTTACCGGGAAAAACAGACAGAGGAGGATCTGTTGAAATTAGTTACTGCTTGAGGAGGCGTCTGCACGGCTGTGAGCAAGGAGAGGTCCGGCACCGGAAATACCAGCAGCTTGAAGGGCAAAGACAGACCGGAGTTCTTATGCACTAAAGTGAATTCACAAACTCACAGAACTGTCAGCATTTGCAGAGCAGATGACCACAGTGATGATCCGGTAAGAGGAGAATATAGAGAGACAGGAACTGAGCTTCATTATGTAACAAGGTTTTAAAGCAGCAGATCTGGTTTTTAGGAATCATATGCAGCAAAACTGGATAACAGTCAGAGGAGGGATAAATCCAGAGAAAATAATTAGAGGCAAATAATGAGCATAAAAATAAAGCACAAATGGCAAATAATCCATAGAGGCTCATAGCAAGGCACAAAAATGTAGAGTTGGATTAGAGAGTAGCAAGAGGTAACTTGCTAATAATAAAGCAACGGTTGTAGGATAGACACAGGTGATATAGGCAGGTAATCTAGGGGAGTAATTCTAGTTAAAGGTGCAGTGTAGATTATGACAGTATCTCCTCCTCAAGGAATTCTTTCCGAGGATTCAATCATATGGTTTAAGAGGGTAACGTTTTTTGAAAGCTTGTAGTAGTCTTGGAGCATGGAGATCAGTGGATGGAATCCAAGAATCCTCTTCTGGGCCATAGCCGTACCAATGAATCAGATACTTTAGACGTCCCCTTCTTATTCTAGAATCCAGAATATGTTCTACCTCATATTCCACCTGATTGTTTACAACACTCAGAGGTCCTGAAGGGTGATTTCTTCAAGGATTATGATCCTTGATGTAGGGTTTCAGTAGAGACACATAGAATGTTGGATGGATAGTATAGGAGGTTGTTAATCATAGAGTGACTGTATTTGGATTAAGGACACGTATGATAGGAAAAGGTCCAATAAACTGGTTTGCAAGTTTTTTGCCATACTAGATTGGATACTTGATAAACAAGTTATAGTCGGTGTTGTTTATTATAATAAAACTTTTGTTGGTTCTTGGCGTGTATAAGATAATTTTTCAAAGTCTGAAGGGTAGAATGGATTTTAGTAGCAAAGTCTGATGCGGCAGGACAATTTGTCTGAAGTGATAAGTTTGGTATATTGTTAGGGTGGAAACCATAAGAAGCAAAGAAAGGGGAAACTTTGTTTAAAGAATTAAGTGAATTATTATATGAAAACTTAGCCATAGGTAATAGATTGTATGAGCAACTGTAGTGAAGATAAAGCACATACAGTTTTCCGGAATGGTAATATAACCCTGAGGGTTCTTGATGGAGTTCAGCAAGTGGTAGTAACTGATCATATTTTAATGCATCAAGGAACATATGTTTTATAGGTGTTGTTAAGGCAAGGATCTTTTCCATAGGGATAATAGGTGCTGATGCTTGCAAATTATGTACAGTTTCCCGAAGACGAGATAGTGAGTCCGCCTTGATGTTTTTCTGAGCAGGTCTATAGGTGATGATGAAGTTGAATCTATCCATGTACAGGGACCACCTAACCTGTCTAGCAGAAAGGGTTTTGTTACTTTTTAAATATTCAAGGTTTCTGTGATCCGTATAGATGGTGAAAGGAAATTTTGTGCCTTCCAACAAATGTCGCCATGTCTCAAGCGCACATTTGATAGCCAATAATTCCTTGTCACCCACTGAGTAAATAATCTCTGCAGGGGACAAGGTTCTTGAAAAAAATGCAACTGGGTATAAGGTGGATTTCATATTGTCTCATTATGATAGAACTGCACAGAGTCATGTATTGGAAGCATCGCCCTCCAAAACGAATTGTTTCGAATGATCAGGCAACTGTAGAATGATCAGAAACCGTAGAGGCAGCAGTCAGGGCCGGCGCTTGTGTAAGGGATCTAGGCAGCCGCCTTAGAACGCCCCCAGCAGAGGGTCACCGGATCTGCCTGGAGTGAGTGACACAGGGCCCGGGTAAAGCTAACGAGGTAAAGCTAACAAAGTATGTGTTGAGTCAGAGTGAGTGACACAGGGCCCGGGGCCAATGGCAACAGTGAGTGCAGGCGTGGCACTGACAGACAGTACTTTACAGCTGGCTGAGCTGAGTGGCAGTGGCACATTGGCATAATCCAGTCTGCTGGAGTGGCAATTACTTAACTTATTATCCCCTGGTGCATTAAATCCCCCCCCCAGGGCCAGGGGTGTGTTGAGACACAGACTAGTGTCAATGCAGTGGACGGTGAATGCACACTGGCTGGCCTGACACTGACAGTCATAGCCGCATAATTAATTTAACCCCACACCAGCACCACACAATTTAATGAAACAGTTAGTCACTGGCACTCAGTCCAGTCAGAGTACAGACAGTCAGTTAGTCATGTTTCATTTGATTTAAATTAAATATATATTTAATATTTAGCAGCAGCCGAGTGGTCGCACATCACTATAGCTCTGTATGGATTCTATGTTTATATACCTAAATAACCACTTGGCTGGACGAATTATACCCTAAACAGTGAGGGAGCAGTCTAGGGGGACTAGATCTAACTGGTTGTGCAGCCAGAGACCAGAAGAAACTTGAGCGTTGTACTTTGTTAGTGGGGCGTCTGGTGCAGAAATCACCAAGAAGCGGCCATCTTACTAACCTCGTGGCACATCATAGCCCACATAGTTCAAGCTTCTTCATTTACCCCTTCTACAGATTCCTGTGATAATTCAGAAGAGCTGCAAGCCTGTTCCATTTTTCCCCTTGTTGCTGCATAGTGCTCCAGGGTCTCAACACTCAACATCATGGAGGAGCTTTGCAACATGATAGACGTGGCGTTCAGGGACGTGGAGAGAGAGCTCCTTCATATAATAGTAGGTTATGCCTCCCCTCGACACTCCTCTAGTGTGAAACGATTGAGCTTGGAGACGGAGTATACAAGTGACCCTGAAGTATATGAGTTGAGACATCAAAGGGAACCACATGTTTTACTAATATTGGAGGGAGCGCAGAGGGTGAAACAAGTGGTGGAGCATCGCCCGCGAAGAGCCATCACAGCCTCACAGTCCTCCGCCAGAACAGTACCTACCGGCTATCTAATTATGCCGAAAGCAGTTTGGAAATGGGGAAGAGATAAAATAAAGCTGGAGATAATCCTTTCTGAAGGTACGAACGATGGGGGCCTAGAGAACGATCTTACTGAAGTGACTAACCTGTTCCTAGGAGGTGCGCTGGATGTGCTCTCTGTGGTTGATGCAGTTTTGCTCCTCTGCTGGATCCCTCTATTTGTTCCACCACAAACTCTCCATACTCCCATATGCAGGCCAGAATGTCCTTATACTGCTGTCTGGACAGAGCGAGCAGTCGGAGTAGGTTGTTTCCTGTTAGAAGCGATCTACAGCTATGTATTACAAGAGCTGATATGGAACTGATTTCTACTGAATAGATAGACTTTCACCGTAGCGTAGTTTGTTGTTGTTATCCATTTTGTTACTTGATTAGCAGAAATTATGTATGCATGTATGTGTGTTAGTGTGACTGTTCTCTCAGATTCTGATGTATAACATAGTTAGTTAAATAGAGGTTGGATAACGAATTATTTTGAGACCTAATATAAATCCCACCTTTTACCACTAGATGGATGAAAGTCAAAGCTCAGTTACTATAATTGTTATTATCATTTATTTATGAAAATACTGTCTTAGAGTTTCCCCTATACTATTTGCGTGGTATCCTATAGCCAAGGTCTCTGCGCTTATAAACGTGCTGGTTCTCTTGTTCAGTTCTATTTCTCTAATAGTTTTAGTTATGCTCCATGAGGATGTTTTAGAGCCTAATATTGTACAATATGATGCTAAAAGTAAGTCCTAGCTAGGTATTAGATTTTATACCCTATTGGCCATATAATGTCTATTCCATTTTGTTTTTAGAGATTCCTCTCGAGCTGTCTGTGGCCGGGGTGGCGAGAGTGGTCATATTTATTTCTAATTTGGCTTTAATCTTTAGGTTAATTATGCTTAGCTAACATAGATCTCATTGGTTTGAATACTCTCAATAGGAGCATTTCTTAAACTCTAAATATCTGTTTGGCCTAGCATATTCCAGTCTATATCCCATATAGGCAATAGTGTTCACATAGCTTCTCCTAGTTCCCCCCGTAGGACATGGGTACTTTCTTATCACCTACCATATATAGACAGGACATAGTTATGCATACTTCACCTTTCTATATTTGTCGTCCCAATAAGATAAGGTATATCTTTGACTAAGATACTGAAATGTCTGTAGTGAGCATTAGGCCTCCTGTATTACTACTGGCTCCCCTCCTCATAGTTTACCTAGTGAACTAGGGAAAATATAACCCATAGTTGTTCTATATTCCCAAACATTTAAATATGTGTTTAACCATAGTGGTAATTGATAAACACTTCCCTTAAAATATACTTATAGTCCTTCCTCTTTCTAGTTATTATACATAGGGGCTCCCATTTGCAATAGTTATGGGAACGCTATAATATACTGTGTATGACTTTCTACTATGTACTATATGTGTTCAGTAAGATATTGGGAGAAGCAGATTAGTACAGCTTTATTGGGCTAAAAGTATGTATATATTACAAAAGTATAATTGCATAGGTTTTACAGCTCAACTCTATATTACATGTTACTTTGGGTCTGTCTTAAGTAGTAGACGGTGGAAAGCGGACTGCAGAAGAGTGAAGTTAAAAAACATGTGTTTTCATGTGGTTTGCTAGTTATGGGTCGAAGATTTTTTATGTTTCAAAACACAAATTTAATCTTATTTCAGGAGGCAAAAATATATTACTAAGAGATATCCCTGATATGCCCTAATTTTGTATGGCTATATTGCTTTGCTGGTTAATACTATGAGGTTTGACTTATTTTTAGCTTATTCAACTCAGAACCTTGTCCTTTATAGACTTAGATAATGGCTGATAGATACTTATCTAGGAAAGTTTTGTTATAAGAGTATATATATATGTAAATTTCACCCTGTGACCATAATTCCCATAATAGTGCCCCCCCCCCCCCAGATTTTGTTTACTGGTTAAACAAAGGAACATAGATTCCATAGAACTTTACCTCGATACTTATTATATATCTATTTCAATATCGTGGCTATCAATAATCCCTCCCCTATTCTCTCTACTGCTTCCTCTATTTTGATGCATCTGAGTAACAAGGCCCACAGGGGACCATATTTGATCTAAGTGGAATAGATAGTAGAGAACATATATAAAAATGAGGTTTCATTATTATAATTCAATTTATGAAGTAGGCCATTAGTTCAAGCAATGTTGGAGACATGTTAATTTCGTGTGGCTATGATATTGGATGTTAGGTTTAATTTTCTTACAGTTATCATGAGGGTTACTGTGTAATATGCTCTTTTTTGTTTATTATGGTCCTTTAATTTACTGTAACATGTCCCTTGAGAATAATGGAAATTGAATTTTAATGTATACTATGTGTTTTGAAAACCTCAATAAAAATTAAAATATATATATATATATATATATATATATAATATTTACCTTTTTAATTAAAATAAAATCGTTAGAACTGGCTCACTGACTGACTGTTATATACATAGAGAGGCTGGCATGGCAGACTGGCTTGGGGCTGGCTGGGCCCATGCCATGATGCCAGTGAGGTGTACTTTTTTATCTGCAGAGGTTAAAGTAAATTCAAGTTTGGACAATGCTGGTGGTGGGGTATTGTGGGGGCGTCAAAATGCACCTTCGCCTGTGTAGACAAAAATCCTTGCACCGGCCCTGGCAGCAGTGAACTTGTTTTTCAATGAGAGAAAGGCATTTTCGGCTGCTGGGGTCCAAGAGCATTTTTTCGTTTTCCCAGTAAGAAGAGTAAGAGGCTTGAAAATAAATGAATAATTTAAAAAATACTTCCTTTAAAAGTTTGCAAACCCTAGAAAGCCTTGTAAGGCTTTCTTTTTTTATTATTTTATATAGTTATCATACAATGCAATTTTCCATATTATAGTTTTGCAGTTTTGAATACAAGTTGTTGATACAGCATTGATATATAAATCTTGACCTGGCCTTAACTCAGAATTGCATTCTATATTCCATTTTCTACAGTTTTAGTTTGACTCCGAGCCAATGCCCGGTCAGGTGATGTTCTATTGAAATTAACAAACCTTAACAAAACTTTAACAATTCTAAAAGAAAAATAACTGTCAGGCGCTTACAATTGAATTTGTATTTGTTTCTATATCCTGAGAGAAGTATAGCAAAAATCTATGTAATCTGTATGTCTGCACTTCACTCCTCTCGTAATGTACCGAGCAATACCTATCACTCCTTATTTAGCCTCACCGGGTTCCTCACATGCTCCCCAAGAAAAAAGAAAAGGAGGAAGAGGGGGACAGAGTGGAATCAGGTCCTCTGTGATCAGTCGGTGGTTACAGAATTAAGGCTCACGTGGTCAGGGCCCAAACGTCCCACACCATCTTCCCAAAGGAATCTTATGTCAGCTAGGAAATGCAGCTTTCCTCTTTTGGTATAACCATATTCTTCCAGTATTAGTAAGTCTGCTACTTTGTCTGTTCAGTTTGTCACAGTCGGTGTGTGGGGAGTTTTCCAGTGTAGAGCTATTAGTGTTTTAGCTCCTGTCAGGCATATCTGAAGCAGAGCAAGTCTGAGTTTACATGGAAGTCTCGGCAAATCGTTCAACAGGGCAATTATGAGTGTTAGAGAGAAATCTCTGTTTAGAAGCAGTCGGAAATACCGTTCCACCGTCTTCCAGAGGGGCTGAACTTTGAGGCAGTTCCACCACATGTGAAGATAATTACCTCTTGCCTCACAGCCTCGCCAACATTTCCCTGATGTTTCAGGGTAAATAGATTGTAACCTAATGGGGGTAAGGTACCAGCGTGATAACACTTTGAAGTTAAGTTCCAACGATTGGGGGGAGGTCGAGGCTCTCTTTGATTGTGTGAAAATTGTTTGCCATTCTTCCCCCTGTATATCAATTCCTAGTTCAGTCTGCCAATGAAGTGTGTAGGAGGGGAGTTGGTTAGCCTGTTCACTTTGTATCATTTTCCTCGCTAGTGACAGTGAATGTCGTGTCGTTCCTCTAGTGGAACAGTAGCTCTCAAATGGAGTAGGCTCTCTCATGTAGTCCTGTCTGAAAGGGGAAGTGTGTACGAAGTGAGCTAATTGAGAATATTTTAGCCAGCTAGTGTATCTGCCTCCCGCTATATTTGCCCCTGTATAGAAAATTCTCTTAGTGGAGTAGTGTAATCCCATTCTGTCAATCTCCTCTGTCCCCTGTCCAAACTACCTATTAGTTCAGCATTCCTGGGGATTGGAAACATTGGTGAGCGTGTGCTAGATATGTGTTTCCTCCTTTTTATGATCGCGTCCCATGACTCAAACACTCTGCGATGTATCTCCAATTCCGCGCATTGGGGCGGTCGGAGGTCCTTAGGGACCCAACAGATAGCCCCTACTTCTGGGACTTTAAGAATGTGCGAGTTTTTTGCCACCTACGCCTTGGAGTCTTTGGATCTATGCCAGTCCATCACCCTTTGTAATGTTATTGCATCTAGGTAATCTGCTATACATGGTAGGCCCAGTCCCCCATTTCCATATGATCTGTATAAACTATCTCTACATATCCTGGGTTTGATTTTCCCCCATATGAATAGGTTAATATGCTTTTGTATTTGTGCTATAAACCATCTAGGTACTGGGATTGGGAGGGTCTGAAACATGTACAAGATCCTGGGCAAGGTAGTCAGGTTAGTAGTGAGGGGAGGTCTAGGATCTGCAGTAAACCGCTTCAGGTTGGGTCTTCCTCATCTCCATTTCGAGTAGGGGAACTGGTTGGTGCGTTCCTTCTTTTTTTGGGAACTGTCGTCCATTCTGGACGTTGTGGCCTCGGTGGTAGGTTAATTTGGGTTCTGTCCCCCAGTTACGGACTTTTCAATGATGGGAGGTAAGGTTGTGGAATCTCCAGTTGTTTACAAAATGTTTCTAAGTCCTCAGGGTCCCTGTAGATGAAAACTTTCTCTTCTTTTACCACCTTTATGGCAAATGGGAATCCCCATCTGTATGGGATATTAAGATCAGATAAGTGCAAAGTCAAGTAACGTGCCTCTTTGCGTTTCGCTAAAGTAAGGTTGCTGAGGTCTGCGTACACTTGTATGGTTTATTCTCCGAAGGTGATAGGTGATTTTTTCCATGCTGCCTGTAGTATTCTTTCTTTGTCTGTGAATTTATGGCAACACAGAACAATGTCTCTTGGAGGAGCTGTTTTAGTGGGTCGGTCTCTCAGTGCTCTGTGGGCTCTGTATAATAATATGGTTTTGTCTGCTTTCAGGTCTAGTAGATATTTGAAGAGGTTTTGCAGGTATGAATCTATCTGTGCTTGATGTATTTGCTCTGGTACACCCCTGATGCAAAGGTTTTGGCGTCTACCTCGGTTGTCGAGGTCTTCCACTTGTGCTTGTAATTGCAGTATTCTGTTGTTCTATTGCTATCGCCATATTGTCTGAAGTCTTAGAGGTATCTTCTACTTGTTCTTCCAGCTGCATTACTCTATGCCCCAGTGCGGTGACTTCCCTTCTCACTTCAGCTAAACCATCTTTGATGGCTTGATTGACCTGGGTCATGAAATAAGTGAGGTCCTCTTTCGTGGGCAGCTTGTTGAGATCTGCTTTAGTAAGTGGTATGATCTGTTCATCTCTGCTTTGAGAGTTGCCCACTGTGCTGTCTGTATTATCTTCAAATGTCGTGTTCATATTAGTGGGGTTTGACCTGTCGTGGGGCTTAAAAAACGAATTTAACTTATTAGCCGAGGATGCAACTGGTTTAGATATCTTGTGCTTTTTGTTTGTTGCATGAAGCCATGTTACTTTTTTGTAATACTGGTAGTCCCACTTGTGTCTCTTGGAAACTGGTAGCCAGAAGGTGCTTTTTAATATGTGTATGATTATAGTGATAGCACCACCTTATGCCAAGGCCTCGACCGTATATAGGCCTGAGAAGTTCAGGACTACTTGAAAAGTCTCTCTATACTCTTTCTCCTTAGCCCCGTTTATACTTGAGCTGGAATGCCTAGGGCAAAGTCTGGTCTCAGATGGCCCTTTATAAAAAACTTATACTGTATCCCCACAGTTTCCTGTACCATGTACCAGTCTGGAAAGTGATTTATAATCTGGTGTTTGGATGTAGTGGCTGGCAGGTAGCCAACATCAAAGTATGTTTTGTGTTGCAGGGGTTAAAAGGTATCTGGGCTGCCCTCTGTTGTATACCCCTTTATCTGAGTAACAGCGTGTGGGGATCACATGAAATATACAGCTTTGGGATTAGTCGTGTCTGCTTTCAGCATACAAGCGTTTCAGCAAGTCTCCAGGATGGCCCATAAGGCTCAACTGCCAAGTCTTGTATCCCCGCCAAGTTGCGCTGTGATGTTGCTGCTCGTTACCTGCGTCATCAACCGCCAGCGTGGTGATCTCTTCCTAGGCCACAATCCCCGGCTCTCGTGGTGTGGCGCTGCATTGTAAGTTCTGTGTGTGCTGCCTGATAGTGGTCCCCTAAAAAGTTTAGAATGCCTTCGCCACCATTTAGTTGTATTTTAGTAGCTTATTGCCGCCCGGGTGACCCGCCTCCGGACTTAAGAGCTCTGGAGCTTCTCTAACATGCGACCATGTTCTTCCTCGGCCGGCTCCACCCCCTTGTAAGGCTTTGTATTGGAGGATACTTTTGTTCTGATCCATTTCAATTCACTTAGGGGAAAGTATATAACCAAGGAATTTTATAGTGGACATATGGAATTGACACTTCTCAAGATTGGCGAAGAGCCTGTGGTCTCTGAGAAGTGACAAAACCCAACGGACATGTTTAATGTGTTCAGAAAAATTTGAGGAATAAATTAAAATATCATCAAGGTAAACAATAACACATATATCCATTAGATCCCTAAAAATGTCGTTTATGAATGCTTGGAATGTGGCGAGGGGCATTACATTCATCCCCCCAGTTTTCCATTTATCCACCTTTCTTATTCTTATAAGATTATATGCACCCTTTAAATCAAGTTAGGTGTATACCTTGGCATCATTCAATCTCTCAAGTAATTCAGAAATTAAAGGTAGGGGATATTTGTTCTTGATAGTAATGGAGTTGAAGGCCATATAATCAATGATTGGTCTTAGACCCCCATCTTTATTCTTTACAAAAAACATAGCTGCTGCTGCCGGGGAAGTGGATGGCCTAATGCAGGGGTCAGCAACCTTGGGCCCCCAGATGTTTTGGAACTACATTTCACATGATGCTCAACACTCTTTGTCTGGCTGTCTGAGCATCATGGGAAATGTAGTTCCAAAACATCTGGGGGCCCAAGGTTGCTGACCCCTGGCCTAATGAACCCATTTCTAAGATTATCATCTAAGTAGTCCATAGGGGATTGTAGCACCAGGAATGGTCTCAATAGAAAAATCATAAATTCTGTGGGGTGGAAGGTTCTCAGCTTCTTTTAGATCAAATACGTCTAAAAAACCTTATAAACATCAGGATAAGATGGTTCAATATGTAAAATAGGTAAATGAGAAAAACAGGTTATGATGCAATAAGGGGAAGTAAAGGAAACAGTATTTAGACACCAATCTATAAGTGGATTGTGATTTGATAGATATGTGCATGATTGAAAAATTTGTTTCGGTTCGGATTGATTCAGATTTTTTCGAATTTCGGTTCGGATCGATTAGAATTCGGCAAAATTTGAATGAATTTGTTTCGGATTTATTCGGATTCGAATAAATTCGGCTGAATTCGGTTCGATTCGGTTCGGTTCCGAAATTCGGAATTTCGGTATGTGTTAGGTGGGATATGCTGTGTATTAGACGAGTATTATGTACTGTATATTAGGTGTAACCCATAGCAGAGTGATATAACCTAAAACATAAAATACTGTACAATACTAGTGTAATACACGGCCATCCGAATCTACCAAATAAAGTCAGTAGTTAAGAGCTTTATAGGCTAACGCCGGAATATAAAGCTCTTAACTACAGTGCTACAAAGTACACTAACACCCATAAACTACCTATGAACCACTAAACCGAGGCCCCCCCCACATCGCAAACACGATCATAAAATTATTTAACCCCTAATCTGCCGAACGGACAGCGCCACCACCTACATTATAGCTATGAACCCCTAATCTGCTGTCCCTAACATCGCCGACACCTACATTATAGTTATTAACCCCTAATCTGCCTCCCCAACGTCGCCACAACCTAGCTACAAGTATTAACCCCTAATCTGCCTACCGGACATCGCTGCCACTATAATAAATGTATTAACCCCTAAATTGCCGCACTCCCGCCTCGCAAACACTATAATACATTTTATTAACCCCTAATCTGCCCCCCCAATGTCGCTGCAACCTAACTACAAGTATTAACCCCTAATCTGCCGACCGGACATCGCCGCCACGATAATAAATTTATTAACCCCTAAACCGCCCCACTCCTGCCTCGCAAACACTATAATACATTTTATTAACCCTTAATCTGCCCTCCCTAACATCGCCGCCACCTACCTAAAATTATTAACCCCTAATCTCCCGCCGCTACTATAATAAAGTTATTAACCCCTAAACCTAAGTCTAACCCTAACCCTAACACCCCCTAAGTTAAATATAATTTAAATAAAACGAAATAATATTGCTATAATTAAATAAATTAATCCTATTTAAAACTAAATACTTACCTGTAAAATAAACCCTAATATAGCTACAATATAACTAATAGTTACATTATAGCTATTTTAGGATTTATATTTATTTTACAGGCAACTTTGTATTTATTTTAACTAGGTACAATAGTTATTAAATAGTTATTAACTATTTAATAACTACCTAGCTAAAATAAATACAAATTGACCTGTAAAATAAATCCTAACCTAAGTTACAATTACACCTAACACTACACTATCATTAAATTAATTAAATAAATTAATCCTATTTAAAACTAAATACTTACCTGTAAAATAAACCCTAATATAGCTACAATATAACTAATAGTTACATTGTAGCTATTTTAGGATTTATATTTATTTTACAGGCAACTTTGTATTTATTTTAACTAGGTACAATAGTTATTAAATAGTTAATAACTATTTAATAGCTACCTAGTTAAAATAATTACAAAATTACCTGTAAAATAAATCCTAAAATAAGTTACAATTAAACCTAACACTACACTATCATTAAATAAATTAAATAAATTAACTACAAGTAACTACAATTAAATGCAATTAAATAAACTAAACTAAAGTACAAAAACAAACAAACACTAAATTACAAAAAATAAAAAAATATTACAAGAATTTTAAACTAATTACACCTAATCTAAGCCCCCTAATAAAATAAAAAAAACTAAATAATAAAAGTCCCTACCCTATTCTACATTACAAATTATCAGCTCTTTTACCAGCCCTTAAAAGGGCTTTTTGCGGGGCATGCCCCAAAGTAATCAGCTCTTTTGCCTGTAAAAAAAACAACCCCCCCAACATTAAAACCCACCACCCACATACCCCTACTCTAACCCACCCAAACCCCCCTTAAATAAACCTAACACTACCCCCCTGAAGATCTCCCTACCTTGAGTCGTCTTCACCCAGCCGGGCCGAAGTCTTCATCCGATGGGGCAGAAGAGGACATCCAGACCGGCAGAAGTCTTCATCCATGCGGGGCAAGAAGAGGTCTTCCATCCATCAGAAGACTTCATCCAGGCGGCATCTTCTATCTTCATCCATCCGGAGCGGAGCGGCAGCATCCTGAAGACATCCGACGCGGAGCATCCTCTTCTTTCTTGATCCGATGACTAAATGATGGTACCTTTAAGTGACGTCATCCAAGATGGCGTCCCTTGAATTTCGATTGGCTGATAGGATTCTATCAGCCAATCGGAATTAAGGTAGGAAAAAATCTGATTGGCTGATTCAATCAGCCAATCAGATTGAAGTTCAATCCGATTGGCTGATCCAATCAGCCAATCAGATTGACCTCGCATTCTATTGGCTGTTCCGATCAGCCAATAGAATGCAAGGTCAATCTGATTGGCTGATTGGATCAGCCAATCGGATTGAACTGCAATCTGATTGGCTGATTGAATCAGCCAATCAGATTTTTCCTACCTTAACTCCGATTGGCTGATAGAATCCTATCAGCCAATCGGAATTCAAGGGACGCCATCTTGGATGACGTCACTTAAAGGTACCGTCATTTAGTCGTCAGATCAAGAAAGAAGAGGATGCTCCGCGTCGGATGTCTTCAGGATGCTGCCGCTCCGCTCCGGATGGATGAAGATAGAAGATGCCACCTGGGTGAAGACTTCTGATGGATGGAAGACCTCTTCTTGCCCCGCATGGATGAAGACTTCTGCCGGTCTGGATGTCCTCTTCTGCCCCATCGGATGAAGACTTCGGCCCCGCTGGGTGAAGACGACTCAAGGTAGGGAGATCTTCAGGGGGGTAGTGTTAGGTTTATTTAAGGGGGGTTTGGGTTAGAGTAGGGGTATGTGGGTGGTGGGTTTTAATGTTGGGGGGGTTTATTTATTTTTTACAGGCAAAAGAGCTGATTACTTTGGGGCATGCCCCGCAAAAAGCCCTTTTAAGGGCTGTTGAAAGAGCTGATACTTTGTAATGTAGAATAGGGTAGGGACTTTTATTATTATTATTTTTTTTTATTTTATTAGGGGGCTTAGATTAGGTGTAATTAGTTTAAAATTCTTGTAATATTTTTTATTTTTTTGTAATTTAGTGGGATTTTTTTGTACTTTAGTTTAGTTTATTTAATTGTATTTAATTGTAGGTACTTGTAGTTAATTTATTTAATTTATTTAATGATAGTGTAGTGTTAGGTTTAATTGTAACTTAGGTTAGGATTTATTTTACAGGTAATTTTGTAATTATTTTAACTAGGTAGCTATTAAATAGTTATTAACTATTTAATAGCTATTGTACCTAGTTAAAATAAATACAAAGTTGCCTGTAAAATAAATATAAATCCTAAAATAGCTACAATGTAACTATTAGTTATATTGTAGCTATATTAGGGTTTATTTTACAGGTAAGTATTTAGTTTTAAATAGGATTAATTTATTTAATTAATTTAATGATAGTGTAGTGTTAGGTATAATTGTAACTTAGGTTAGGATTTATTTTACAGGTAAATTTGTATTTATTTTAGCTAGGTAGTTATTAAATAGTTAATAACTATTTAATAACTATTGTACCTAGTTAAAATAAATACAAAGTTGCCTGTAAAATAAATATAAATCGTAAAATAGCTATAATGTAACTATTAGTTATATTGTAGCTATATTAGGGTTTATTTTACAGGTAAGTATTTCTTTTTACATGGGATTAATTTATTTAATTATAGTGAATTTATTTAGTTTTATTTAAATTATATTTAACTTAGGGGGGTGTTAGGGTTAGGGTTAGACTTAGGTTTAGGGGTTAATAACTTTATTATAGTAGCGGCGACGTTGGGGGCGGGAGATTAGGGGTTAATAATTGTAGGTAGGTGGCAGCGATGTTAGGGAGGGCAGATTAGGGGTTAATACAATTTATTATAGTGTTTGCGAGGCGGGAGTGCGGCGGTTTAGGGGTTAATACATTTATTATAGTGGCGGCGATGTCCGGTCGGCAGATTAGGGGTTGATACTTGTAGTTAGGTTGCGGCGACGTTGGGGGGGGAGATTAGGGGTTAATAAATATTATGTAGGTGTCGGCGATGTTGGGGGCAGCAGATTAGGGGTTCATAGGGATAATGTAGTTGGCGGCGTTGTGCGGAGCGGCAGATTAGGGGTTAATAGTATAATGCAGGTGTCAGCGATAGCGGGGGTGGCAGATTAGGGGTTAATAAGTGTTAGATTAGGGGTGTTTAGACTCGAGGTTCATGTTAGGGTGTTAGGTGTAGACTTAGGCCTAGATTTGGAGTTCGGCGGTAAAAGGGCTGTTAACGCTCCGCAGGCTTTTTTCTGGCCGCACCATAAATTTAACTCTGGTATCGAGAGTTTAATCAAATGCTGCGTTAGGCTCCAAAAAAGGAGCGTAGAGCATTTTTACCGCAAATGCAACTCTCGATACCAGAGTTGCTTACGGACGCGGCCGGCCTCAAAAACGTGCTCGTGCACGATTCTCCCATAGGAAACAATGGGGCTGTTTGAGCTGAAAAAAAACCTAACACCTGCAAAAAAGCAGCGTTCAGCTCCTAACGCAGCCCCATTGTTTCCTATGGGGAAACACTTCCTACGTCTGCACCTAACACCCTAACATGTACCCCGAGTCTAAACACCCCTAACCTTACACTTATTAACCCCTAATCTGCCGCCCCCGCTATCGCTGACCACTGCATATTTTTTTTAACCCCTAATCTGCCGCTCCGTAAACCGCCGCAACCTACGTTATCCCTATGTACCCCTAATCTGCTGCCCTAACATCGCCGACCCCTATATTATATTTATTAACCCCTAATCTGCCCCCCTCAACGTCGCCGACACCTGCCTACACTTATTAACTCCTAATCTGCCGAGCGGACCTGAGCGCTACTATAATAAAGTTATTAACCCCTAATCCGCCTCACTAACCCTATCATAAATAGTATTAACCCCTAATCTGCCCTCCCTAACATCGCCGACACCTACCTTCAATTATTAACCCCTAATCTGCCGAGCGGACCTCACCGCTATTCTAATAAATGTATTAACCCCTAAAGCTAAGTCTAACCCTAACACTAACACCCCCCTAAGTTAAATATAATTTACATCTAACGAAATTAATTAACTCTTATTAAATAAATGATTCCTATTTAAAGCTAAATACTTACCTGTAAAATAAATCCTAATATAGCTACAATATAAATTATAATTATATTATAGCTATTTTAGGATTAATATTTATTTTACAGGCAACTTTGTAATTATTTTAACCAGGTACAATAGCTATTAAATAGTTAAGAACTATTTAATAGTTACCTAGTTAAAATAATAACAAATTTACCTGTAAAATAAATCCTAACCTAAGATATAATTAAACCTAACACTACCCTATCAATAAAATAATTAAATAAACTACCTACAATTACCTACAATTAACCTAACACTACACTATCAATAAATTAATTAAACACAATTCCTACAAATAAATACAATTAAATAAACTAGCTAAAGTACAAAAAATAAAAAAGAACTAAGTTACAGAAAATAAAAAAATATTTACAAACATAAGAAAAATATTACAACAATTTTAAACTAATTACACCTACTCTAAGCCCCCTAATAAAATAACAAAGCCCCCCAAAATAAAAAATTCCCTACCCTATTCTAAATTAAAAAAGTTACAAGCTCTTTTACCTTACCAGCCCTGAACAGGGCCCTTTGCGGGGCATGCCCCAAGAAGTTCAGCTCTTTTGCCTGTAAAAAAAAACATACAATACCCCCCCCCCCAACATTACAACCCACCACCCACATACCCCTAATCTAACCCAAACCCCCCTTAAATAAACCTAACACTAATCCCCTGAAGATCTTCCTACCTTGTCTTCACCATCCAGGTATCACCGATCCGTCCTGGCTCCAAGATCTTCATCCAACCCAAGCGGGGGTTGGCGATCCATAATCCGGTGCTGAAGAGGTCCAGAAGAGGCTCCAAAGTCTTCCTCCTACCCGGCAAGAAGAGGACATCCGGACCGGCAAACATCTTCTCCAAGCGGCATCTTCGATCTTCTTCCATCCGGAGCGAAGCGGCAGGATCCTGAAGACCTCCAGCGCGGAACATCCATCCGGACCGACGACTGAACGACGAATGACTGTTCCTTTAAGGGACGTCATCCAAGATGGCGTCCCTCGAATTCCGATTGGCTGATAGGATTCTATCAGCCAATCGGAATTAAGGTAGGAATTTTCTGATTGGCTGATGGAATCAGCCAATCAGAATCAAGTTCAATCCGATTGGCTGATCCAATCAGCCAATCAGATTGAGCTCGCATTCTATTGGCTGTTCCGCGCTGGAGGTCTTCAGGATCCTGCCGCTTCGCTCCGGATGGAAGAAGATCGAAGATGCCGCTTGGAGAAGATGTTTGCCGGTCCGGATGTCCTCTTCTTGCCGGATAGGAGGATAGGAGGAAGACTTTGGAGCCTCTTTTGGACCTCTTCAGCACCGGATTATGGATCGCCAACCCCCGCTTGGGTTGGATGAAGATCTTGGAGCCAGGACGGATCGGTGATACCTGGATGGTAAAGACAAGGTAGGAAGATCTTCAGGGGATTAGTGTTAGGTTTATTTAAGGGGGGTTTGGGTTAGATTAGGGGTATGTGGGTGGTGGGTTGTAATGTTGGGGGGGGGTATTGTATGTTTTTTTTTACAGGCAAAAGAGCTGAACTTCTTGGGGCATGCCCCGCAAAGGGCCCTGTTCAGGGCTGGTAAGGTAAAAGAGCTTGTAACTTTTTTAATTTAGAATAGGGTAGGGAATTTTTTATTTTGGGGGGCTTTGTTATTTTATTAGGGGGCTTAGAGTAGGTGTAATTAGTTTAAAATTGTTGTAATATTTTTCTTATGTTTGTAAATATTTTTTTATTTTCTGTAACTTAGTTCTTTTTTATTTTTTGTACTTTAGCTAGTTTATTTAATTGTATTTATTTGTAGGAATTGTGTTTAATTAATTTATTGATAGTGTAGTGTTAGGTTAATTGTAGGTAATTGTAGGTAGTTTATTTAATTATTTTATTGATAGGGTAGTGTTAGGTTTAATTATATCTTAGGTTAGGATTTATTTTACAGGTAAATTTGTTATTATTTTAACTAGGTAACTATTAAATAGTTCTTAACTATTTAATAGCTATTTTACCTGGTTAAAATAATTACAAAGTTGCCTGTAAAATAAATATTAATCCTAAAATAGCTATAATATAATTATAATTTATATTGTAGCTATATTAGGATTTATTTTACAGGTAAGTATTTAGCTTTAAATAGGAATCATTTATTTAATAAGAGTTAATTTATTTCGTTAGATAAAAATTATATTTAACTTAGGGGGGTGTTAGTGTTAGGGTTAGACTTAGCTTTAGGGGTTAATCCATTTATTAGAATAGCGGTGAGCTCCGATCGGAAGATTAGGGGTTAATAATTGAAGGTAGGTGTCGGCGATGTTAGGGAGGGCAGATTAGGGGTTAATACTATTTATGATAGGGTTAGTGAGGCGGATTAGGGGTTAATAACTTTATTATAGTAGCGCTCAGGTCCGCTCGGCAGATTAGGAGTTAATAAGTGTAGGCAGGTGTCGGCAACGTTGTGGGGGGCAGATTAGGGGTTAATAAATATAATATAGGGGTTGGCGGTGTTAGGGGTAGCAGATTAGGGGTACATAGGGATAACGTAGGTGGCGGCGCTTTGCGGTCGGAAGATTAGGGGTTAATTATTTTAAGTAGCTGGCGGCGATGTTGTGGGGGGCAGGTTAGGGGTTAATAAATATAATACAGGGGTCGGCGGGGTTAGGGGCAGCAGATTAGGGGTACATAAATATAACGTAGGTGGCGGTCGGCAGATTAGGGGTTAAAAATTTTAATCGAGTGTCGGCGATGTGGGGGGGCCTCGGTTTAGGGGTACATAGGTAGTTTATGGGTGTTAGTGTACTTTAGGGTACAGTAGTTAAGAGCTTTATGAACCGGCGTTAGCCAGAAAGCTCTTAACTCCTGCTATTTTCAGGCGGCTGGAATCTTGTCGTTAGAGCTCTAACGCTCACTTCAGAAACGACTCTAAATACCGGCGTTAGAAAGATCCCATTGAAAAGATAGGCTACGCAAATGGCGTAGGGGGATCTGCGGTATGGAAAAGTCGCGGCTGAAAAGTGAGCGTTAGACCCTTTAATCACTGACTCCAAATACCAGCGGGCGGCCAAAACCAGCGTTAGGAGCCTCTAACGCTGGTTTTGACGGCTACCGCCGAACTCCAAATCTAGGCCTTAGTGTTTCCCCATAGGAAACAATGGGGCTGCGTTTAGAGCTGAACGCTGCTTTTTTGCAGGTGTTAGGTTTTTTTTCAGCCGAAACTGCCCCATTGTTTCCTATGGGGGAATGCCGAATTTACCAAGCTAATTCGGATTTATTCGGTAGATTCGGCAGCTAATTCGGATTCATTCGGTAGATTCGGCAGTATTTTATTTCGGAAATTCGATCAATGACTCTTACAGGCAAATGTATTAGCTTAGACACACAGGGAATTTTATTTAAAGTTGCAAACTTTTCATCTATAAACAAACCAAATGCACCAGAGGCAATCATGGCTTCTGAACTGATGTGATGTTGATCCCACTGCAATGAGAGAGTAAAAGAACAGTGAGTAATTGGTATAGTTTCAATAAATAGATGTGTATACTGATTCTTATCCTTTCATTGGCGTGCCAATGATGGACAGGAAGAAACTATATGTTGTGGCTTGCACAGTATAGACATAAGTTAGAGAGCCTCCGTCTTGTTTTTTCCTCTTGCGTTAGGGGTCCTTTTACACTTCCTATGTCCATGGGCAGAGCTGCACTTGGGGTTTTATCTTGAGTAGAATATGGATTTCTTCTTGGTATATATTCAGAATGTGTTTTTCTGCCTTCCTTTCACAGTAGCTATGGTCTATTGAAATACAAATCTTTATTAATGCTTCCAAGGTTTCTGGCATTTCAATACGGGAAAGATCATCTTTTAGAACATCAGACAACCCTATACGAAACTGATTTTTTAAACTTAATTGATTCCATTCAGAATCTGTAGCCCACATTTGAAATTCGGCTATGTAGTCCTCAACTGGTCTTTTTCCCTGCCTGAGGGATCTAAGGTTGTTTTCAGCAGTAAGCTGTTTATTTGTATCTTCATACAAAGTCGCCATAGTCGCAAATAAATAAATCAACAGAATTGAGGATTTCATCGTTTTCATAAAAACGGTTTGCCCATATCCTAGGCTCTCCTTTGAAGTATAAAATTATAGTGCAGACCTTAGTCCTATGAGATGCATATGTCTTGGGTTTCATATAAAAAATCATCAAACAAGAGGTTTTAAACTCTCTGAATTCAGAGGAGGATTTATTAGGGGTTCAGGTGCTTCTGCGTTTTTTGCTGTCATAAAATCACTAAGCAGGCCTTTTAAGGATTGATTTTCCTTCTGGAGTTCAGTTAAGCCTTGGGCCAGAATATCTACTTTTTGATTAAGAGATGCAATGTGATTTGATACCTCAACTGGGTCCATTGTGACTCCTATACAATATATAAAGGCTTGATTATTCTGCAATGAGTTAACTAGATTAACCTAGTTATCATTCCTCTTATTATAAATTAACAGAGATTCTGAAAATAGTGATATAATGAAGTTGTGTAGCTGACATAGAACACAGCTTGAAAACAATAACTAAAGCTGTAAAAGATTCTTAAGATCAGCCGGAACTGTAGCTTTAAATTTACAGAAAATGGTATCTGCAAATGTAAAGCAAGAAATGAGAATACTATTAAAAAGAAAAAAATTACCAGGATGGTATAAACAAAAGATGTACTACAAACTCTCCAAGAGAATAATAACTCACAAAAAATGTAATAAGAGATAAAGCACAATGAAAAACTAAATACTGCGCTTGAATATAACAGATATAAGATCCATATAGTAAAAGGTCAGGAGACAAAAAGTAATGTTGGTTGCTAGGTACAAGGCAAAGTTCATCAGACAAACTGAGAGCTTACCGGGAAAAACAGACAGAGGAGGATCTGTTGAAATTAGTTACTGCTTGAGGAGGCGTCTGCATGGCTGTGAGTAAGGAGAGGTCCGGCACCGGAAATACCAGCAGCTTGAAGGGCAAAGACAGACCAGAGTTTTTATGCACTAAAGTGAAATCACAAACTCACAGAACTGTCAGCATTTGCAGAGCAGATGATCACAGTGACGATCCGGTAAGAGGAGAATATAGAGAGACAGGAACTGAGCTTCATTATGTAACAAGGTTTTAAAGCAGCAGATCTTGCTTTTAGGAATCATATGCAGCAAAACTAGATAACAGTCAGAGGAAGGACAAATCCGGAGAAAATCATTAGAGGCAAATAATGAGCATAAAAAGTAAAGCACAAATGGCAAATAATCCAAAGAGACTTATAGCAAGGCACAAAAATGTAGAGCTGGATTAGAGAGCAGCGGTGGTAGGCTAGACACAGGTGATATAGGCAGGTAATCTAGGGTCTAATTCTAGTTAAAGATGTAGATTATGACAGTCCTAGACTCATTTTTTCCCATCCTACTTCCCCCATTTCCCATCCCTAACTACCCAAACATCCAACTCAGGACGCTTATATCTCAAATTCCCCAACCCCTCCCTTTTCTAAGGCATTAGAATTACATTGAATCGCCTCAGAGACTTCACCCAAAATACTAGGGGCCTCAATTCCCCTTTCAAACGTAGTCTACTATCTGGCTCTCTTAAATTCCATAATCCAAACATGGTGTTTCTTCAGGAGACTCACTGGCAGTTAGACACTCCCCACAGATTCCACTCACATACTTACACTACCATAGAACACTCCCCCTTTACCAAAAAGACTAGAGGGACAGCTATTTTAGTGCATAAAAGACTGGCATTTAAACAAATCCAGGTGATTACAGACCATCAGGCTACATACGTTGGTATCAATTTACCTACCTAACACACGCCAGCCCACATTTCTCAGAAAAGTCATGCAGTTAGTGGAACAATACAGACAAGGCAGAGTTGCCTTGCAGGAGACTTTAATATGATTTGGGATAGTAAAGCCGACCGCAAAACAGTGACCACAACAAAATGTCTCAATTTGGATACTTTGACATATAGAGATGTCTCCACCCAAAAGACAGAGACTATACTCATTACTCCCATCCACATAAAACATATTCTAGACTAGACCATATATTCTGCCTAGTTGAAACCTTAGATTCAGTCACTCACACTAACATCTCTTTCTGCCCCTGGTCTTAGCCGACTTACGATCCACTGACAGCCCTAAACTCAGGACTGCCTGGAGTGTACCCCATAACATTTTGTCAGATATCCCTTTAAGGGAAGAGTTAAGACAAGACATCATAGAGCTTATCCAACAAAATGACAATGCACAGACTAGTGACAACATCGGACTAACACTTCTCGCATCCACCATTCCAACAAGACAAAAAAACCTTCAGACAGCCTTCACAAGTAGGAGACTGCTTTGCAGACTTCTTTTCAAAGCTATATAACATTGAAAATGTGGAAAATAATAACCCCACTTCACCGCACAACATCCAACTGTTCCTCAACTCACTGAACTTACCAACTCTCACGGCCGAACAACAAGGCACGCTCACTACCCCTTCACTCTATTAGAAATTAAAATAATTATTAAAAACCCAAAGCCCTTTAAGGCCCCTGGGCCAGATGGATTCCCTGCTGATTTCTACAAGACATACACACAGGAATTGTCCCCCCTGCTTCTTAGGTTTTTTGATCTAGCAAAAGAGGAAGGCAGCTTTAAAAAAAAAAAAAAAATAATAATTTTTAGAGGCCACTATTGTCACGATTCCCAAGCCAAATAAAGACCCCACTCTGTGCTCCAACTATAGGCCCATCTCCTTAATTAACATGGACGTTAAAATCTACTCTAAACTCCTGGTGAATCATATCTGTAAGTTACTACCCAGCTTAATTGACCCAGATCCGGTAGGATTTATCCGTAATAGAGAAGGCCCGGATAACACTAGGCGTCTTATTACTGTAATTTGCAAATCCACTAGAATGAACAAGCCCTTCTCAGTTATCTCTTTAGATGCTGAGAAGGCTTTTCATCGAGCCCGATGGGCCTACCTCTGGGAAACTTTGAAGGCTTTTAAGTTCCCTTCTGCAATTTGTCTCGCTATCCAAGCCCTTTACTCCACACCATCAGCTAAAGTTAAGAGATTGGGTTTCCAATCACTACCATTCCCGATTTCTAATGGCACCAGACAGGGCTGTCCCCTGCCCCCCCTACTATTTGCCCTGGCAGTTCAACCATTGGCTGAGCATATACGTTCAGAAAAGGGACTAGAAGGAATCACGTTATTCGGGAAAAAAACACAAAGTCACGTTATTTGCTGATGATATTACCATATTCTCTTCTGACCCAGCACACACCATTCCTAAACTAATAGAAATTCTTAAGACATTTGGTAACTTTTTTATAAGCTTAAAGGGACACTGAACCCACATTTTTTCTTTCGTGATTCAGATAGACAATGCAATTTTAAGCAACTTTCTAATTTGCTCCTATTATAAATGTTTATTCATTCTCTTGCTATCTTTATTTGAAAAAGAAGGCATCTAAGCTTTTTTCTTAGTTCAGAACTCTGGACAGCAATTTTTTATTGGTGGATGAATGTATCCCCCAATCAGCAAGGACAACCCAGGTTGTTTACCAAAAATGGGCCGGCACTAGAACTTACATTCTTGCATTTCAAATAAAGATACCAAAAGAATAAAGAAAATTTGATAATAGGAGTAAATTAGAAAGTTGCTTAAAATTTCATGCTCTATCTTAATCACAAAAGAAAAAATGTGGGTTCAGTGTCCCTTTAATACAGCGAAAACTGAGATATAATAGTGGGGATACTCCCAAGACTATATTTTTAATTTAAAAAATAAATTTAACTTTACTTGGACGACCGAACAAGTCACACACCTTGGGGTTAAATTGTCCAACAGTATACCTCAGATGGTTAAAGACAACTATCTTCCCCTATTAGCAGAATTGAGAACCTTGAAGTATAAATGGAACCACAAATCCATTTATTAGATAGGTTGAATCACATCCCTTAAAATGTCTTTTCTTCCAAAACTCACATAACTTTTTAGATGCCTCCCACTTCGGGTACCCATGCACCTTCTACTGCAATTCCAAAGTGAATTCAAAAAGTTTATTTGGCAGGTAAAACCTCCTAGAATTGCTCACAGAACCTTACAATATCCTATACACCTAGGAGGCTTAGCTTCCCCATCTAATGTAAAATATTATGAGGGAGCAATGCTCATGCATATATACCAATGGGGGTGATGGTAATACAATCGCATGATAAATGGAGAGACATTGACTAGGCCTCACTCCCCTTCAAGATCCTCCTTAGAGACCTGATATGGACTCCAGCCCATAGTCGCAGAATTCTCAGAATTACTAACCCCACAATTATTGAAAGCCTTTCTATTTGCAATAAGATCCAGAACCACCACCCAATAGCACCTCAACTCATCCGTAACCGGCCTACTGACTGGCTTGGCAGAAACTCACCCCAACACAAGGGCTCGTCTAGGCATTAAGCAAGTATTGGACTTCTGGTCAACCACCTCCCAGGGTAACTTCATTACACTTGACCAATTAGAAAATCCTACTTATATTGCCCCTTTTCTCCACTTTGAACTCACTAGGATTAAAAGCTTCCTCACAAGTTTTGTCCCCAAATCCTCACGCCCCCTTACCCCCTGGGAGTCCATCTGGCAAAAGGGTCATAGTCTATCTAAACCATTATTAACACATTATAACTTATTAGAAGGTACCACATCTCCTGAACTAGCAACCCACTTACATAGCTGGGACACCCTCCTACATACTAACATACCACCGGATACGTGGCAACGAACTCTCACACTACATAACGATGTTTGACACATGCTATAAAGTTGATTTTCATTTGTACACTATGTCCCCACTAGACTATCCAAAATGTTCCCAGAAGCATGCCCTGTCTGTTGGCGTTGTTGTGGCCTTCCAGGAGACCTTATCCACATATGGTGGGAGTGCCAAAACATTAAACCCATTTGGAATTTGTACTTTTCAGACCTCTCCAAAATGAAGATTTATATACCCAGAACACCCGCTATAGCCCTTCTTCATGTGGGCCTACACACCCTCCCTAAGCATCACAGCCTATTATGCATATTCATTTTTTTCTTCCATCAAAACTAACATTGCCAGGTCCTGGAAAAAGGAATTTCCACCAAAATATTCCGAAATCTTGAACACAACGGCATACCTGTATACCATGGAAAAAGACATATTTCACTCACTTAACAAATCTGACTTATTCAAATTCACTTGGACTGACTGGAAAGATAAGTATAACACTCTCTGGCATCCATCCGTTGTATCACAGGATTCACCACCTAGCATCTAACTACAGCCCCCCCCCTCTCTCACTACCCAATGTGGGTAACATACTAATCACTGTCAGAGAACCTCCCCCCGCCACCTTAATGATCTTAGACATGTTGACTAAATGAGGACCTAACCCTCCTCCCCCCCACTCTTTACCTGCTTCCCCCACATATTGACAACTTGAATGTAATGTAACAATTTTCTTTAATTTTTCATTTAAAAGCCCCCTCCCAATAAGATGGAAGGGCCATGTACAGATATATGGTTTCTCATATTGACTAACTTTGGACCTGCGTGTCCATACATTTCTTTTTTGTGTTTACTGGAACAGGGATCCTGCGTGTCCCCAATTATCATTCTAATTTATTCTTACTGTATGTGATTTTGTTTGATCTTAGAATCCTAATAAAATCTTTAGAAAAATAATAATAAATAAATAAAAATCATATAATAACTATTTCTTATTGTTTTTTTATATATATCAGAAAAAGAGAAAAAAAAAGACTATAAAAAAGAATGAAATCAAGATCATTTTGAACTGAACCTAGTACAAGTAAAATTAGCAGAGTATAAAAGGTAGATGAGAGTTATAAGAAAAATACAGAAAATAGTTTATCTTTTAGAAATTTAGAAACAGTAAACATTTCCCCTAAAAAAACACAATAATAACACACACCCTTTTTGACTCATTAAAAATGCTCCATTGGTTTTCTTAGGTTTTTTTTTTTCAAGAAATTTGCTTTCCAATAACAAATCTTAACCAAAGTTTGAGAATTTCTGTAACCTATGATACATTTCCTAATGAGAAGAGGATATAGGAAAAACTAATTCAGAAACTTGCTGGCTTTATGGGAAACTGAAGCAACAATACCATAATTATAACAATTATTAAACAGGTCTACAGGATGTTATTCATAAAACTTGCCTCTCCACTAATGGAAAAAGTAAAAAAGGTTGTAGTTAATGATGCTATTTTATGTATTTGTGTGTGTTTACTTGCCCAAACATAGTTCATTTGCAAAGCAAATAGCTTTAGAACACTTGCCTGATCCTATTGGTCTTGGAACCTGTATGATAAATATACCATTGAAGGGTTTTACTAGACATCAAACCAGTTACTTAAAGGGACATGAAATCCAAATGATTTCTTTCATGATTTGGAAAGAGCATGCAATTTTAAACAACTTTTAATTTTTTTTCTATTATCTAAACGGGCATGAAAATATGAATATTTCACATTCCAATGTTCTTCACATAGAAGAATATGTTTTACTTATTCATAAATACATATTTCTACATATATCTGATGGTATTTTGGTACAATATATTGTATATCTATCTATCTATCTACCTATCTATATATCTACCTATCTATCATCTATCTATCTATCTATCTATCTATCTATCTATCTATCTATCTATCTATCATCTATCTATCTATCATGACTATACAGTATATAGGTAAAGAAATATATATATATATATATATATATATATGAATATCTATTTAAAAATACATAGAACATTTTCTGCTATGTGCAGAACATTTCAATGTGAAATATTTACAGAAAATACTTAAAAACTATGCTTTTTGATGTTTTCATCTACTTGACTGCAAAGAGCTCCAATGCACTTCTATATATGTCTATATATGTGTACATATGTATTTATGTGTTTATATGTGTATTGTGACAGAAAGCAAGGCCTGGTAATAAATAGTAGGTATTTAAGAGCAAACCTTTTAAACAGCATTCCTCCTTTCAGTTAAAAACCCCAGGGTAAAGATTGTGGGCCAGATTACAATCGGAGTACTAAATATTGCTTTCATGAATGTAATAGCAGTGAAGGGTTATATAGCGCAGCGATGGCAGCATGTTTTTAAATATATATTAAAATGATTATATACAAATATTAACACATAAATATACAGTATCCCACAAAAGTTATTACACCTCTCACATTTTTGTAAATATTTTATTATAACTTTTCATGTGACAACACTGAAGAAATGACACTTTGCTACAATGTAAAGTAGTGAGTGTACAGCCTGTATAACAGTGTAAATTTGCTGTCCCCTCAAAATAACTCAACACACAGCCATTAATGTCTAAACCGTTGGCAACAAAAGTGAGTACATTCCTAAGTAGAAATGTCCAAATTGGGCCCAATTAGCCATTTTCCCTCCCCGGTGTCATGTGACTCGTTAGTGTTACAAGGTCTCAGGTGTGACTGGGGAGCAAGTGTGTTAAATTTGGTGTTATCGCTCTCACACTCTCTCATACTGGTCACTGGAAGTTCAACATGGCACCTCATGGCAAAGAACTGTCTGAGGATCTGAAAAAAAGAATTGTTGCTCTACATAAAGATGGCCTAGGCTATAAGAAGATTGCCAAAATCCTGAAACTGAGCTGCAGCACAGTGGGCAAGACCATACCGCGGTTTCACAGGAAAGGTTCTACTCAGAACAGGCCTCGCCATAGTCGACCAAAGACGTTGAGTGCACATGCTCACCGTCATATCACGAGGTTGTCTTTGGAAAATATACTTATGAGTGCTGCCAGCATTGCTGCAGAGGTTGAAGGGGTGGGAGGTCAGCCTGTCAGTGCTCAGAGCATACGCTGCACAAATTGGTCTGCATGGCTGTCATCCCAGAAGGAAGCCTCTTCTAAAGATGATGCACAAGAAAGCCCACAAACAGTTTGCTGAAGAAAAGCAGACAAAGGACATGGATTACTGGAAACATGTCCTGTGGTCCAATGAGACCAAGATAAACTTATTTGGTTCAGATGGTGTCAAGCGTGTGTGGCGGCAACCAGGTGAGGAGTACAATGACAAGTGTGTCTTGCCTACAGTCAAACATTGTGGTGGGAGTGTCATGGTCTGGGCCTGCATGAGTGCTGCCGGCACTGGGGCGCTACAGTTCATTGAGGGAACATTGAATGCCAACATGTACTGTGAGATACTGAAGCAGAGCATGATCACCTCCCCCAGAGACTGGGCGGTAGGGCAGTATTCCAATATGATAACGACCCCAAACACACTTCCAAGACGACCACTGCCTTGCTAGAGAAGCTGAGGGTAAAGGTGATGGACTGGCCAAGCATGTCTCCAGACCTAAACTCTATTGAGCATCTGTGGGGCATCCCCTGGGACTGAAACGCGTTGACTATACTGGTATTACGGCTCAGGTTTAATTGGTAAGTTCAATACCTATATTATTTACATATAGAAGCATTATTGCACTATGTCTATTTCTATCCTTTTCTAGGACATTTTAAAGCTTTCTACTACTGGACTTTCTAAACGTCATCAACTATTATCTACCATTGGCTGCCTAAACGTTAATCATATGGTTAACTTCCACTAAGAAGAGGAACACTTATTTCCATTATCACTATATGGGTTATCATATGGGACATCACATTTAGGAATACAACGCAGATTGCACAGAAATATATATATTTTTATTTTTATATATTTTTATTTTCAGTTTTAGGTGTACACCATATTTCTCTATATAGTTATCTATATAGTTTTTCATATATTTTTGACCACTTTTTAATTTTCACCTTTTATTAATTTTTGCACCACTTTTTTGGTCTTTTTCACACTTTTTTCCAAATTTTTTCTACTTTTTTCCACATATTGTTTCAACATAGATATCTATATATTTTTGTTTTGATTTTTACTGCATCTAAACCACTCTTCACGGATTTGTTTTACCCAAGTTCACGGAACCACTAGCCATCTGGATTCACTAATTCGTACTGTATAGACTTTGAACTTTGTCCATTGAGGACACCCATTGGGACGTTTTAGTTCGGACACTCGCTATACGTTAGGGACTTTATTTTTACTTAACCACGCAATAGAAATCCTCATATATACCTTTTATATTTTAGCCTTTGTTTTTAGCTTGATGTATTAGCTTTTTACGATCTTTTTAATTTATTCTCTGTTTTAATTTTATGCATTTTGTCTTCATTATTATTACTATTTGTGAAGTACAACCAATAAATTGTATTTTAACCTATACCTATTGACACATATCCGATATTTATCACAGCTTTTATTAGCACTCCTATTACACTATTTACATATCCTACATCCCTAGCAACATCTTTTGGATTCCACCTTAAGCTACTTACCCCTTTCTAAGGTTATTGTAGTGCTCCCTCTAAGCATCCCTTTTATTCTTTGAATTTGAGGTCTGGTTGGGAGACCTCGCTCCATATGAGGAGTAGTTTGTGTGGTATATATTTTTGGTGCTGACGATACAATCTGTAATCTGTTATTTAGCATATATCCCAAATGCAGGGCCGTATGAAAGCTGTCATGCCCATTGTCAGAGAACATATGGGGAAAGCCCAAGAAGCACAAAAGTCAGAGCGTTTCAGCTTGGTTATAGGCTGTTAGTTAGTCCCTACAGTGGAAAATAAATTCTTAGCTACTTGGCAGGGCCCATATGAGATAACTGAGAAAGTGGGTCGTGTTAATTACAAAGTAAGCTAGCCAGCTAGGAAACCTGATAACATTTATCATGTAAATCTGTTAAAACTGTGGAAGAATAGGGAGATTTTAGTTTCTTTGAAACCTACAGAACTCCCTGTCACTGAGCCTGAGGTAAATATATTTGAATCTCTATCTGCACCAGAAGCAAGTGATTAAGTATTTTCTCAGGAGAAACAAAAAGGTATTCTCAGTATAACCGGGGAAAACTAATGTGATTAAGCATGACATAATAACAGAGGCAGGTAAGAAATTGTGCCCTATGGAGTCCCTGAGGCCTGTATGAAGGCTATTAAACTTGGAGTTGAAAAAATGTTGAAACTTGGGGTAATTGAAGAGTCACACAGTGACGTTGTGCTTGTTCCAAAACTGATGATTCCGTGAGATTTGCATTTACCTAGAGTTGATGAGTTAATAGAAAAACTAGGGAAAGCACGCTATCTCATTACAATTGATTTGACGAAAGGCTATTGGCAGGTGCCACTTACTGATCAAGCAAAAGAAAAACACCCTTTTATACTTCAGAAGGCTTATTCCAAAATACAATATATTGCCATTTGGTTTGCATAGTGCCCCTGCCTCATTTTAGAGCATGATGGATAAAATTCTTAAAAAATCATGTTCGTTATGCTGCAGCATATTTAGACAATGTTATCATTTATAGTACAGATTGGGAATCTTACCTACCAAACGTTCAGGCCATTCTGGATGCGATACGATCTGCTGGTTTCCTGCAAAGTGTTCTATTGGTTTAGAGGAGGTCAAATAAATAGTATATACCATCCGTAGAGGATTGGTTAAACCACAGACAACTATGAAGCAAGTGAGAGATTTTCTGGTTTTGACTAGTTACGAGAGAAGGTACATTCCAAATTTTGCTGCAATTGGCAGCACCTTTGACAGATCTTACAAAAACTAGATCCCAAGTTGTGATAAAATGGACCCCAGAAAAAGAACAGCCCATAAAGCATTTGAAAGTTGCCCTCTGTGCCCATCCAGTTGTAGTAACCACCAACTTCTCTATTGTGCAGACAGATGCAAGGTGAAGAGCACCCTGTTCTTTTCTTAAGCAGAAAACTAAACCCCCAGGGGAAGATTTACTCTATTGTGCAGAAATAATGCCTTGCTTTTAAGTGGGCTTAAGAGAGCTTTAAGTACTATTTGTTAGGAAGAAAATTTAAGTTAATTACAGACCATTCTCCTCTCACATGGATGAGCCAGAATAAAGAAAATAATGTGAGAGTTACTAGGTGGTTCCTTAGTCTGCAACCCTTCAATTTTACTGTTGAACATAGGGAAGATCTTTTGCAAGGCAATGCTGATGGTCTGTCTCTGGTATATTCTTTGATGTCCATGGTCATTTAACCCACTGGGTATGAGCTGGGGAGAGGATATGTGACAGTAAGCAAGGTCTGGTAATAAATGGGAAGTATGTAAGATAAAGCCTTTTAAACAGCATTCCTCCTTTCAATTAAAAACCCCAGGTTGAAGATTTTGCGTTTTAATTGTGCAGTTTATAAATTGTGTTCTGGGATCCCTGGGATTTGATTTATTGGAGAGAAAGGTGGGCTATTATTCCAACAGCTATGAAGCTGTCCACCCCAGATTTTTGATTAAGCAGGTGTGGCTCATAATTGCAGTCCTAGGAGTTTAAAAGGAAGCCTGACTTATGCTTATCAGACTGTTACCTGGAGGGCTGGTGTGTTAAAATGAATTTTTTTCTTTGGATGATTTACAAAAATGACTCTATTCCTGTGAATAATTTGTACATTATTCTACAAAAGTGCTGTGAAATGATGTGATATGCTGTGGAGAATGGCTTTTTCCTCATGAATGTTAAACAGGGAGAGGCAAGGTGTCCGTACATGGACACTGGTGTCCGTGACTGGCCCTTGCAGTGTCCACCACCCATTTTGTGGAGGGAAGGGAGGAGTAGGATAGATGAATGCTGGTCCTCACTCCTTCTTGACCCAAGCGGCGCCACGCTTAGTAGCGGGAAAGTGAGGGAAGAACCAAGCTGCCTGCAGTCAACTAACCATAAGTCATGACCCATCCCAATTCCTTGATCTGTGCAGCAGCGTGGTGCTGGTGTCTGTGTGTAAAAGACCGCTGCCTTCTCTGACAAACCTTACGTAACCAAGTAAGTAACCAACCATGATGATCATGCAATTAACATCAAGGTAGGTGGGTTTGGTCAGGAGATGAAACTCTCAATATAACCCCCCAAAAAATAAAAATTAATACCACAAGCAGTCTTTATATAAATGCTTTTTTAAACTTGTTTAATTAGATGACTAATTTGAACTTGTGGAACTAAACAAGGGGTGTCCAATGTGCAGCCCATTTGACAGCAAAGTGTCGCTCTCCTGATTTATAGAAACATAGAATATGTCGGCAGATAGGAACCATTTGGCATATCTAGTCTGCCCAATTTTATGAATACTTTCATTAGTTCCTGGCCTTATCTTATATCTAGCATAACTTTATACCTATTCCATGCATGTTTAAACTAGTTCACTGTCTCTACCACTTCTGCCGGATGGCTATTCCACCATGTATCCACTACCCTCTCTGTAAAAGAATGTTTTTTGATGTTTTTAATTTGAAATGCACCTTGGTGTCCTTCACTAATGTCTGTACTTTGGAAAATGTCCGCCACAGCCTTGGTTCGTGCCTATCCCTTATGTTAAACTGCCTGTTTTGCTATTTCAATAAAACCCTAGAAACTAAAGTGGACTGTCCTGTGCTGCATTTGTGCCCCGGAAGGCTCTGGTTGATATAGTATATATATATATATATATATATATATATATATATATATATATATATATATATATATATATATATATATATCTGTAAATACATATGTACACACATACATACATATCCAACATATCCATATTTAAACATGTGTATTTATTTATCTCTATGTTAAAGGGACATGAAACCCAATTTGTTTCTTTCATGAATCAGATAGAGAATACAATTCTAAAAATGTTTCCAATTTACTTCTATTATCAAATTTGCATCATTCTCAGCTTACTCTTTGTTGAATAGATATCTAGATAGGTATCATGCACATTTGCATCACAAGATAACAGGAAATAGTGCTGCCATCTAGTGCTCTTGCTTACGAATAACATTATTGCAAAACTGATGTCATATAGTGCTGCAGACATGTGCACGCTCCTGAACTTACCTTCATGCTTTTCAACAAAGGATAGCAAACAAATGAAGAAAATTTTGTAACAGAAGTAAATTGGAAAGTTGTTTAAAATTGTATGTTCTACCTAAATCATGAAAAAAATATTATTATTTTTTTGTCCCTTTAATGCCCTGAGACCTCATATCTTTCTGTCCTTTTTCAGTTTTTTGTGCAATATTTTTTTAAATAATTTTTATTAAAGGGACATTAAACACTACATTCATGCTAGATAGAATGATGCATTCAAAGAAAAGATTAGTCCATGACTAACATGTAGATGTATTTTTTAAAGTTTCATTAGTTTTTTAAAAAGTGGCAAAATAAGTGTAAAGTTTTGTCTATAAAACAATGGGAGCTACCATGTTGTAACTTGTGTTACCTTCTCTGCTGTGGCCAATTAGAGACAGTTATAAATAGGTCACTAGAATGTGCAGCCAATGGTTGTGCTGGATTTAACAGTGTTCTGCACTTCCATTTCTAACAGGAACTGAAAAGCTCACAATTTCAGAATGGAATTACAGGCAAAGAGGACAAAATAAATAATGAAAGTATATTGCAGAGTTGTTTTATTATATATAATTTATCATGTTATATTACCATCTCAAAGTGTTTAATGTCCCTTTAAATGGTGTTACTTTGAATAACTGTAATTAGTAATGGATTTTTGATGTGTTTTGTGACACTTTTTTGTTTTCCGAAAGAGAGCTCCTCACAACGCGCTCGATGAGCGTTTACTTCAATTGTGCTCAAGCTATAGCATTTACTTTCAACTAGTAATTCAAGCACTCATACTGACTCGCACAAACCCCTGCGTTAAACCCCTTACCGCATAACTGTTAGCTCTCCACTCGTAATCTATCCCTTATTTAATCCCAACTCTTTTCTTTCACATTTTCAGTTACCTGTCTTTGTTGTGGAAAATATGTTTTAATTTTTCTTTAAAAATGTGGAGTTTAAGAGGCCTATATTCCTGTTTAGTCTCTTGTTTTCTTAATAAAAGCAATACAATAAACATATCTTGCTGTAAATGATACCACGTGGTTGTCTATTTTTAGTTTTCAGTTAAGTAGATAACATTAGAATGTAACCAGGCATTTAATTCTGACACACAGATAAGGCTTGCTGCATTATACTTTAATACGACTGCAGTTACCAGCTTGTGGATTTGCTGCATCAAATCAATCGTATGACAAAATCCAACAAAATAATTCAAAGCTGTTATATTATGTGTCGTGTGCGGACAAAATGGAACAAATTTGTGTTATAATAAGATGTCACTACAAGTCCTAGTAAAGATTACAATTGTAAAGATTTTTTTAAAAATTAGTGAAAGAAAAAAAAGATTAATTTTATGTTTTTAGTTTTTAAACTTCAGTTTAGATGATGTACTCATTCACTTTAAAAAGTTATATATTTTATTGCTAGATCACAAAACCCATGCATGCATAGGTTTTCCTTATAGAGTAATTAGTGATTTTTGCATATCCAGTATACTGAAATTATTATTCACGCTGTGCATATTTAATATGATTTATTCCTGTGTATATGACATACAAATTTTACGTTATTTTGGGCAAACAATTTTGTTACGATTTTTTTATGCATCTTAACAATATCATTTTGTGCTGCATATTGTTGTGTGATTGGTTCAATTATTCATTTTGTATGATTTTTTAAATTACCAATTTTATTGTTCCCAATTTTGTAATATAAGCATTTCCTTCCCATACGAAAATGCAGTGTATGCCCCTTAGTGAGACACTCCGTTTTTAAAGTAAAAAGTGGCTTTCTGGAATTTCACTTGGGAAATAGAAATACTAGAAGAATTTCACAGAGCTTTATAGAATATGTCCCTGAGTGTTTGAATAGGTTTAGAACAAGTTGAATGTACCATACGAGTTTATTGTTTGCTATTTGGATTCTATCTGTCTGTCTGTAAGTCTGTCTATCTATCTATCTATCTATCTATCATCTATCTATCTATCTATCTATCTATCTATCTATCTATCTATCTATCTATCTATCTATCTATCTATCTATCTATCTATCTATCTATCTATCTGTCTGTCTATTAACACAGTGGATATAAAAAGTCTAAACACACTTATGAAATTGCAGGTTTTTTAAATGTAAAGACTGAAATAACAACAATGTAAATATCAAACTTTTTCCATCTTTTATGTGATCTTCCAACCAAAATAATCCAGAGAAAAAATTTAGAACATTTTAAATAAAAAGAACTACAACACTCTGAATGCATATGTCTCCTAACTAATACTTTGTGGAAGCACATTTTGCATTTATTACACCAGCAGTTTGTGAATACATCTTTATTAACTTTGCACATAATGGGGCCTATCTATCTCTTCAGACTCGCCAGAAACAGCAGTTATGAGCAGGAGGACAGACATCGCCACAATTCAACCCGATCGAATACAATTGGGTTGATTGACACCTCCCTGCTGGCGGCTGATTGGCCGCGAGTCAGCAGGGGGTGGCGTTGCACCAGCAGCTCTTGTGAGCTGCTGGTGCAATGTTAAATGCGGAGAGCGTATTGCTCTCTGCATTTAGCGAGGCCTAAATGCTTTGGAATTTTATCTCATTTTATTTTGCAAAAAAGTTAATGATTCTTCAAGTTAGAAAATGGGATGGATGCAACATAGCAAACTTCCCGTAGTGGGCGCTTCCTCACCTATACTCCAAAAATAAAAAATAAATAAAAAAATTATACACCATAAACCAGATACACCAAAAAACAAAAACAAAATTAACAACCAAAAAACAAAGAAAAACACAAATAAAATATATAAAGCACAAAACGTCCTTAGTATCCAAAAAGAAGGCAGCACTCTGTCAGAGGATGGTCGAATTCTGATTGAATAGCCTGAGGAAACAGCCCTTGAGAGGCTGAGAAACGCGTCACTTTTAAATAAAGATCTGTTTTTATTATACACTTGCTGCTTTTCTGAGTTTTATCGTCCCACTTCTTGGAACTTGGAGTGTATCCAGTTGTCAAGGGAGTCCAGTCTACTGGGTGGCTGAAAAGTCCCAGTTCGCCTATACCGCACCTGGAGGTGCTTTAAATCTTGTAAGTGTTACCATCTCTTACTTCCCTGCCTGATGAGACTGTACTAGGCTATGGTAGCTTTGTTTTATACCCCTATCCAGGCACCAGTGGTAAACCTCTTGAAATCCTCCTACTTGGGTTCCCAGCTTGTCCATACACAGTGAGCTGGACCACTGCGAAGTTCCAGTCTGCACCACTAGCACCATTGGGTGCATTTTCCTTGTAAGTACCCATCTGTATTACTTTGCTTATCTCTTGGTTTGGTGGTACTAGGCCATTGTGGTGCCTCTATGTTTTTTCCTTTTCTGATTCTTCAAGTTGCAAGGGGATCTCCAGTGTACAGCTGTTTTTAGTTCATTCCAAAGGTTTTCGATGGGATTGAGGTCTGGGCTCAGACTGGAGTATTCCAAGACTTTAATTTTCCTTTTCTGAAGCTTTGCCTTGGTCGGCTTAGATGTGTACATTGGGTCATTGACCTATAGAACAAGTTGAATGTACCACAATGTACCATACGCGTTTATTGCTTGCTATTTGAATTGTATCTGTCTGTCTGTAAGTCTATCTATTTGTCTGTCTATCTATTAACACAGTGGATATAAAAAGTCTAAACACACTTATGAAATTGCAGGTTTTTGAAATGTAGAGACTGAAATAAAAACAATGTAGACATCAAACTTTTTCCATCTTTAATGTGATTTTACAACCAAAATAATCCAGAGAAAATATTTGGAACATTTTAAATAAAATAATCTACAACACCCTGAATGCATATGTCTCCTAACTAATACTTTGTGGAAGCACATTTTACATTTATTACAGCAGCAAATGTTTGTGAATAAATCTCTATTAACTTTGCACATCTAGACTTTGAAATTTGATCCCACTTTTCTTTGCAAAAAAGTTAATGATTCTTCAAGTTATAAAATAGGACGGATGCAACAAAGCAAACTTCCCGTAGGGGGCGCTTCCTCACCTTCACTCCAAAAATGAAACATTTAAAAAAAATATACACCATAAACCAGATACACAAAAACAAAAAAACAAAATAAACAACCAAAAAAAAAAAAGAAAAACACAAATAAAATATATAAAGCACAAAAAGTCATTAGTATCCAAAAAAAAAAGGCAGCACTCTGTCAGAGGATGGTCGGATCCTGATTGAATAGCCTGAGGAAACAGCCCTTGAGTGGCTGAGAAACACGTCACTTTTAAATAAAGAGCTGTTTTTATTACAAACTTGATGCTTTTTGGAGTTCTATTATCACACTTCTTGGAACTTGGAGTGTATCCAGTTGTCAAGGGAGTCCAGTCTACTGGGCGACTGAGAAGTTCGCCTATACTGCACCTGGAGGTGCTTTAAATCTTGTAAGTGTTACCATCTCTTACTCCCCTGCCTGATGAGACTGTACTAGGCTATGGTAGCTTTGTTTTATATCCCTATCCAGGCACTAGTGGTAAACCTGTTGAAATCCTTCTACTTGGGTTCCCAGCTTGTCCATACACAGTGAGCTGGACCACTGCAAAGTTCCAGTCTGAACCACTAGCACCATTGGGTGCATTTTCCTTGTGAGTACCCATCTGTATTACTTTGCTTATCTCTTGGTTTGGTGGTACTAGGGCATTGTGGTGCCTCTGTGTTTTTTCCTAATGATTCTTCAAGTTGCAAGGGCATCTCCAGTGTACAGCTGTTTTTAGTTCATTCCAAAGGTTTTTTATGGGATTGAGGTCTGGGCTCAGACTGGAGTATTCCAAGACTTTAATTTTCCTTTTCTGAAACTTTTCCTTGGTTGGCTTAGATGTGTACATTGGGTCATTGACCTATAGAACAAGTTGAATGTACTAGAATGTACCATATGAGTTTATTGCCTGCTATTTGGATTCTATCTGTCTGTCTGTCTGTAAGCCTATCTATCTATCTATCTATCTATCTATCTATCTATCTATCTATCTATCTATCATCTATCTATCTATCTATCTATCTATCTATCTGTCTCTGTCTGTCTGTCTATCTATTAACACAGTGGCTATAAAAAGTCTAAATAAACTTTTTTTCTCCAGTGTTCAGCTGTTTTTAGTTAATTCCAAAGGTTTTCGATGGGATTGAGTTCTGGGCTCAGACTGGAGTATTCCAAGACTTTAATTTTCCTTTTCTGAAACTTTGCCTTGGTCGGCTTAGATGTGTACATTGGGTCATTGATCTATTCAGTTTTCTGGCAGAGGCCAGCAGTATTTGTGCCAACATATCTTGATATTTGTAGCTATTCATTATTCTATCTATCTTGGCAAGAGCCCCTTACACAGCTGAAGAGAATCAGCCAAAAGCATGATACTACCAACACAATGCTTCAAAGTCGGTATGGTGTTCCTTGAATGTTGAGCTTTATTGGTTTAGAATGAAAAGTTCAACCTTTGTCTCATCAGACCATAGCACATTTTCACACATGCGTTGGGGTGACTGAATGAATCCTTTGGCATAATTTAGATGGGCTTGACTTTTTCTTTTTGTAAGAAACGTAGAAAATGAATTTTATTGGATACATGCAAGGATTGACCGGCACCTGCCAGAATTTCCTGTATCTTTTTCAGTGTTGCTGTTGGCCTCTTAGTAGCCTCTCTGATAAGTTTTCTCCTCATCCACTCATCAACTTTGGAGTGTCGTTCTGATCTTTGCAATGACTCTGGGGTGCCATATTTTTTCCACTTATTGATGAAGGTTTTGACAGTGCTTCATGGCACATCCAGTGCCTTTGATATCCTTTTATATCTCTCTCTTGATTGGTAGTGGTGCTTTTTAACAATTACCTATTACAGTTTCTTTGACAACTATTTGCAGACCATTACTCACCCAGTAGGATGCAACCCCAATCATTGAAGCAGCTGACTTTAATATCGGTTTAATCAGGATCACTTTTATTGATAGTAGTTATATGCTATATACCCACAGGCATGATTTAGAAGTACATACAGAAAGAGAAGCAATATGCCAGGAAAGATTTAGAATGTAATTGGTTAACTGTGAACACAGCTAGAGCCCCCATTATTAAGGGGTATGCAGACGTATGCAATCAGGACGTTCTAGATTTGTAATTTCAAATGTTTCTAATAATTCCTTTTTTCCTCTGGATTTTTGTTCGCTAGAAGATCACATTAGAGATTGAAAACGTCTTTCAGTTAAATTGTTTTTATTTCTGTATTTACATTTTAAAAGTCTGCAATTTCATAAGGGTGTGCAGGCTTTTTATATACATTGGTTATTTATATATATATATATATATATATATATATATATATATATATATATATATATATATATATATATATATATATATATATGTTATTTGACTTAAGTGCAGAGAGTGCTCAATGATTGGTTTTATATATGGTTAAGAACAGACTATTAACCATGGTTACTGATCAGCTAATTATTTTCACCTGTGCTCATGGTTACTGATCAGCTAATTATTTCACCTGTGCTCTAGTTCAGATATATTTCTTTGCTACTGATTAAAGACATGTACCTGAAAAGTGGTTTTGCTGTTTGTTACATAGAGGAAGATTTCCTTGTGCAGGATTCGCTAAGGCAGAAGTGCAATCTTTATTCAGATCTCCATTGTGTATGATTCTCTACTCTGACATTGAGTTAAATGAAGATGTATGGCCAATGTTTGCTTACAGATTCACATTGGTGGATACTGCTGAAGTGGTTGTTTTGCTGATAGGTCTAGTACAGTAACTTGCTACCTTTTCCCTGAACCCGCTACTGGCCTTTTCATTCTTTTTTTTTTTTGGTCCCAATCAGGATTTGTTTGTTGAATCTCAAAGTAAAGACTGACCTGCTGCTTTACTGTGGATATTATGAATTATTAAAGAAGTCTAATGTGAGCTGATTGTAGCCTAGATTACGAGTTTTGCGGTAAGAGGGGTGCGTTGCTAACTTGCAGTTTATTGTCACTGGTCACTTACCTACAGCGCTGGTATTACAGGTTTTTATCAACCCGGCGTTTAACGGGCAAGAAGTGAGTGTAGAGCAAAATTGCGCTCCACACTGCACTAATACCAGCGCTGCTTAAGTCAGCGGTGAGCTGGTTGTACGTGCTTTTGCACGTTTTCCCCATAGACATCAATAGGGAGAGCCGGCTGAGAAAAAGTCTAACACCTGCCAAAAAGCAGCGTAAATCTCAGTAACGCAGCCCCATTGATTCCTATGGGGAAACACATTTTATGTTTACACCTAACACCCTAACATGAACCCCAAGTCTAAACACCCCTAATCTTACACTTATTAACCCCTAATCTGCCGCTCCGGACATCACTGCCACCTACATTATATTTATTAACCCCTAATCTGCCACCCCTAACATCGCCGCCACCTACCTACATTTATTAACCCCTAATCTGCCGTCCCCAACGTTGCTGCCACTATTCTAAATTTATTAACCCCTAAACCTAAGTCTAACCCTAACACCCCCTAACATAAATAAAATTTAAATAAATCTAAATAAAATTACTATCATTAACTAAATTATTCCTATTTAAAATTAAATACTTACCTATAAAATAAACCCTAAGATAGCTACAATATAACTAATAGTTACATTGTAGCTAGCTTAGGGTTTATTTTTATTTTACAGTCAAGTTTGTATTTATTTTAACTAGGTAGAATAGTTACTAAATAGTTATTAACTATTTAATAACTACCTAGCTAAAATAAATACAAATTTACCTGTAAAATAAAACCTAGCCTAAGTTACACTAACACCTAACACTACACTACAATTAAATAAATTACCTAAATGAAATACAATTAAATAAATAAAAACAATTAGCTAAATTACAACCCCCCAACTAAATTACAGAAAATAAAAAAACAAATTACAAGATCTTTAAACTAATTACACCTAATCTAATAGCCCTATCAAAATAAACCCCCCCAAATAAAAAAACCCTAGCCTAAACTAAACTATCAATAGCCCTTAAAAGGGTCTTTTGCAGGGCATTGCCCCCCAAAAAAGGGCATTTAGCTCTATTGCTGCCCAAAGCCCTAACCTAAAAATAAAACCCACCCAATACACCCTTAAAATCCTAACAATAACCCACGAAGATTCACTTACCGGGAGAAGTCTTCATCCAAGCGGCAAGATTTCCTCAAGGAAGCCGGCAGAAGTGGTCCTCCAGACGGGCAGAAGTGGTCCTCCAGACAGGCAGAAGTCTTCACCCACACAGCATCTTCTATCTTCATCCTTCCGACGCGGAGCGGCTCCATCTTCAAGACATCCGGCGCGGAGCATCCTCTTCTTCCGACGTCTTCTTGCTGAATGAAGGTACCTCCTTTAAGTGACGTCATCCAAGATGGCGTCCCTTAGATCCCTTGAATTTTTCAACCTTAATTCCGATTGGCTTATAGAATTCTATCAGCCAATCAGAATCTAAGGGACGCCATCTTGGATGACATCATTTAAAGGTACTTTCATTCAGCAAGAAGATGTCGGAAGAAGAGGATGCTCCGTGCCGGATGTCTTCAAGATGGAGCCCCTCCGCATCGGAAGGATGAAGATAGAAGATGCCGTCTGGGTGAAGACTTCTGCCCATCTGGAGGACCACTTCTGCCGGCTTCGTTGAGGACATCTTGCCACTTAGATGAAGACTTCTCCTGGTGAATCTTCGGGGGTTAGTGTTAAGATTTTTTAAGGGTGTATTGGGTGGGTTTTATTTTTAAGTTAGGGCTTTGGGCAGCAATAGAGCTAAATGCCCTTTTAAGGGGGGCTTTTTTATCTTGATAGGGCTCTTAGATTAGGTGTAATTAGTTTAAATATCTCGTAATTTGTTTTTTATTTTCTGTAATTTAGTGTTTTTTATGTTTTTTTTTGCAATTTAGCTAATTGTATTTAATTTATTTAATTGTACTTAATTTAGGTAATTTATTTAATTGTAGTGTAGTGTTAGGTGTTATTTATTTTTGCTAGGTAGTTATTAAATAGTTAATAACTATTTAGTAACTATTCTACCTAGTTAAAATAAATACAAACTTGCCTGTAAAATAAAAATAAACCCTAAGCTAGATTAGTTATATTGTAGCTAGTTTAGGGTTTATTTTATAGGTAAGTATTTAGTTTTAAATAGGAATAATTTAGTAAATGATAGTAATTTTATTTAGATTTATTTAAATTATATTTAAGTTAAGGGGTGCTAGGGTTAGGGTTAGATTTAAGTTTAGGGGTTAATAAATTTAGAATAGTGGCGGCGACGTTGGGGACGGCAGATTAGGGGTTAATAAATGTAGGTAGGTGGCGGCGATGTTGGGGGCAGCAGATTAGGGGTTAATAGGTATAATGTAGGTGGCGGCGATGTCCGGAGCGGCAGATTAGGGGTTAATAAGTATAATGTAGGTGGCGGCGATGTTAGGGGCTGCATATAAGGGGTTAATAATATTTAAATAGTGTTTGCGAGGCGGGGGTGCGGCCGTTTAGGGGTTAATATGTCTATTCTAGTGGCGGCGATGTCGGGAGAGGCAGATAAGGGGTTAATAATTTTATTTTAGTGTTTGCGATGAAGGTAGTTTATGGGTGTTAGTGTACTTTGTAACACTTTAGTTATGAGTTTTATGCTACAGCTTTGTAGTGTAAAACTAATAACTACTGACTTTAAAATGTGTTAGGAATCTTGGCAGTAGAGGTTGTACCGCTCACTTTTTGGCCTCCCAGAACAAACTCGTAATACCGGCGCTATGCAAGTCCCATTGAAAAAAAAAGCCTTTACGAAATTTACGTAAGTTGGTTTGCGGTAAGGCCAAAAAAGTGTGCGGTGCCCCTAAACCTGCAAGACTCGTAATACCAGCGGGCGTAAAAAAACAGCGTTAACGCTGCATTTTTTTTCGTAAGCAAAACTCGTAATCTAGCCGTGTGTGACTATCTCCCATATCCTTATTCTTCGTGTACTGGGGTTCAATATTAATCAATATATGTAAGGACGTTTACTAATATCAGGACTTAATAATCTGATGCATTCCTTACAGCTTTTTAGATATTAACTTTATGTTGTAAAGTCTGTTTTCTGTAGTGTAACACTGACTGGCAATTATACTTCTACTGATCCCGCTGATCTTCATGCACTTTGCTATTTATTTCTTTATTTATCTTTCCACTAAGCAGCATTTTATTAATTGTTGGTTAGTTAATGATATAATCATATACATTACACTTTTAACAAATGCAGAAAATAAAAAAAATCAGTATAACTACCATATGCTTGAAGATTTTAATAGAGCAGAAAAAGGAACACAATATAAGAAGACATGACCTATCTGGTCCAGTTGCTCATAATTTTTTATCCTGTGGACAAACAATTTCCACTTGAAATTTCAAATGACTGAACATACCTCCCCTTTAAGATGGAAGGGGAGGGGGTGATCATGAATTAGCTTTAAAGAGAGAAAACGTATTTTGGATTTGCATTCTTGAGTCAATGTATCCAAAAGGGATAAATATAGATTTAGAATGGTCCCTTTTATTTTTATAAAGAGCTGGTATCCCTCTAAATATTGTCGGTTTGTTCTTTATAGGTAAATTGCATACAGATATTATTGCTGTATTTTAGGTTTGACCCACTAGGTGGTGCTATTTGGAAAGGGTTAAAATGATTTAATGGGACATAATACTCATATGCTAAATCACTTGAAACTGATGCAGTATAGCTGTAAAAAGCTGACAGGAAAATATCACCTGAGCATCTCTATGTAAAAAAGGAAGATATTTTACCTCACAATCTCCTCAGCTCAGCAGAGTAAGTTCTGTGTAAAAAGTTATACTCAGTTGCTCCCAGCTGCAGGTAAAACAAAAAAAATGAAGAAATGAACAGCAGCCAATCAGCATCAGCAGTGCTGAGGTCATGAACTCTTTTACTGTGATCTCATGAGATTTCACTTAACTCTCATGAGATTTCATAGTAAGCTGAATATGGAAATAATATGAGAGTGCACAAGGCTCATCCCCTTAGCTGTCCCAGGACAGACATACTAAAATGCTGCTTAGAAATTCTTTACAATGGGATGTGGCTACTGAGGAACTTTTGAGGTAAAATATCTTTCTTTTTTACATAGAGATGTTCAGGTGATATTTTCTAGTCAGCTTTTTACAGCTATGCTGCATCACTTTCAAGTGTTTAAACATTTGGGTATTATGGCCCTTTAATGTATGCTGTATATGTAAGTAAATGATTAAACGTTATTCCATTTTCTGTTCTTGCTCTATTAAAATATTCAAGCAGATGGTGGTACAACTGATTTTTTTGATTTTCAGTAATTGGTGGAGTCTAAGGCAATGACTCTTTCAGTGTGTCCACCTTTTATACACAGGTTCTGAGCTGGATTCGGTTTTTGATAATATTTACTTTTAACAAATTATTAATTTAGCTGATTGATGTGAGGTTTATGAGGCTTTTTTCACAAGTACCTCTTTCCTTTTATCTGCCACCGCCTTATTTTCGATTCTAATATCTTGATTTATGAACCTCATGGGTGATGCATTTTTTGTTTCTCCTTTAGACATAGGGCTTGTATAGTTATATGCACTCTTTTTTATTGCTGTTTGCTATTGATGTAGTTATATTTAAATAACTACAGTATAGTTGGCAATATGTACATGAAGATTAAAGGGATATGAAACTCAAAAACATTCTTTCATGGTTCAGACAGGGCATACAGTTTAGTTTATTCAACCTTAATCATGTTGGGTGAACCAATGACAAGAGACATTTATATTTATCCACCAATTATCAGCTAGTACCCAGGAGTGCAATGCTGCTTTTAAGCCTATCTGGGTATTCTTTTCAATAAATGATACCTAGAGAACAAAGCAAATTAGATAATAGAAGTAAATTGGAAAGTTGATCTCTTGGTATTATTTATTGAAAAGAATACCTAAGTAGGCTCAGGGGCAGCATTGCACTACTGAGAGCTAGCTGATGATTGGTGGATAAACATACATTTCTCTAGTCAGGGGTTCACCCAACATGATTAAGGTTGAATAAACAAAACATTGTGATTTGTTTGTTAAGGTGATGTTTCAGTAAATTGGATTTTCTAAGAAGTGGTGCTGCTACTCTGTTGGATCACCCAATGTCTTCAGCTAGCTTCCTGCAGTGCAGTGCTGCTCCTTCAACAAGGTATGCTGGAGAGCTGGAGACCCTGAGCTCCAGGCATTTGCCTTCATATGGGACCGGTGCACGATCGGTGCTCCAGTTCCATATGAAGGCAGATGCCTGGGGCCCGATCCGATAAAAATCGTCGCCCGCAAAAGCTGGCGACGCCAATATTTGCGCTGGTTTGGTATCCTATATACGGCGTAACCTAGAAGTTACGCCCGTATATTTCTGCCGTTGCCCGTAGTTTTTTGGGCCATAGGCAGGTATACCAAACCAGCGCAGTTTGGTAGCCAATATACAGCGTAAGGACTTGCGTGGCGAAAATGGAGAAATCTTACTCCATTTTCACCTCGCCACAAAAAGCAGCCGTAAGAAGCCTTACGCTGACTATTGGAGCCCAGTAACTCCCTAAACTAGCTGCAAAATAAAACCTAACACCTAACGCATGCGCAATGTCTATCTACCTGTCAACCGCGATCCCCCGCCGCAATCCCTAATAAAGTTATTAACCCCTAAACCGCCGCTCCCGGACCCCGCCGCCATCTACATAAACTAACCCCCTACTGTGAGCCCCTAAGACCGCCACCATCTAACTGATCTATCCCCTAATGTGAACCCCTAAAACCGCCGCCATCTACCTTATCTATCCCCTAATGTGAACCCCTTACACCGCCGCCACCTACCTTATCTATCCCCTAATCTGACCCCTTACACCGCCGCCACCTATATAAAAAATATTAACCCCTAATCTAATCCCCCTATACCGCCGCCAGCTATATTAATATTATTAACCCCTAATCTAATATCCCTAAAGTAATAAGCTCTATTACCAGCCCTTAAAAGGGCCTTTTGCGGGGCTTTGCCCCAAAGTAAACAGCTCTTTTGCCCTATAACCTGCCCTCCCTACACCGCTGCCACCTATATTAATAGTATTAACCCCTAATGTAAGCCCCTTACACTGCCGCCATCTATATTAAAATTATTAACCCCTAATTTAATCTACCTACCCCGCCGCCAGCTATATTATGTATATTAACCCTAAGTATATTATAGTTAATATAGTTATTATATTATATATATTAACTATATTAACCATAATTATATTAGGGTTAACATAGTTAATATAGTTACTATAGTATTTATATTAACTATATTAACTCTATCTAACCCTAACACCCCTAACTAAATTCTTATTAAATAAATCTAATTCATATTATAAACTAAAATTTTCCTATTTAAATTTAAATACTTACCTATAAAATAAACCCTAAGATAGCTACAATATAATTAATAATTACATTGTAGCTATGTTAGGGTTTATATTTATTTTACAGGTAAATTGTTAATTATTTTAACTAGGTATAATAGCTATTAAATAGTTATTAACTATTTAATAGCTACCTAGTTAAAATAATTACCCAATTACCTGTAAAATAAATCCTAACCTAAGTTACAAATACACCTACACTGTCAATAAATTAAATAAACTACAAATATCTATCTAAAAATACAATTAAATAAACTAAACTAAATTAAAAAAAACAAACAAACACTAAATTACAAAAAATAAAAAAAGATTACAGCAATTTTAAGCTAATTACACCTATTCTAAGCCCCCTAATAAAATAATAAAGCCCCCCAAAATAAAAAATTCCCTACCCTATTCTAAATTATAAAATACCCAGCTCTGTACCAGCCCTTAAAAGGGCTTTTTGCGGGGTATTTACCCCAAGTTAACAGCTCTTTTGCCTGATTGGTTCAGCCAATCGGATTGAACTTGAATCTGATTGGCTGATTCAATCAGCCAATCAGCTTTTTCTACCTTAATTCCGATTGGCTGATAGAATCCTATCAGAAAATCGAAATCGATGAACGCCATCTTGGATGACGTCATTTAAAGGTACCTCATTCGTCGTTAGTCCGTCGGCCTGGATGGATGCTCCGCGTTGGTGGAGCGAAGAAAGAAGATTGAAAATTCCGGTTGCTTGAAGACATCGCCGGGATGGATGAAGACCTCGCCGCCGCTTGGATGAAGACATCGGCCGGATGGAAGAAGACTTTGCCGCCGCTTGGATGAAGACATCACCGGGATGAAGACTTCTTCTTTGCCGCTTGGATAAAGACATCGCCCGGATCGGATGAGGAGTTCGGCCCGGTTGGGTAAAGACAAGGTAGGGAGATCTTCAGGGGGTAGTGTTAGGTTTTTTTAAGGGGGGTTTGGGTGGGTTTAGAATAGGGGTATGTGGGTGGTGGGTTGTAATGTTGGGGGGGGTGTTGTGTTCTTTTTTTTTACAGGCAAAAGAGCTGTTAACTTGGGGTAAATGCCCTTTTAAGGGCTGGTTCAGAGCTGGGTATTTTATAATTTAGAATAGGGTAGGGAATTTTTTATTTTGGGGGGCTTTATTATTTTATTAGGGGGCTTAGAATATGTGTAATTAGCTTAAAATTGCTGTAATCTTTTTTTATTTTTTGTAATTTAGTGTTTGTTTTTTTTTGTAATTTAGTTTAGTTTATTTAATTGTATTTTTAGATAGATATTTGTAGTTTATTTAATTTATTGATAGTGTAGGTGTATTTGTAACTTAGGCTAGGATTTATTTTACAGGTAATTGGGTAATTATTTTAACTAGGTAGCTATTAAATAGATAATAACTATTTAATAGCTATTATACCTAGTTAAAATAATTAACAATTTACCTGTAAAATAAATATAAACCCTAACATAGCTACAATGTAATTATTAATTATATTGTAGCTATCTTAGGGTTTATTTTATAGGTAAGTATTTAGATTTAAATAGGAATATTTTAGTTTATAATATGAATTAGATTTATTTAATAAGAATTTAGTTAGGGGTGTTAGGGTTAGATAGAGTTAATATAGTTAATATAAATACTATAGTAACTATATTAACTATATTAACCCTAATATAATTAGGGTTAATATAGTTAATATATATAATGTAATAAATATATTAACCATAATATACCTAGGGTTAATATAGATAATATAGCTGGCGGAGGGGTAGGTAGATTAAATTAGGGGTTAATAATTTTAATATACATGGCGGCGGTGTAAGGGGCTTACATTAGGGGTTAATACTATTAATCTAGGTGGCGGCGGTGTAGGGATGGAAGGTTATAGGGCAAAAGAGCTGTTTACTTTGGGGCAAAGCCCCGCAAAAGGCCCTTTTAAGGGCTGGTAATAGAGATAATTATTTTAGGGTGATTAGATTAGGGGTTAATATAGATACAATAGCTGGCGGCGGGGTAGGGGGATTAGATACTGGTTAATATAGTTTAATATAGCTGGCGGCGGGGTAGGAGCTCACATTAGGGGGTAGGTAACATAGATGGCGGCGGTGTTAGGGCTCACTTTAGGGGGTTATAGATTTAATATAGCTGGTGGCGGGGTCCGGGAGCGGCGGTTTAGGGGTTAATACATTTTTTTATTGTTAGGATAGTGAGGGGGGATAGCGGATAGAGGGCTAGACGTGTCGGGCTTACTTGGGGGAGGCGTGTTAGACAGTTACGGGAGATTTAGACTTTAGTCAGGTTTTGTAGGCGCCGGCAGTTTCTAACGTGCCGTAAGTCACTGGCGACTCCAGAAATTTGTACTTACGCAGATTTCTGGACATCGCTGGTTTGTGAGACTTACGGCACTTTAGCATCTGACGGCGCCGTATATAGGATAGCTCGAGTTGCGAGCTGAAACTGCGGGCGACGCGGGTTCCCTCGCTTGCGCCGAAAACTACGCCGTATATCGGATCGCGCCCCTGATCGTTACAGATGGTGACACTGTGTGTGTCACTGTCTGTAACAATCATCTGCTGGTGCCTGTGGGAGGTGCGGCAGGGAAACCGGAGGGAATATGAGCGGTCCAGCAGTGGAGGGAGAAGGGAGGGAGGGGGACGGCCCTACACTGCAGAAAAATAAATAAAGGGAGAGGGAGGGGGATGGCCCTACACTGATGAAAAATAAATAAAGGGAGAGGGAGGGATGGGGGGTTACAATAAAAGGAAAAAGTATTTGGGGTGGGTGTGGTATCCCTAACTAATGATCGCTGGAGGGGGGAGGTGGGGGGACAAATACACTAGAAAAAAAGTAAAACAAAATAAAAAAATAATAATAATAATATAGAAAACCTAGGTATAGCATCAGAGGGTGGGAGGTGTCAGATGGGAGGGAAATCTCTACACTAAGGCTAAAATTAACTTTACAAGCTACCTGATTAACCCCTTCACTGCCAGGAATAATAGAAGTGTGGTGTGCAGCTGCAATAAGCGGCATTCTTATTACCAAAAAGCAATGGCAAAGCCATGTATATCTGCTATTTCTGAACAAAAGGGATCCAAGAGAAGCTTTTAAAATAATTTGTGCCATGATTGCACAAGCGGTATGGAAATAATTTCAGTGAGAAACCCAAAGTTTGTGAAAAAGTTAACGATTTGTTTAATATGATCGCATTTGGCAGTAAAATCATGGCATGGAATTACCAAAATGAGCCTAGATCAATACCATGGGTTGTCTACAGGTAAATAAAAAAAAGGAGTTAAAGGGCAGTTTTGCTAATGTTTCTTTGGATAAAAATTATCTTGTGTTTGCATTGCATGGAAGCTTTGCGCACTTCCATAGGCTCTAATGGGATCCTCGTTCTGATGGCAATAGGCACGGCAAAGAACCTAGCAGAGCGGAGGGGGTAAGTCACACATCGGTGTGCAGCAAATTTAAAATATTTATGTAAATGAATATATGTATATATATATATTTATGTGTTTATATAATTATATACACATATTAACACATTAATATATATGTTTACTAGTTGTTACCCCCGGCTTTGCCCCCACATGTGTGCCTGTTTGGGCTGCACACTCGCTGACATGAACTTCGTGAGTTTCGTTAATTCTCTTTCACCTAGATTACGAGTTTTGCACTATAGAGGGTGCGAAACAAACGCAACAAAAGTTGCATTATTTCCCCCTCCATAGCGCTGCCATTACGAGTTACTGAAAAGCGTCCTTGTGCGTGCAATATGGTGACGTTAAGCTCCATACCGCAAAAAAGCTAAGGGCTGCTTTGACGTGCTCGTGCACGCTTTCCCCCATAGACATGAATGGGGAGAGAGTGTTAAAATAAAACCTAACACCTGAATTTCAGAATGACGATCGCCGTAACGCAACCCCATTGATGTCTATGGGGAAAAAAAATTACGTTTAAACCTAACACCCTAACATAAACCCCAAGTCTAAACACCCCTAACCTGCTGCCCCTGACATCCCCGACACCTAAATAAAGTTATTAAACCCTAATCTGCTGCCCCCAACATCGCCGACACCTAAAAAAGTTATTAACCCCTAATCTGCCGCTCCAAACATCGCTGTCACTAATAAAAGCTATTAACCCCTATTCTGCCGCTCCTCGACATCGCCGCCACTAAATAAAGTTATTAACACCTAAACATCTGGCCTCCCACATCTCCGCCACTAAATAAACTTATTAGCCCCTAAACCGCCAGACCCCCACATCGCAAAGCACTAAATTGAACTATTAACCCCTAAACCTAACACCCCCCTAACTTTAAATAAAAATTACAATATAACGCTATTTAAATAAATAAAAACTTACCTGTGAAATAAAAATAAACCCAACATCAAACTATAAATTAACCTAACATAACTAATCTAATAAAATAAAAAATACTACCAATTAAAATATCTAAATTATAAATTTAAAAAAACCTAACACTACGAAAAAAAATTAAAAAATCTATGGCCTAGATTTGGAGTTTGGCGGTAGCCGTGAAAACTAGCGTTAGAGGCTCCTAACGCTGGTTTTAGGCTAACTCCGGTATTTGGAGTCACTCAAAATAGGGTCTAACGCTCACTTTTCAGCCGCGACTTTTCCATACCGCAGATCCCCTTACGTCAATTGCGTATCCTATCTTTTCAATGGGATCTTTCTAACTCCGGTATTTAGAGTCGTGTCTGAAGTGAGCGTTAGACATCTAACGACAAAACTCCAGCCGCAGGAAAAAAGTCAGTAGTTAAGAGCTTTCTGGGCTAACGCCGGTTTATAAAGCTCTTAACTACTGTGCTCTAAAGTACACTAACACCCATAAACTACCTATGTACCCCTAAACCGAGGTCCCCCCACATCGCCGCCACTCGATTAATTTTTTTAACCCCTAATCTGCCGACCGCCACCTACGTTATCCTTATGTACCCCTAATCTGCTGCCCCTAACACCGCCGACCCCTATATTATATTTATTAACCCCTAATCTGCCCCCCTCAACGTTGCCTCCACCTGCCTACACTTATTAACCCCTAATCTGTCGACCGGACCTGAGCGCTACTATAATAAAGTTATTAACCCCTAATCTGCCCCCCTCAACGTTGCCTCCACCTGCTTACACTTATTAACCCCTAATCTGCCGACCGGACCTGAGCGCTACTATAATAAAGTTATTAACCCCTAATCCGCCTCACTAACCCTATAATAAATAGTATTAACCCCTAATCTGCCCTCCCTAACATCGCCGACACCTAACTTCAATTATTAACCCCTAATCTGCCGACTGGAGCTCACCGCTATTCTAATAAATGTATTAACCCCTAAAGCTAAGTCTAACCCTAACACTAACACCCCCCTAAGTTAAATATAATTTACATCTAACGAAATTAATTATCTCTTATTAAATAAATTATTCCTATTTAAAGCTAAATTCTTACCTGTAAATAAATCCTAATATAGCTACAATATAAATTATAATTATATTATAGCTATTTTAGGATTAATATTTATTTTACAGGCAACTTTGTAATTATTTTAACCAGGTACAATAGCTATTAAATAGTTAAGAACTATTTAATAGCTACCTAGTTAAAATAATTACAAAATTACCTGTAAAATAAATCCTAACCTAAGTTACAATTAAACCTAACACTATACTATCATTAAATTAATTAAATAAAATACCTACAATTACCTACAATTAAACCTAACACTACACTATCAATAAATAAATTAAATACAATTCCTACAAATAACTACAATGAAATAAACTAACTAAAGTACAAAAAATAAAAAAGAACTGTTACAAAAAATAAAAAAATATTTGCAAACATAAGAAAAATATTACAACAATTTTAAACTAATTACACCTACTCTAAGCCCCCTAATAAAATAACAAAGACCCCCAAAATAAAAAATGCCCTACCCTATTCTAAATTACTAAAGTTCAAAGCTCTTTTACCTTACCAGCCCTGAACAGGGCCCTTTGCGGGGCATGCCCCAAGAAGTTCAGCTCTTTTGCCTGTAAAAAAAAACCCATACAATACCCCCCCAACATTACAACCCACCACCCACATACCCCTAATCTAACCCAAACCCCCCTTAAATAAACCTAACACTAAGCCCCTGAAGATCTTCCTACCTTATCTTCACCATACCAGGTTCACCGATCCGTCCTGAAGAGCTCCTCCGATGTCCTGATCCAAGCCCAAGCGGGGGGCTGAAGAGGTCCATGATCCGGCTGAAGTCTTCATCCAAGCGGGAGCTGAAGAGGTCCATGATCCGGATGAAGTCTTCATCCAAGCGGGAGCTGAAGAGGTCCATGATCCGGATGAAGTCTTCTATCAACGGCATCTTCAATCTTCTATCTTCGGGAGCCATCATCTTCCATCCGACGTGGAACATCCTCTTCTCCCGACGCCTACTAGCCGAATGATGGTTCCTTTAAGGGACGTCATCCAAGATGGCGTCCCTCGAATTCCGATTGGCTGATAGGATTCTATCAGCCAATCGGATTTAAGGTAGGAATATTCTGATTGGCTGATGGAATCAGCCAATCAGAATCAAGTTCAATCCGATTGGCTGATCCAATCAGCCAATCAGATTGAGCTCGCATTCTATCGATCAGCCAATAGAATGCGAGCTCAATCTGATTGGCTGATCGGATCAGCCAATCGGATTGAACTTGATTCTGATTGGCTGACTCCATCAGCCAATCAGAATATTCCTACCTTAATTCCGATTGGCTGTTAGAATCCTATCAGCCAATCGGAATTCGAGGGACGCCATCTTGGATGACGTCATTTAAAGGAACCGTCATTCGTCGTTCAGTCGTCGGCCAGGATGGATGTTCCGCGTCGGAGGTCTTCAGGATGCTGCCGCTCCGCTCCGGATGGATGCCGCTTGGATGAAGACTTCAATCGGATGGAAGACCTCTTCTGCCCCGCTTGGATGAAGACTTCAGCCGGATCATGGACCTCTTCAGCCCCCCGCTTGGGCTTGGATCAGGACATCGGAGGAGCTCTTCTGGACAGATCGGTGAACCCGGTGAGGTGAAGACAAGGTAGGAAGATCTTCAGGGGCTTAGTGTTAGGTTTATTTAAGGGGGGTTTGGGTTTGATTAGGGGTATGTGGGTGGTGGGTTGTAATGTTGGGGGGCTTGGGTATTGTATGTTTTTTTTTACAGGCAAAAGAGCTGAACTTCTTGGGGTATGCCCCGCAAAGGGCCCTGTTCAGGGCTGGTAAGGTAAAAGAGCTTTGAACTTTAGTATTTTAGAATAGGGTAGGGCATTTTTTTTATTTTGGGGGGCTTTGTTATTTTATTAGGGGGCTTAGAGTAGGTGTAATTAGTTTAAAATTGTTGTAATATTTTTCTTATTTTTGTAAATATTTTTTTATTTTTTGTAACTTAGTCCTTTTTAATTTTTTGTACTTTAGCTAGTTTATTTAATTGTATTTATTTGTAGGAATTGTATTTAATTAATTTATTGATAGTGTAGTGTTAAGTTAATTGTAGGTAATTTTAGGTAGTTTATTTAATTAATTTATTGATAGTGTAGTGTTAGGTTTAATTGTAACTTAGGTTAGGATTTATTTTACAGGTAGTTCTTAACTATTTAATAGCTATTGTACCTGGTTAAAATAAATACAAAGTTACCTGTAAAATAAATATAAATCCTAAAATAGCTATAATATAATTATAATTTATATTGTAGCTATATTAGGATTTATTTTACAGATAAGTATTTAGCTTTAAATAGGAATAATTTATTTAATAAGAGTTAATTTATTTCGTTAGATTTAAATTATATTTAACTTAGGGGGGTGTTAGTGTTAGGGTTAGACTTAGCTTTAGGGGTTAATACATTTATTAGAATAGCGGTGAGCTCCAGTCGGCAGATTAGGGGTTAATGTTTGAAGTTAGGTGTCGGCGATGTTAGGGAGGGCAGATTAGGGGTTAATACTATTTATTATAGGGTTAGTGAGGCGGATTAGGGGTTAATAACATTATAATAATAGCGGTGCGGTCCGCTCGGCAGATTAGGGGTTAATAAGTGTAGGCAGGTGGAGGCGACGTTGAGGGGGGCAGATTAGGGGTTAATAAATATAATATAGGGGTCGGCGGTGTTAGGGGCAGCAGATTAGGGGTACATAAGTATAACGTAGGTGGCGGTTGGCAGATTAGGGGTTAAAAAAATTTAATCGAGTGGCGGCGATGTGGGGGGACCTCGGTTTAGGGGTACATAGGTAGTTTATGGGTGTTAGTGTACTTTAGAGTACAGTAGTTAAGAGGTTTATGAACCGGCGTTAGCCCAGAAAGCTCTTAACTACTGACTTCTGCGGCTGAAATTACTCACAGTTTGCTTGAAATAATTTTTCCAGGTGTCTGATTGGTTGAAACAGACAAGCCTTTATGTGAATATTTTTTTTTTTTTCGCTGTAGTTAAAACTTGTAGATCGAAATTGTAGATGAAGATAACAACTACTGGATGGTAAAGATGCTGAAACTGTTTACCTAAACTGGGTTTGCAGGAGTTTCAGTTGTTGATAAAACTTGGTTCTATATGTAACGTAGGAGGTGGAAATAAATGTTCATCTGATGAATTGCAAGTATCTTTTCCATCTTTACCATCCAGTAGTCTCTTTCAACCAATCAGACACCTGGAAAAATTATTTCAAGCAAACTGTGAGTAATTTCATTTCCAACTAAAAGTCACATTTAAAGTCACATCAAAAGATACTTGCAATTCATCAGATGAACATTTATTTCCACCTCCTACGTTAATTATATTAACTTAATCTGTTTTTATCATATGTTTTTATCATATGCTTTGAACACTATAGCATGAATTTATTGTGAATTTATTGTCAATTTTAACTTGTGATTAAGGAATTTTAATATATAATATACGCAAGGTAATAGAGCTCTTTACCACTTATTATCCTATCAGAATATATTATCTAGTCCAATATTGTTTTGATATGGCAACAATTAAACATTTTGTTTTTTAACCTCTTGTAGTCATATTTTCACTATTTTTCACCCAATTTTCATCTATTTGTTTACCTTATCACAGCGCAATATATATTATGATTGAATTTTGAAACCAATACGAGAAGCTCATTTAAAGGTCACGGTAACACATATTATTTATGTATTGAAATACACACAGCTCCCCTCACTTGTTTTTTACCCCATCAATGACGCCACATCTGGAACGCCGACACTTTTGGCGCGAAAAAAGTAAAAAATGACGCAACTTCCGGCGACACGTATGACGCCGGAAACAGAAAAAATTTTTGCGCCAAAAAAGTCCGCGCCAAGAATGACGCAATAAAATGAAGCATTTTCAGCCCCTGCAAGCCTAACAGCCCACAGGGAAAAAAGTCAAATTTTAAGGTAAGAAAAAAATTGATTTATTCATATGCATTTTCCCAAATATGAAACTGACTGTCTGAAATAAGGAACGTTGAAGATCCTGAGTCAAGGCAAATAAATGTTTGAATACATATATTTAGAACTTTATATAAAAGTGCCCAACCATAGCTTAGAGTGTCACAGAAAATAAGACTTACTTACCCCAGGACACTTATCTACATGTAGTAGAAAGTCAAACCAGTACTGAAACGAGAATCAGTAGAGGTAATGGTAAATATAAGAGTATATCGTCGATCTGAAAAGGGAGGTAAGAGATGAATCTCTACGACCAATAACAGAGAACCTATGAAATAGACCCCGTAGAAGGAGATCATTGAATTCAAATAGGCAATACTCTCCTCACATCCCTCTGACATTCACTGCACGCTGAGAGGAAAATCGGGCTCCAACTTGCTGTGGAGCGCATATCAACGTAGAATCTAGCACAAACTTACTTCACCACCTCCATCGGAGGCAAAGTTTGTAAAACTGATTTGTGGGTGTGGTGAGGGGTGTATTTATAGGCATTTTGAGGTTTGGGAAACTTTGCCCCTCCTGGTAGGAATGTATATCCCATACGTCACTAGCTCATGGACTCTTGCTAATTACATGAAAGAAATATGTTATTATTATTCTGTTTACAATTATTTAATATTAAATTGTAATTATCTCAACTGTCAGATGTGAAAAAAAGTACTACTACTTACATTAGGAGCAAGAATTTTTTTTGCTTTTATAACATCTTGGTTTTTGAGATATAGGTATACTCATAAATCATCCCCCCCCCCCTTTTCACCCCATTAAATGGATTTTTGGGGAAATGGTAAAACAAGTGTTTCTTTTTTTTTTTAAAAGGAGAACCTAAATAGCAATTTTCACGTCTGTAACACTTTGGTTTTTGAGATATAGGTATCCTCATAAATCACCCCCCTTTTCACCCCCTTTAAGTGGATTTTCAGGAAATGGTAAAAACAAGTGTTTCTTTATTTTTAAAGGAAAATCTAAATAACTATTTTCACTTCTGTAACAACTTCGGTTTTTGAGATATAGGTATCCTCATAAATCACCCCCTTTAAGTGGATTTTTGGGAAATGGTAAAACATGTGTTTTTCTATTTTTAAAGGAGAATCTGAATACCGATTTTCACATCTGTAACATCTTTGGTTTTTGAGATATAGGTATCCTCATAAAACATCCCCCCTTTAAGGGGATTCTCGGGAAATGGTAAGACACGTGTTTCTTTTTTTTTTAAAGGAGAATCTAAATACAAATTTTCACGTCTGTAACATCTTAGGTTTTTCAGATATAGGTATCCTTCTAAATCTCCCCCCTTTTTACCCCCCTTAAGTGGATTCTCTGGAAATGGTAAAACATGTGATTGTTTATTTTTAAGGGAGAATCTAAATACAAATTTTCACGTCTCTAACATCTTCAGGTTTTTGACCTATACGTATCCTTAGAAATTACCCCCTTTTCACCACCCTTAAGTGGATTTTTGAGAAATGGTAAAACACGTGTTTCTTTATTTTTAAAGGATAATCTAAATACCAGTTTTAACATTTGCAACATCTTGGGTTTTTGAGATATAGGTATCCTCATAAAAAATGCACCACCTTTTTCACCCCCCTTAGGAACATCATTTCTACAACACCTTCCTTAGTGGGTGCCTACGTCATAAAAATAACGTACCTTCCACATTTCATGTTCCTAGGTTAAACGGTTTGAGCTGGGAGCTGATGAGTCAGTCAGAACTTCTTCTTTTATATATATAGATAAGCACATACATATACAGTATATTTACTGTTTTACTAGAACACGGTCCCTATAGACCGCTATGTAAAGAAACTTTCCAGTGCTTTTTTCTAACAACCCACATCCCCTTTAACCTTTGTAATATATTATAGTTAGCAGGTCCATGGCAACCTGATATACATGTACGGGTAATAAGATCCTTTTGTTATTGACATACATATTTAATATATGAAGCCTGTATAACTACGGGTACAGTAATAAGTAGAATTTGGGACTGGTGTGTGTTACTGATTAATACTTAATGCTGTGATTGCAGATGTTGTTACTGCTGAATGCTGTAATTGATGACACCTGTACTGTTTATGACTTGTAATAACAATGAAAAAAAAATGGGTCAGGAGGAGCCATATTCCCGTTTCACTCACAAAGTATGGCGTTTTGCTTGCCATAGTTTTGAAAATATTCATGTCTGCTCGACGTCTCTAACATAATGCTTGTGCAATGCCGCCTGTGCTCACTGACGGCCAATCAGTTGCCAGCAGGGGCTGTCAATCATTCCGAATGGATCGGATTGTGTTAAATGGATTGTGATAAATTAGTGGTCCATTTGTAATCTGGCCCTTTATAAATAAGTATATGAATAATATTTACCAGATATTATCAGTGTATATATGAGTGTAACTCTTTATTTTAATTTGTCGCTAACCTGACAAAAGTAAATTTAATTTGCACTTGAGCAAACTTTCAACTTGTAATGTGGGTGAAATCTACCACAACTGCAATATTGTTTATTGATAGCATGCCACTTGTAATCAGGCCATTAGAAAGAAAAGCCCAGTGCACTTATAAATAATATCTAGAAATAATGAAGAACCAAGGAACATCCTAAAATTTAACTGCCATTGGTTAGAATAAAAAAACATTAAACTAATTAGATACAGTGAAGAGTTAAACCAGGGAGAAAAAAAACTATCCTTATAATGCTGTAGGTCTCAATATATTATTAATTTTCTACTTCAAATACACAGTTGATCTTGCTTCGCCGCATTTTTTTTTTTTAGATAAGGGCTTTTTTTATTTTAATGGGCCAAAAAAGAGCTGAATGCCCTTTTAAGGGCAGTAAAAGAGCTGAATGGGCCCTTTTAAGGGCAATGCCCATGCAAATGCCCTTTTCAGGGCAACAGGTAGATTAGGTTTTTTAGTTAGGTTTTTTTTATTTTGTGGGTTTTGGGGGTTTGTAATGTTAGGGGGTGTTTGCTGTAATTTTTTTTTATCAGAATAGTTGTTAACTTTAGGACAATGCCCTACAAAAGGCCCTTTTAAGGGCTATTGGTATTTTATTATAGATTAGGGTTTTTTATTTTGTGGTGTTTTTTTTTTTTAAATGGGGTATAATTTCGTTATTTTCGTTATTTTATTATTCGCTATTTTTTGTAACAGTATTATTTTAGTTTTGGGGTGTTTTTTTTTTAGATTATGCATTTTTTATTTTTAATGGTCTGAAAAAGTACTGAATGCTCTTTTAAGGGCAATGCCATACAAATGCCCCTTTTGGTGCAATGGGTGGATTAGGTTTATTTTTATTTTGTGAGTTTGGGGGGTGGGGGTTTGTAATGTTAGGGTGTGTTTGTTTTATTTTTTTGAAAAGGAGCTGTTAACTTTAGGGCAATGCTATACAAAAGGCCCTTTTAAGGGCCCTTGGTAGTTTATTAAAGATTAGGGTTTTTTTTACTTTGGAGTGTTTTTTTTTTTTTTAAACTGGGTATTAGAATAGGAGTAATTTTTATTTTTTGGATAATTTCGTTAATTCGTTATTTTTTGTAATTTTTTTTGTAATTTTAGTGTTTATTATTTTTTGTAAACGTAGTTTTAATTTTTTAGTAATCTTAGGTTTTTTTCTTTTCAGTAATTTAAGTTTTTTTTGTTTTAGTAATGTTAGGTTTTATTAGTGTAAGCTTAGGTTTTATTTTTATTTCACAGGTAAGTTTGTATTTATTTTTAAATAGGTAGTTAGTTAATACAGTTACAGTATTTTAATTATGTTAAAGTTAGGGGGTGTTAGGTTTAGGGGTTAATAGTTTAATTAAGGTTGTTGCTATGTGGGGGCCAGCGGTTAAGGGGTTAATAGGTTTAGTTTGTGTTGGCGATGTTTGGGAACGGAGGTTTAGGGGTTTATACACTTAGTTAGTGTTGGAGATGTTTGGGAACGGCAGTTTAGGGGTTAATTGGTTTAGTTAGTTTTGTTGATGTTGGGAAACTGCGGTTTAGGGGTTAATAGATTTCGTTAGTATCAGCGATGTTTGGGAACGGCAGTTTAGTGGTTAAGAGGTTTATTTAGTGTTTTAGTTAGTGTTGGCGATGTTTGGAAACGGCAGTTTTGGGATTACTAGGTTTAGTTAGTGTCGGCGATGTTGGGGAACTGTGTTTTAGGGGTTAATAGGTTTAGTTAGTGTCGGCGATGTCAGGGAACGGGGCGGTTTAGGGGTTAATAGGTTTATTTAGTGCCAGCGATGTGGTGGGGCACAGTTTAGGGGTTAATAGGTTTCGGTAGTGTTGGCGATGTGGGGGACGGCGGTTTAGGGGTTAATAGCTTTATTTAGTGTCGGAGATGTGGGTAGTGCAGGCGGTTTTAGATAATTTTGTTTTGGCAATCGCCGGCATATTAGTTAAGTTAAGTACATTTTTTCCGGATCCTTTCTTTTTTTTTGGATCTACTCTTTATTCATATACATTATTCTATTCTAAGCTTCATATGCATTATTCTATTCTAAACTTCAAACTTGCATATGAATAAAGAATGGATCTGAAAAAACGAACGGATCCGAAAAAAATGATTTAACTTAACTAATTTGCCGAAACACATTTTTTTTTAAACTTAACTAAACTAATTTGCCGAAACGAAATTATTTCTTTAACTAATAAAAACTAAACAAAACAACATTTTTAGCGTTGCACATGTCTAAAAGATTTAATCCTCTGAGCAGTCTACAATAAGTTTAAAATTGCCCTTTCACTTCTTTCCCTCCCCCTGAGAATGCTGGTGGACTAGAAAGTGTCACAGGCTTCCACTGACAGGCTGTGAGAAACTGACAATCTATATGCTTGCATCATAAAAACAGCATACACCAACTGAAAACGAAAAAGAAGAAAAAGAAAAGAAAGCTTTTTTTTTTCTTTTTTTTCTTTCTTGGTCGGTATAGTTTTTAACGAAAATACCATCGCCTAGATTTAGAGTTCTGCATTAGCCGTCAAAAGCAGCGTTAAGGGGTCCTAACGCTGCTTTTGGCCGCCCGCTGGTATTTAGAGTCAGGTAGGAAAGGGTCTAACGCTCACTTTCAAGCCGCGACTTTTCCATACCGCTATTACGCCAATTGCGTATCCTATCTTTTCAATGGGATCTTCCTAACGCCGGTATTTAGAGTGTTGGCTGAAATGAGCGGTAGAGCCTCTACCGACAAGACTCCAGCCGCAGAAAAAAGTCAGTAGTTAAAGGGACAGTCAAGTATAAATTAAACTTTCATTATTCAGATAGGACTTTTAATTTTAACCGACTTTCCAATTTACTTTTATCATCAAATTTGCTCTTTTCTCTTGGTATTCTTAGTTTAAACTAAACATAGGTAGGCTCATATGCTAATTTCTAAGACTTTGAGGGCTGCCTCTCATCTCATGCTTTTTAAATCTCTTGTCAACACAAAGAGACAGAAAGTACACGTGGGCTATATAGATAACACTGTGTTTAGGCACAGGGGGTTATTTAAGATTTAGTACAATACAATGCTAAATTTAAGACAATAGATAATAAACAGTCACAGTCATGTGATCAGGGGGCTGGAAGAAGGTTCCTAGATACAAGGTAATCACAAAGGTAAAAAGTACATTAATATAACTGTGTTGGTTATGCAAAACTGGGAAATGAGTAATAAAGAGATTATCTATCTTTTAAAACAATAACAATTCTATGCTTGACTGTCCCTTTAAGAGCTTTATGGGCTAACGCCGGTTTATAAAGCTCTTAACTACAGTGCTCTAAAGTACACTAACACCCATAAACTACCTATGTACCCCTAAACCAAGGTCCCCCCGCATCGCCGCCACTATAATAAATATTTTTAACCCCTAATCTGCCGACCGCACACCGCCGCCACCTACATTATCCCTATGAACCCTTAATCTGCTGCCCCTAACATCGCCGACACCTACATAATATTTATTAACCCCTAATCTGCCCCCCCAACGTCGCCGCTACCTAACTACACTTTTTAACCCCTAATCTGCCGACCGGACCTCGCCGCCACTATAATAAATGTATTAACCCCTAAACCGCCGCACTCCCACCTCGCAAACACTATAATAAATAGTATTAACCCCTAATCTGCCCTCCCTAACATCGCCGCCATCTAACTTCAAGTATTAACCCCTAATCTGCCGACCGGACCTTGCAGCTAATATAATAAATGTATTAACCCCTAAAGCTAAGTCTAACCCTAACTCTAACACCCCCCTAAATTAAATATAATTTTAATCTAACGAAATAAATTAAATCTTATTAACTAAAGTATTCCTATTTAAAACTAAATACTTACCTGTAAAATAAACCCTAATATAGCTATAATATAACGAATAATTATATTGTAGCTATTTTAGGATTTATATTTATTTTAAAGGCAACTTTGTATTTATTTTAACTAGGTACAATAGCTATTAAATAGTTATTAACTATTTAATAGCTACCTAGTTAAAATAATTACAAAATTACCTGTAAAATAAATCCTAACCTAAGTTACAATTACACCTAACACTACACTATCAATAAATTAATTAAATAAATTACCTACAATTACATACAATTAAATAAACTAAACTAAATTGCAAAAAAAACCAAACACTAAATTACAAAAAATAAAAAAAAGATTACAAGAATATTAGGCTAATTACACCTACTCTAAGCCCCTAATAAAATAAAAAAGCCCCCCAAAATAATAAAGGTCCCTACCCTATTCTAAATTAAAAAGTAATCAGCTCTTTTACCAGCCCTTAAAAGGGCTTTTTGCGGGGCATGCCCCTAAGTAATCAGCTCTTTTGCCTGTAAAAAAAAAATACAACCCCCCCAACATTAAAACCCACCACCCACATACCCCATCTCTAACCCAAACCCCCCTTAAATAAACCTAACACTACCCCCCTGAAGATCTCCCTACCTTGAGTCGTGTTCACCCAGCCAGGCACCGATGGACCAAAAGAGGACATCCGGAGCGGCAGAAGTCTTCATCCTATCCGGGCAGAAGAGGACATCCAGACCGGCAGACATCTTCATCCAAGCGGCATCTTCTATCTTCATGTTCCGATCAGCCAATAGAATGCAAGCTCAATCTGATTGGCTGATTGGATCAGCCAATCGGATTGAACTTGAATCTGATTGGCTGATTTTATCAGCCAATCAGATTTTTCCTACCTTAATTCCGATTGGCTGATAGAATCCTATCAGCCAATCGGAATTCGAGGGACGCCATCTTGGATGACGTCATTTAAAGGAAACTTCATTTGGCGAGTAGGCGTCGGTTGAAGAGGATGGATCCGCGTCAGCTGGAAGAAGATGGCTCCGCTCCACTCCGGATGGATGAAGATAGAAGATGCTGCTTGGATGAAGATGTCTGCCGGTCCGGATGTCCTCATCTGCCCGGATAGGATGAAAACTTCTGCCGCTCCGGATGCCCTCTTTTGGTCCATCGGTGCCCAGCTGGGTGAACACGACTCAAGGTAGGGAGATCTTCAGGGGGTAGTGTTAGGTTTATTTAAGGGGGGTTTGGGTTAGAGTAGGGGTATGTGGGTGGTGGGTTGTATTTTTTTTTACAGGCAAAAGAGCTGATTACTTAGGGGCATGCCCCGCAAAAAGCCCTTTTAAGGGCTGGTAAAAGAGTTGGTTACTTTTTAATTTAGAATAGGGTAGGGACCTTTATTATTTTGGGGGGCTTTTTTATTTTATTAGGGGGCTTAGAGTAGGTGTAATTAGCCAAATATTCTTGTAATCTTTTTTTATTTTTTGAAAATTTAGTGTTTGTTTGTTTTTGTAATTTAGTTTAGTTTATTTAATTGTATGTAATTGTAGGTAATTTATTTAATTAATTTATTGATAGTGTAGTGTTAGGTTTAATTGTAACTTAGGTTAGGATTTATTTTACAGGTAATTTTGTAATTATTTTAACTAGGTAGCTATTAAATAGTTAATAACGATTTAATAGCTATTGTACCTAGTTAAAATAAATACAAAGTTGCCTTTAAAATAAATATAAATCCTAAAATAGCTACAATATAATTATTCGTTATATTGTAGCTATATTAGGGTTTATTTTACAGGTAAGTATTTAGTTTTAAATAGGAATACTTTAGTTAATAAGAGTTCATTTATTTCGTTAGATTAAAATTATATTTAACTTAGGAGGGTTAGGGTTAGACTTAGCTTTAGGGGTTAATACATTTATTATAGTAGCGGCGAGGTCCGGTCGGCAGATTAGGGGTTAATACTTGAATTTTGGTGGCGGCGACGTTGGGGGGGGCAGATTAGGGGTTAATACTATTTATTATAGGGTTTGCGAGGTGGGAGTGTGGCGGTTTAGGGGTTAATAACTTTATTAGAGTAGCGGCAAGGTCCGGTCAGCAGATAAGGGGTTAATAAGTGTAGGTAAGGTAGCAGCGACATTGGGGGGGCCAGATTAGGGGTTAATAAATATAATATAGAGGTCGGCGGTGTTAGGGGCAGCAGATAAGGGTACATAGGTATAATGTAGGTTGCGGCGATGTCCGGAGCGGCAGATTAGGGGTTAATAGTATAATGCAGGTGTCAGCGATAGCAGGGGCAGCAGATTAGGGGTTAATAAGTGTAAGGTTAGTGGTGTTTAGACTCGGGGTTCATGTTAGGGTGTTAGGTGCAGACTTAGAAAGTGTTTCCCCATAGGAAACAATGGGGTTGCCTTGGGAGCTTAACGCTGCTTTTTTGCAGGTGTTAGGTTTTTTTCATCCCAAACTGCCCCATTGTTTCCTATGGGGGAATCGTGCACGAGCACGTTTTGCCAGCTTACCGCTACCGTAAGCAACGTTGGTATTGAGAGTTGAAGGGAAGGTAAATTCTGCTCAATGCTCCCTTTTTGGAGCCTAACGCAGCCATTCAGACAACTCTAAATACCAGTGTTGTCTTAAGGGTGCGTTGGGAAAAAAAGCTGCGTTAGCTACGCAGGTCTTTACCGACAAAACTCTAAATCTAGCAGCATATTTGTTATTTTCTTTGATTCATTTTGAAAATGAAAAACCAAACAAAAAAACAAGTCAACTAGGATATACTGTATTGTAAACTCCTGGCATCGGTACCTTGGTTTAAGCATAGTCATTAGTTGAAGAAGTAATAAAAATGTAAACATAATGCATGTATTTTCCAGTTTGTAATGGAAACAGTTGAGATGTTCACTTGTATTGCTGCAAGCAAGTTTATTTAATGCTGATATTACGAACCACGTACAAACAAATGTTTGTCACCTTTTCTTTAATCTATCAGTAAAAATTTTAATAAAAAATAAAAAACAAGAAACACTCCACCAGCGAAGGCTCAGCAATATGGACAGTTGAAATGCTCTACAATATGAAAATGAATGCGGCCACTCTTCATAACATATATTCATGCCCATATAGGTTATTAACATTTTAAGAAAATAAATGAAAAAAATAATAATCCAGCAGTGGATGCTTGTCCAGAGGGCAATCTATAGTCAGTTATGCAGTTCTGATAACCACTTCCCCATTCTATCCCCTTTCTCTCCTATGTTTACGATTGTGAGCAGCTCCCACTTCGGATTCAGTAAAGTGTGTTAGGGTTGAAAAATGCACCTGTGAGGGGTTAAAATTTCTCTTATACCACTGGGTTTCCAGTTTTCTTGTCTTTTGTGTTTCTTCTGAACAAAGAGGAGAATCTCCAGTAATCTGTTATAGGTATTCCTACCTACAGTACTGTATACATTGTCAAATTATGCCCAGCTACAACAAAACACAGATAATTAAGTGCCAACTAACAGTGCAGGGTAAGTATCCTTTACCTAATATGAAGAGATATGTGGAAATTCTCCCTGAGTAAGCAATATGATGGATACTAGCTAATGACTATACTGCTTTGTCTCTATATCATAGGTTAATATTCTCTATGGTAAGACCATCATAGTCAAGGGAGGATTGCTTAAGGAGGATGAGAATTTGTAGGTAGGTAGTCATGTATAGGGTGAGCAGTAGAGATGGGATAGGGACAGTGAAGTAGGGACAGTGAAGTGAGAAGCATGCTCAGAAAGATCAGTGCATTTGATTTCCCTGTTGGTTTTTCTGAAGCTTGTCAGGATAGTGAAAACAGAGCTCCAGAAGCAAGGTGTCCTGGCGACTCTACCTGTAGGACCTGGATGATGATTCACTCTTGGTGGATGCGTCATACAGTGATCTGGATGAGAGACCGGTTAAGGACCCATCTGCAGGACTATCCATGGAGGGCCAAGTAAGGGACCTGGTTACTTTGGCTCAGTTTTTACATTTACTGTCTCTAGGGGGGTAGCAAGGCATTGTGAGAGAGGTAGGCAGGAGTAGGTTAAGGGTTAGAGCAGGTATAGGTCAGGGAGTGATAGATTGGCTGGGGACCTGGCTTCAGGGAGTAGTCAGGATGGCTTACCTCCTCTATACCTTAGTCAAGGTCCAGAAGAGGCACACAGACAGAGCAGAGGCCCAGCAGGCTAGGAGCAAATAGACAGCGGGCGGCTACCCATTAACCTCATGGGAGCAGGAGATTGAGAGTGAAACCAGAATCTCCTACTTGGGGACGTCTGACTAGGGATTCAGTGAGCAGTAGCTGTCACAGGCATTCCAGATCACCAATTAGGAGAAGATCTCTTGTCCATGCAGGCATACAGCACATGCTTCCAAGCATGGAGAAGGAGAGCATCAGTCCTCACAGAGAGAAAGGATAGGTGTGACAGCACAGGGAGCGGATACGTCACCTCTGGCAGAAGGTCAAGAGGCTTGCAATTTGAGACAAGGTGTTGTGGATGTTGGTATGAATGTGTTGGGGGTTCAGGGGGCCTTGCTAAAAGGTTTAAGAGATTTGGTGGTGTTTTTAGACAGACCTTAAGGGACAGGCGAGCAGGGGGTGGAGCGCTTTCTGGTGGGGTAGCAAGCACGTGGGTTCCTGCAGCAGGAACATCTGTGGGTGCAGCGGTACAGCAGTCATGAGAGACAGTGAGAGTTGAGCAAGGGGTGGCACCTGCAGGCGGCTCCAGAAGGAGTAGTATTAAGGTTTCTGAGCAAGTATTAGGAAGGCCCTGCCTGTGTTTGATTGGTCCATTTGGTATCCATCTGACAAAGGTAGTGAAGGAACAGATTTGGAAGAGGGAATATTTGGAAATATTTTTTTTATTATCAGTTGACCAAACTTTGAAGGTTAAGATTGATGGGAAAGGGCAGAAAGACAAGGATGAGGAGGAAGAGAGGAAGAAGTGTTACAGGAAGCTGCCAAAAACATTCAGTAATTGAGCTAAGGCGGTACGCATATTGGCTAGTGTTATAAGCGAGAAATTCCCAGAACAAGGTTCAAGTGTATTCTGCTACTTTGATGAAAAAGAGTGTGAGTATAGTGCATATGGGTGTATGGCGTGGTGGTGATATGACAAACAATTTTGACAGAGAATGGCGATTCATCCAGAAATGAGATGGGACAACCAGGATATGGTTTTGACTTGAAATTATGAGGGGGAGCCAGCCCTTTCATGGAAGTGGCAGCAGTGGAACAAATGGAAGTGGTGCCGGTGGTGCCATTAGAAAAGGTTTATGCTTCCAATTCAACAAGGGACAGTGCAAGTTCAAGCACAAATGTTCCGGCTGTGGTGGGAACCAGTGACGTGCAGTCAGTGGAGGCAGGTGAGGCAGTGCTTCACCTGTCATCAGGGTCAAAACTAATTTGTAAATTAAAAAAAGATATATATTTTTTGTATATATAATATATAATTCTATGCAGTGAGGCCGTGAGAAGTTCGGCTTCTCTCTATTGTGCACAGTACTGGTGGGTTAAACAGTGTCACTATATACAGTAATATGGGGGCCAGACCATCTCACAGACTGTGGGCACAGGGTCTCTTCTTTTGCAGACATGTAATCTGATTCACATTTTTTTTTCTGTGTTAAAAAAAAAAGATATGTATCAAATTCACCTTTTTTGGGGTTGGGGGTGCCTTCTTAGATTCTTGCACATGGGCCCTGTGGTTTCTAGTTACGCCTCTGACTTTTATGTTGTGCGTGGAAAGGATTGTTGCATAAAAGGGTGTGCAATCACTATTTTTCAAGCAATAGAAATTAATTGCGTAAAGACCACATCCAGCGCGGAAAATTCATAATGTAATACTTGTAATCTTGCTGTGAGTGTTTTGTAACTTTGTTCTTCTCATGTGTTTTAGGTTCCGTGTGTTACTGGATCGTCGGACATTCCTTGTATTATTTGGTTAGGTTTTTCAGAAAAGGAGGTATTTTTGAGATGGTTCAGATGGGCCCAGGTTGTGGTGGAATATGCTAGGGTGTAATGACCTTCTTCATTTATAGTTATTATTGCTGTGGGTAACGGGTTTATGTCACAAAAGTACTTAGTTGATAGGATTAAGATGGGTTTGGAGCTTTTCCCTAGACTTGTTATTGTCTGGTCTGAGATTGTACCTAGGTTGATTTGGAAGGCTTCCTGGGATGTAAAGAAATTTGATGTGTCCAGGAAGAAGGTTAACAGAATAGTGAGCAAATTAGTTCAGAGTATGGGAGGTCTTAGTATTAGACATGTTGAGTTTGAAGGGGAATCGGGCAAGTACTTCTTTTTTTTATTAGGGACGGGGTACATCTTAACAATGTTGGTTCTCACTTATTCAATTTTAATTTAAGATGCAGGTTGAAAAGGTCTTAGCCGTATTGGGTGGGGCTCAGCTTTTAGTCGAGCTGTGGAGTGGTGTTTGCCTGTCTTTAAGAATGGAAAACTTGTGGTACCTCCTGCTGGGCATTGTGGAAGAGTTTATCGCAAGAGTGTCAGGTTGGTGTAACCGGCAAGTGGGTGGTTATGGGAAAGCACTTATCATTATAATTTACTGGTTAAGTTATTTGTTATACTTGTTATTTATTAAAGTTTTAATAAAATGGCTACAAACCTTTTCAACTCAATTTCTATGTCTTTGGTTATTATGGAGCATGGTGGACACTAAGGGGTCAATCCTTTTTTTGCCTCTAGTGTACTCTGCATAAATATTTTCTGGTCTTTTATCATGATGTTTCAATCTACTGTATTACTATTGTGTTCATTGTATTGGAAAACTAATAGTAATAGGGAAGTTCCTGTTACAGCATTTTAAAAAAAGTTTTTTTTCTTAAATTTCTTAAATCCATGTCCCAAGAAACATATCATCCTTACAAAAAAGGAAACGAGGGTGGACAGAAAGGGGGAAGAAGAGAAAGAGAAACATGTAAAAAGGAGCAGTGAAAGATCGATGAAAGGAGCGAGAGAGAATATGCAAATAACCTTTTCTTAAAGGGCTATTAAACAGTCTGCTTCAGTGTTGTAATTATATAAGCACTGGGGTTATACTTAAAGGGATACTACACTCAAATTATTTATTTCATGATTCAGATAGAGCATGCAATTTTAAGCAACTTTATAATTTACTCCTACTATCAATTTTTCTTTGTTCTCTTGCTATCTATATTTAAAAAGCAGGAATTTAAAGCTTAGGAGCCAGCCCATTTATGTTCAGCACCCTGGATAGTGCTTGCTTATTGGTGGCTACATTTAACAATCCAATAAGCAAACATAACTCAGGTTCTCAACCAAAAATGGGTGGCTCTTAAGCTTTATATTCCTGCTTTTTAAATAAAGATAGCAAGAGAACGAAGAAAAATTGATAATAGGAGTAAAGAACAAAGTTGCTTAAAATTGCATGCTCTATCTAAATCGTTGAATACAAAATTTGGGTTTAGTGTCTCTTTAATAGAAGTCATTGCAATATGCATTATTTATCATTTTAAGGATATCATAAGGATTTGACTGTTTTTTTTTCTCATTTGTGCAATGTCCATTACTTCCTGTCACAGCCCTACAAGGAGGTTGGGGTCTCTACATGAAGGCATATCTAACTTGATATCATAAGTCTTCTAGAGTAATTTGAGATAGTCTACTATTCGGGTAATGCTAAAGAGACAGTAAGACAGTTTTGCTCATGCTTAGAAGAGGCAAGTTCCAAAAAGTTCTTAAAATGTTGCCTCTCTTATCCCTTTGAGAGCAGGGGCTACAGTAAGAATTTCTAAGTACTAATTTTGTAAGGAAACAAGTAAGTTGTTTGCAGGTTTTGTTTTTTTCACATAATCTGTTTCTTTTTATGTTTACTTTGATTTAACTTTTTTTTTAATTAAAATCATTTTTATTAAAGGGACAGTCTACACCAGAATTTTATTGTTTTAAAAGATAGATATTCCCTTTATTACCCATTCCCCAGTTTTGCATAACCAACACAGTTATAACTGTGCACGTTTTACCTCTGTAATTACCTTGTATCTAAGCCTCAGCAGACTGCCCCCTTATTTCAGTTATTTTGACAGACTTGCATTTTTGCCAATCAGAGAAGTCTCCATGGTAAATTCATGTGCACAGTTATATTAATATACTTTTAACCTCTGTGATTATCTTGTATCTAAGCCTCTGCAAACTGCCCTTTATTTCAGTTCTTTTGACAGACTTGCAGTTTAGCCAATCAGTGCCTGCTCCCAGATAACTTCACGTGCACGAGCACAGTGTTATCTATATGAAACACATGAACTAACACCCTCTAGTGGTGAAAACTGTTAAAATGCATTCTGAAAAGAGGTGGCCTTCAAGGTCTAAGAAATTAGCATATGAACCTCCTAGGTTAAGCTTTCAACTAAGAATACCAAAAGAACAAAGCAAAATTGGTGATAAAAGTAAATTGGAAAATTGTTTAAAATTACATGCTCTATCTGAATCATGAAATTTTATTTTGGCCTAGACTGTCCCTTTAAGGTCAAAAGCACTGGAGCTTTGTTTTGTTTTTTTGGTTTATTTTTTTTTTTTTCGGTGTATGTGTGTGGGGGGTTATTTGATGCCCTACCAGGCAAAGATGGTAAAAATGCACCCAGGGCAGTGCTAAAATCTAGTTTCATTTCATTTTTAAATGTAGTTACTAAGCTTTTAACACAGCTGTACTGCAATCTTTTTAATACAGTAAAGAGATTTTATTTTTCCACATTTAATTTCTTTAAAGGTAAGAAGACCCAAGAAATGTCACAATAGCAGGCAGGTAAGCAACTAATACTTTTTTTTTTACTTCTTGGAATTAAGAATCTACAGTTAACCAGGTATGTTTTAGAATAACATTTCACATCATAAATCATAATGGATTAAATGACACATTATATAGTAATATTGTCTTTCAGTTCAATTCATCACAGTTTCTTCAGTGTTAGCTGTCATATGTGCCCCAGAGCAAAGCTTTCTCAGCTTTTGTTAGTGTTTAATAATCGTTCCTGATGCTTTCAGATCAGTGAATCAGACACAGCTCCTCCTACATCCCCTGCTTCTCATACACTATCCACAATGTTAACTGCAGAACTGAGAAAGCAAGCTTCTGTGAGAGGAGGAGATGGTTGTGAATGTCTTGCATGGAAATGCTGTGTCTTTGCCTTATTGTCTTATGCTTCGTTCCCAAATGGATTTGAGTTACAAATCATTCATCTAACACAACATTGTGCCGGACTTGTAATCGAGCCCTATGTGTTTAAACCTGAGGATTAAACCAATCCGACTGACTTTCTAATTGTGGAGCAAGAAGATAGTGAAAAATGAACAGCATGTTTAAACTAACACTGAATATCCTTGCTGGGAAAACTGATTGCAGGGCTGAATGAAGTTTTAATCGGAAGCTTACATCTATTTTTGCCAAAGAAATGACCTTGAAGTTTTATATTAATAAGGGATTTGTTTAGCTGCAACCCAGGGGGCTGTGAAAATTAGAGGGAAAGCTAAATGATACATTTTAAATTATTTTTGGAGATATTATTTGACAAAATGGTAAAGAACAACAATTCCATATATGCAGAGGGACTATTGGCTAATTTATCGGAGTTTCATTGGAATAATAACTCCAGGAACAGCACCTCTACAGATTCAACTGGAATTGCTATTTTTATCTCATTTGTGTACTCCTTAGTATGTGTTGTAGGGTTGTGTGGTAACTCCATGGTGATATATGTAATCCTACGATACGCCAAAATGAAGACTGCTACCAACATTTACATATTGAACTTGGCCATTGCTGATGAACTCCTTATGTTAAGTGTTCCTTTTTTAGTAACATCTACTCTTCTTCGCCATTGGCCATTTGGTTCTTTACTTTGCAGACTAGTGCTCAGCCTAGACGCTATGAATATGTTTACTAGTGTATATTGCCTGGCCGTGTTAAGCTTGGATCGATATGTGGCTGTGGTTCATCCCATCAGTGCTGCTCGCTACCGACGACCAAGTGTAGCCAAAATGGTAAATCTTGGAGTTTGGCTTTTTTCTGCCATTATTATCCTCCCTATTGTTATTTTCTCTAGCACTGCACCCAACAGTGATGGAACAGTGGCTTGCAATGTGCTTATGCCAGAGCCATCAAAAAGCTGGGTTATGGTGTTTGTACTTTACACTTTTCTGATGGGGTTTCTGCTTCCAATGGCTGCTATCTGCCTCTGCTACATTCTTATTATCACAAAAATGAGGGTTGTGGCACTCAAGGCTGGTTGGCAGCAACGGCGTCGTTCTGAGCGTAATCTCACACTTATGGTGACTGTAGTAGTGACAGTGTTTGTAGTCTGCTGGATGCCTTTCTATGTGGTTCAGCTAGTGGGTGTCTTTGCCAGGAAGGGGGACACCACAGTGAGTCAGCTTTCTGTTGCTCTTGGTTATGCCAATAGCTGTGCCAATCCTTTCCTGTATGGTTTTCTATCTGATAACTTTCGAAGGTCCTTCCAGAAAGTCCTGTGCCTTAGTTGGATGGAGAACGCTAATGAGGAACCTGTGGACTATTATGCTACTGCCCTAAAAAGCAGGGTCTATAGTGCTGAAGATCTACAAAATGGAATGCTAACAACAGGTGGAATATACCGCAATGGTACTTGCACATCTAGAACTCATTAGTCCCAGCAGTACCAGTACATGCTAAACCATCTTCGGTCAAGAAAGCAACAGTATACACAAGACTATAGCTACTTACCTGCCTTTCTAACACTGAGCACAGGGAACTTCCATGACCATCTGGTTTCTTTTATAATTACAAAATGGGAGTGCAATTTCTCATATATATGTATGTATGTGTATATATATATATTTTTATATATATATATATATATATATATATATATATATATATATATATATATATATATATATATATATATATATAGAGAGAGAGAGAGAGAGAGAGAGAGAGAGAGAGAGAGAGAGAGAGAGAGAGAGAGAGAGAGAGAGTTACATTTCAGCCAGTGCATCCAGACTGTATGGTTGATTCTTAATTTTAAGGTTTGATTTTGTTGATTTTGTGATGTTATTAACAAATGGTACCAGTATTTATTGTTGCTCCTCCAGGTCTGAGGGTGTTCAGTGTCATGTGAGTTAATTAATTTGGGATCTTTCAATATTTTACTATAGAGGCTATTTGCTGGTTACATTTTCCTGACTAATGACAGTTATAATCAGTTTCTAACAGCTCCAGGCAGAATTTGAGTAATATAGAATATTCCCTTAAGACGGATGACATATTTTGCTCAAATTGGAAATTTGGAGGATATTTTATAAATTACCTATTGATTTCAAGTATTGATTGCTGTGATTTTGCAGGAACAGTTATCCAAATCAACCTGTTTGTAAACATTATCCCCTTTTCTGAGTAAGATTATATTTTATGACATGAAACAAAAATATCATCATATTTCATATTTATTTATTTTTAAACCTGTTTGTACCCATCATGTAAATTATTGCACTATTGCACTATCCATTTTTTACATGCTAGTACAATGTGTTTCTATAGTTTTGTGAATGCTGAATTTTCTGCATGTAGTTTTATGATTCAAATCCTATAAATCAGTTGTCACGGAAGATAATTCAGAAATAGCAGTGCAGTCAAATTTAGTTTTATTTACTAATTGGTTACCAAAGAAGGTATTACTATGTTATAGGGGGCAAACTCAATCCACCAAAGTGATACAAAACAATAACTTTATATGAACAAATCTCTTAACTGGCTCTTGCAAATTAGGATATTAGGATATCAAATTATTATTATCAAATTATTACAAATACTACCTATTTCTAACATATTTTTTTTAAATACCCCTTCTCCCTCTCTTCTTGCTTTGAACAGAGCATATACATACAGTATATAAACATTCACTATTTTGTAAATCCATGGCAACTGGCATCTTTAAAGTTTATGGGTGCAACAGTAATGAATCAAAATGTATTTAATGGTTAATCAATTTTATGACAGTTATTGATTTTAAAATATTTCATCGACTAAGAAGCTGCCTCACTAAAATATGGTTAACCAACTTGTTATTATATTTTGGGCAACTGTGCTGCAATTTAACACTAGGTTATTATGATATTAATATTGTTCTATTGTTCTACAATATATATTTCACTTTTTAAATGCTTTATTATACCATGGAAGGATTGAGTAATGTTAAAGATTGCTTGACAGATGTTTTAAAGGTCGTGCAGGTAACTGCTATCAGTACATAATAGGATTATGTCATTTCATAGGGGTAAGCATTGTTTGCTGCACAATTATTCTGTAGGAGGTTAACAACCACACTGCAAAACTCTCTCAAAGGGCAAGGATTAATTGCTTCTTTGTAGGTCTGGCATTTATATTTAATTTATGTTATATGATCACCACCTTTGACTGTATTCTGAATAGCGATCACCAATTGTACTGAATAAATAACAATCATGTGAAAATGTCAATTTTGAGTATATAATTCAAGTTCCATTCTGTACCTTTAATCCTTAGCCACAAAAAAAGAGCAGCACATTCTTTAATAATGTATTGCTATCCTCTGTCACCAACGTGTCCCTAGAATACCTCACAGTATAATGTAAAGTGATTTTTTTTTTACACATCCCTACATATGGACAAAGCACATACTTATACTGGGGGAGGGGCACATCTTTCCAGTTTCATCGTTAAAAATATTTCTATCATCTAAAATGGCAGCATAGTAATATTTATTTAGTTTTGTGCAAAGTATTTTGACATTTTAAAACATTGCATAACTTTTAATATATCAGCATTGAATCTTGGCACTGCAAAATGATTCTTTTTGTTGCCACATAAATGTTTATTAAACATTACTTTATTAAAAGTAATTTGAAAATGTCACTTTTATAGGAAACTTTACTATTTTTTTCAAGTTCAGAACAGTACAGAGATACAGTTCTAGTAATCCCTCAGTACAGGACATACAACAGAGCACACATAAAGATATTTAGCACTATATTATGCATGTATCAATAAAAACATACTGTTTTGCCTTTTAGAGACTCACAAGTATGGGTTGTTAGATTCAGGTTAATAATAAATTAGTAGCAAGAGGTTTTGCAAGAAAATATTTATGGTCGTTAATGTTATAACAGGATGCCTCCAAAATGCCCTATAAACTGTGTGTTTCAAATCCAAAATGTAAACACTACTCAAATTACCCATATTAAACATTTTTTTTTTTTGCGTAAAAGTTGTAATAATGTTGCACACTAAGGTTAGCAAGGTCCAGCGACACTGCTTACTGCGTCCCACTATATAATTGGCGTGCCACATATAATCTATCTTATGGTATGGCGCCATATTGATCTGATGCATTTCATGTTTGTATAGCACTTAGTCATAGATAAACTGACAGCCATATATTTTATATTATTATATATATTAGCAACCAATCAAAACTTTTCATTCCCTCATAGAAACATAGAATTTGATGAAGAACCAAAAGGTCAATGAAGTCTACCCATATTTCTTGTAAAGTGTAAACTAACTTCTTTTTTGATTCTTTAACAGCCCTTGTGTTTGCCTCCTCTATTGGATGTTTATTCCATTCCACCCTTTCTGTAAAAAAAAAAATCTTATTTCTCCTGAACTTGATATTCTGTAACTTAAGATTGTGACCCCTTGTTTTGGTATTTCTTTTTGTGGAAAATGCTTTTAGCTTCCATTTTATTATGTCCCTTCATATATTGTATTTGGAGGTTTCTACATGTCACATTTCCCCCCACTGAACTATACATTTTTAGGTCATAGAGTGTTTCTTTTTTCTTTCTGGAGATATGGTATCCAGAACTGTACACAATATTAAGAATAAGGCCAAACAAAGCCACATGTGACTATTGCTTCAACACTTGACCTAACAAAAGTGTCCAAAACATTTGTCCTGTACAAATCAGTTAAAAATAAAAATACAAAACATGGAAAAAACATCCCAATAAAAGCTAATGTAGAATATGTAATACACAAAGCTGTTTATATATATATATATATATATATATATATAGCTGTATATATATATATATATATATATATATATATATACATACATATATATATATATATATATATATATATATATATATATATATATATATCTCAACACATGCCTAGTTTTGCTGTTGCTTTTACAGCTCTTCAGCTTTTTTGTGCGTGTAGAGTGTCTATTAAGGTCACTTGGCCATGAATCTGTAAAAAAAAATAAAAAAATAGGAGTAATGTTTCAAGTTAGTTGCAATTAACCCACTGCATTCTGGTATATTTTTTAACATGGCAGTCGAGCCAACATCTATGGAAATATAAAAGACCTATAAATGGCAACAAATATATGATGTGAATAAATATGTACATTAGACAGGGAAGAGATAAGGTGTTTTTCAGTACCTGGATATGCTTAATTGCTGTGCTGTACAGCTGCCAACTTAGCATCTGCTCTCATGATTTTAAAAAAAGTTAATCAGTAATCACTTTGTTACTTTCACTTTTAATAAACAGCTATATTTTTTGCTTTATGTTCTTGATAAATTGAACAGAAAATGGTGAATCGCTCACGTTCTCTAGAAAATAAATTAAAAGGTTTAATTATGGCTCTGTGCACTGCCAGAGAAGATTATGGGTCTGTTTCAACCTGTGAGTTAGGTGCTTATCGATGCTGTTCAGGATTTGTTTTACTTTAAAGGTGCTAATTATCTTGTAGCTTTGTTTGCCAAGAAAGAAATAATTTATTGCAGTGTAGCTGTGTCTACAAGGGTTAGAATGTATTAAATGCTTTGCAGGTGTGACATTAGATAAACACTGTATAATCCACCACGTGCATTTCGCCTGAAGCGAAAAAATAAATAAAACAATAGTGCCATGAAAAATATCATAAAATATATTATTATAATAATGTGTCCGAAGCTGTTTAACCACTTTACAATCCACGTGTGCCTAAAAGGACATTAAACATTTTGTGATGAGGTAATATAACATGTTTAATTATGTGTAGTTAAAAATCAAAACTGCAATATACTTTCATTATTTATTTTGTAACATATTCCTGTAATTAAACTCTGAAAATTGCTTTTTTTTCCAATTCCCATGAGTTTCTTTAAAGTAAAGGTAGCCACCATGTTAATACTTGGTTCCCCTTCTCTTTTCTACTGAGGACAATTAGGAACAGAGAAACTAAAGTATTTAAAAAAACAAAAAAACATTATCTTTATTTCTCCATTATTTAAATGACTAATTTCATAAACAATACTACATATTATTCACAGGATAATTACATTTGCTTTGACTACATTATTACATCTAATATCTATTTACTGTTTATTGTCCCTTTAAAGGGACATTCTACTATAATTATGAAAGGCTCTGTTTGTTAGAGTACGTTATTTTTAAACAATTTCCATTTTTACTATGTATTTAAAGGGACAGTGTACTGTAATTTTTTTAGTGAAATAAAAAGGTGAAAATAATAAATATATGTAAGGATATATGTATAGCCTGTATTATTCAATTATTCTTCCCTGGGGAATTGATGTGGAATCCTATATGAAGTCTTTATGTCTCGAAGGAAGAAGACTAAAATAGTGAAATACTGTATAAATATATAAGACTTTAACAAGGTTGCCGAAAGGCTACTCACGTATTCCTTAGCCTGACTGGCTTGTATGATTGCGCACAGCTGGTTTTATACTGCAAGGTACCCATTATTCAGCAACAGCTCCATGGTGTAAATGCAAATTTATTAAAATAACCTAAAAAAGTTGTTAAAACAAATTAAAATGTCATAATATTGATTCCAGTTATTAGTCACCAAGGTCCCAAACAACTATATTGCATAAGTGTGCAGAAACAGCTATGTGTGTAAATGTGGATTACACTACTATGCTGCTCCAAAGAAATCTAACACTGTTAGCAATGTCCTGTGATACCTATTAGTTTGACTAGTGGGGCATAGCTACCACGCGATCATCATTTACTACCCATTTCCCAGCTTTGCATAGGCAACATTGTTATATTAATATACTTTATAACTCTAAATTTGCCTATTTCTAAGCCTCTGCAGGCCACCCTTATCTCAGTGCTTTTTTAATTAGCTTTTTACAGCCAGACAGTGCTAGTTCATGTATACCATATAGATAGCATTGTGCTCACCCCCGTGGAGAATGATAATGGTTATGCAGGAACCAGCACTAATTGGCTAAAATGCAAGTTTGTAAAAAGCATGCATACATATAAGAGAGTCTGCAGTGCATCTAAGCAAAGTTTTAGATACAGGTAATAGTAAAAAGTATTTTAATATAACAGTGTTATTTTTTAGTACAATATACATATGTACACACATATAAACATTATCTTTTTAAATAATAACAGTTTTCATGTAGAATGTCCCTTTAACTTTTCGAGAACAAACCCATTGTGCTCCAAATAAGGATGAGGCCTATGATTGGAGTATAGGCATGTATGCCTGCTTCTCATTTGCTGACCAACTGTATCCTCATCTGTGGCAGATGAACACAATTTTGACTTTGCATTCAACCCCTTTGCAAGATTAAACAAATATGGCCAGATTCCGAATGGAGCACTAACAGTTACGATCGTGTGAGTGGGGTATATCGCGCGTGTTTGCGCATGTCTGGTTTTTCACTCGTAGTTGAAAGTAAACATTAGAGCAATTCAAGTAAACCCTTGTCCTCAGTGCTCTGGTTAACTGTTTTGTGAAACAAAAAGGTATTACAAACACATCAAAAATACATTACAAAGTGCAGTTACACTCATAATAACACCAATAAAAATTATTTTAAAAAAAATTGCTAAAAAAGATAAAGGGACAGTCAAGTCCAAAAAAACTTTAATGTTTCAAATAGGGCATGCAATTTTAAACAACTTTCCAATTTACTTTTATCATCAATTTTGCTTTGTTCTCTTGGTATTCTTAGTTGAAAGCTAAACCTAGGAGGTTCATATGCTAATTTCTTAGACCTTGAAGGCCGCCTCTAATCTAAATGCATTTTGATAGTTTTTCACTACTAGAGGGCATTAGTTCACGTCTTTCATATAGATAACATTGAGCTCATGCACATGAATTTACCATGGAGACTTCTCTGATTGGCTAAAATGCAAGTCTGTCAAAAGAACTGAAATAAGGGGGCAGTCTGCTGAGGCTTAGATACAAGGTAATTACAGAGGTAAAACGTGTATAATTATAACTGTGTTGGTTATGCAAAACTGGGGAATGGGTAAATAAGGTATTATCTATCTTTTAAAACAACAAAAATTCTGGTGTTGACTGTCCTTTAAAGGGCTCAAAGATATAAAGTCTCAGGTGTATTGAGGGTTAAAAAAAGTTAACCACAAAGCTAAATATCAAGGTTAGGGTATAAAGGTTGGGGACCTCAGTTTCTACAACCTATTGATAGCTTATTAATTTTTTTATTCCCCTTCGCCCTTCTTTACAGGTAGAGCAGTAGGTATGTAAAAATAAGGCAAATTCAAGCCAAATGTTTTTTTGTCATACACTGGTTTGCCTATCACACTGGCTGAAAATGTCTTTCTTAAGACTATAAACTGGAAAGTGCAGTGCCATTAACTATTGCCTATTGTGTAGATGTATATATCTGTATTGTCTTATGTAGTCATTGTAATCTTTTTGTATTGTGTTATGAAGTATGTTGCTACTTTATTAATAAAGATAAATTGCCGCCAGTTGGACTAATGGTTATTTAAATTATGTTTTTTTATTTTTTAGTTCACACTTTCCCATAAAGATCCAAGGATAACAAAAATTGTGTATTGTATATTTTTTGTGAAATCTTTAATTATTGACTCTTTTTCTTTCCATTCCAGCAAATATTTGTTCAAAGATATTGTTTAAGGATGAGTAAATTACTAGGTGAGAAATCACAAGGTAGCTAAAAAATGTGGAATATACGTAGATTGTAATGGGATTTGAAATTATTTGACCAAAATCTTAAAGTGAATGTAAATTTTGATGCTAAAGTGCCCGGTTTTTAAAACTTTGATTAAAAACAGGGGCACTTTAATTCATCAAAATTTACATTTCCCTCCTGTTGTGACAAAAAACTTACCTTTTAATCTTCACAGCAGCTCCAGCTTCCTCCGGTCTCACAAGTCATGTCTGATGCCAGAAATGATTGATAGGTCATCCTCCAATCACAGCTTCCCCCCCAGGGATTCAGTGTCTGATTCACTGCTGTGATTGGAGGAAGCCGGATGCCTCATTTTAGACCCAGGAAGAGGATTTGAAACGGGTGGAGGAAGCTGGAGCTGCTGTGAAGATTAAAAGGTAAGGTTTTTTTCACAACAGGAGTAAAATGAAAATTTTGATGAATTAAAGTGCCCCTGTTTTTAATTGAAGTTTTAAAAACCGGGCGCTTTAGCATCAAAATTTACATTCACTTTAAGAAGTCCTAGAACTAGGAAGCCATAAAGAAGGTAAAATTACAACTGTGTGTGTGATCAGGGGCGGAACTATCAGGTGCAGTGGAGCTAGGGCCCAATAGGATTGAAAAAATCCTATTTGTTCAATCCAAATGCGTAAAAATAAAAAAATTAAAAATGAAAATATCGGTCTTCCAGTTTTGTAGCCCAGTTCTTAGAATTTAAAAACATTTATCAGTTTCCTAACATATTTTATTTAATGTTAAAAATCATTATAAATCTCCAACCTACACTGAATGAACTGATGAAGAAACATGAAAAAAATGAAAGAGCTTCATATTTGAGTTATGGCTTCACTGAACTTTTTCTTTTCCTTATCTGTTAATTTACTAGACCTCAAAATATTTATTTTCCAGATTCCATATATATGATGAGTCCAGTGCACTTACTGCCAATAATCAGGGTGCTCTAATCCAAAAATGAATATAGAGATATACTTCAAAATCAAAATGCACGCACAGATCTTTTAAATTTAATTTTTACATTTATTATAATGGTCTAAAACTCCATACAAAAGTAATAGTCAATGTTTCGGCTTATAATACAATACTTTGTCAAGACCTAGAGTGCCATAACTCCGTATAGTTATTTACAATGTCACAATGGTAACAAATGACGTTGCTTCGACTACGTGGATTCTTGAAGCCATAGTGGATCGTGTGAGTATCTATCAACATTGATATATACCTTGAATGTTTGTATAAGATTTTTTTATGTCTCCTAAATTATTCAAGAAACGATCTCAGTGACAGGATTACTTGCGAATAGAGAACATTTGTTAATATCTATCTATCTGCCTGCCTGCCTGTATCTAACTATTATCTATCTATCTGATTGTCTATCTATCTCTCTACCTGTATATTATCTATCTATCTATCTATCTATCTATCTATCTATCTATCTGTCTGCCTGTCTCTATCTATCTATCTATCTATCTATCTATCTATCTATCTATCTATCTATCTATCTATCTATCTATCTATCTATCTATCTATCTATCTATCTATCTGATTGTCTACCTGTCTGTCTATCTATCTATCTATCTATCTATCTATCTATCTATCTATCTATCTATCTATCTATCTATCTATCTATCAACTGTCTGTCTATATATCTTTCTATCATCTATCTGTCTGTCTATCCATAAGCTAATATTAGTAGATGGTATATTTGAAATGCCTATCACCTAGATTACGAGTTTTGCGTTATGGTTTTAATGCGGAAAAAATGGCCATTTCAGCGTAAAAACAGTAACGCAGCCATTATGAGTAGTTTCGTTATAGCTATACTTCAAGCATTTTAGCCTGTAATGCAAAGTCAATCCCGCACTCAAAAAAAATGAAGTTTTTGCGTGGGATTTCCATAGCACCGGTATTACAGGTTGTGCGGTGAGGCTAAAATGCTTGTGTTACAACCTGTACCGTCACGATCCATTACACTATCTGAAAGCAGTAGTTATGATGAGTTTTGCGCCTCAAAAATGTTTCACAAAACTCATAACTAAACTGTTACAAAAGTACACTAACACCCATAAACTACCTATTAACCCCTAAACCGAGGCACTCCCGCATCACAAACACTATTTAAAACTTATTAACAAATAATATGCCGTCCGCCCACATCCCCGCCACTATAATAAAGTATTTAACCCCTATTCCGCCGCTCCCCAACACCGCCACCACTAACTAAACCTTTTAACCCCTGAACCGCCAGCCCCCCACATTGCCACTGCTAATTAAACCGATTAACCCCTAAACCGCCAACCCCCCACATCGCCACTAATAAATTAAACTATTAACCCCTAAACCTATCACCCCCTAACTTTAAATTAAAATTACAATATCCCTATCTTAAAATAAATAAAAACTTACCTGTGGAAATAAAAAAAAACCTAAGTTTAAACTAACAACCTAATATAACTATTATACTAAAATTAAAATAACTACCAATTAAAAAACTAAATTACACATTAACCCTTTGAGTGCTAAGCACTTTCCCACCTGGGTGCTAAGATTTTTTAAAGTTTTTTTTTATATTTTTTTATTTTTTGAACATATTTTTTTTAAACTTTTTTTTATTTTTTTCAGACCCCCAAGACATTGTTAGAAAGGTTAGGCGATTACCTTTCCAATGGTTGGTCTTGGGGGTCTGTAGCTGCTTAGATGCCTGAGATACAGGCTTCTAAGCAGCATGCCCCCTGCTCCTATACTTAACATTGTTAAGTATAAATAAAGTTACGCGGTGACATCATCACGTTATTGCAAGTGATGTCACCACGCAAAACGGGAAGCCCCGGCGATGCCTGTCACTCTACAGGCATGATCGCCGGGGTAGGAGTGGGTAGGAGCCCTAAGATCTCCCTCAAGGTGGGAGAGTGCTAGTGACGGCTCTGAGCCGTCATTAGCACCAGAGTGGGAAACTATGTGATGGCTCAGAGCCGTCATTAGCATTCAAAGGGTTAAAAAAAAATTACGTCGAAAAAAAATAAATAAAAAATACTAAATTAAAATAAATAACAAACACTAAATTACGAAAAAATATCAAACGAAATTATCCAAAATAAAAACAATAACACCTAATAGCCCTATTAAAATAAAAAAGCCCACCTAAAATAAAAAAAAACCCTAGCCTACAATAAACTACCAATATCCCTTAAAAGGGCCTTTTGTAGGGCATTGCCCTAAAGAAATCAGCTCTTTTACCTGTAAATAAATACAAAGTCCCCACAACAGTAAAACCCACCACCTAACCAACCCCCCAAAATAAGAAATCTAACTCTAACAAAAACCTAAGCTACCCATTGCCCTGAAAAGGGCATTTGTATTGGCTGATTTGAATAGCCAATAGAATTTCATTAGCTCTCATCCTATTGGCTGATTTGAACAGCCAATATGATATCAGTACCTCTCATCATATTGGCTGATTTGAACAGCCAATATGATATCAGTAGCCCTCATCCTATTGGCTGATTTGAATTTCAAGAATCAAATCAGCCAATAGGAATGTAAGGGATGCCATTTTGAAAAGGCTCCATTGCACTGAAGATCCATTGTACAGCGGTGACCGTATGAAAAGGATTCTCCATGCCTGATGTCCTCAAGGATGGATCCGCTCCATGCAGCCGGGATGAAGATAGAAGATGCTGAAGGGATGAAGATAGAAGATGCCGCCTGGATAAGGACTTCTTGCCACCTGGATAAAGATTTCTCGCCGCCTGGATGAGGGTGGATATCCTGACTTCAGAAACTGTAAGTGGATCTTCAGGGATTAGTGTTATTTTTTTTTTTAATTTTTGTGGGTGGGGTTTTTTTTAGATTAGGGTTTGGGTTTTTGTTTTTTTCAGGGCAATGTAAAAGAGCTGAATGCCCTTTTAGGGGCAATGCCCATACAAATGCCCTTTTCAGTGCAATGGGTAGCTTAAGTTTTTGTTAGAGTTAGTTTTTCTTTCATGTAATTAGCAAGAGTCCATGAGCTAGTGACGTATGGGATATACATTCCTACCAGGAGGGGCAAAGTTTCCCAAACCTTAAAATGCCTATAAATACACCCCTCACCACACCCACAAATCAGTTTTACAAACTTTGCCTCCTATGGAGGTGGTGAAGTAAGTTTGTGCTAGATTCTACGTTGATATGCGCTCCGCAGCAGGTTGGAGCCCGGTTTTCCTCTCAGCGTGCATTGAATGTCAGAGGGATGTGAGGAGAGTATTGCCTATTTGAATGCAATGATCTCCTTCTACGGGGTCTATTTCATAGGTTCTCTGTTATCGGTCGTAGAGATTCATCTCTTACCTCCCTTTTCAGATCGACGATATACTCTTATATATATACCATTACCTCTGCTGATTTTCGTTTCAGTACTGGTTTGGCTTTCTACAAACATGTAGATGAGTGTCCTGGGGTAAGTAAGTCTTATTTTCTGTGACACTCTAAGCTATGGTTGGGCACTTTTTTATAAAGTTCTAAATATATGTATTCAAACATTTATTTGCCTTGACTCAGGATGTTCAACATTCCTTATTTTCAGACAGTCAGTTTCATATTTGGGATAATGCATTTAGCTGGAGCTACCAAAGCTAAGTGTATTACTTTTGGTATCTGTTCCTTCAGCTGTTGTTTGTATTAAATGTTATGACAAACTTGTTAATGCAGATAAAATTTCCTTTAGTACTGTTACATTACCTGTTGCTGTTCCGTCAACATCTAATAATCAGAGTGTTCTTGATAACATAAGAGATTTTGTTTCTAAATCCATTAAGAAGGCTATGTCTGTTATTTCTCCTTCTAGTATACATAAAAGTCTTTTAAAATTTCTCTTTTTTTTCAGATGAATTTTTAAATGAACATCATCATTCTGATACTGATAATGGTTCTTCTGGTTCAGAGGTTTCTGTCTCAGAGGTTGATGCTGATAAATCTTTGTATTTGTTCAAGATGGAATTTATTCGTTATTTATTTAAAGAAGTATTAATTGCATTAGAAATAGAGGATTCTGGTCCTCTTGATACTAAAACTAAACGTTTAAATAAGGTTTTTAAATCTCCTGTAGTTATTCCAGAAGTGTTTCCTGTCCCTGATGCTATTTTTGAAGTAATTTCCAGGGAATGGAATAATTTGGGTAATTCATTTACTCCTTTTAAAACGTTTTAAGCAATTATATCCTGTGCCATCTGACAGATTAGAGTTTGGGACAAAATCCCTAAGGTTAATGGGGCTGTCTCTACTCCTGCTATATTTTTAGCGGATGTTGCTGCAGCTTCAACTTTTTGGTTAGAAGCTTTAGCGCAACAAGTAACAGATCATAATTCTCATAGCATTATTATTCTATAATATGCTAATTATTTTATTTGTGATGCCATCTTTGATATCATTAGAATTGATGTCAGGTATATGTCTCTAACTATTTTAGCTAGAAGAGCTTTATGGCTTAAAACTTGGAATGCTGATATGTCTTCTAAGTCAACTTTGCTGTCCCTTTCTTTCCAGGGTAATAAATTGTTTGGTTCTCAGTTGGATTCTTTTATCTCAACTGTTACTGGAAGGAAGGGAACTTTTTTACCACAGGATAAAAAATCTGAGGTAAATTTAGGTCTAATAATTGTTTTCGTTCCTTTCATCACAACAAGGAACAAAAGCCTGATCCTTCATCCTCAGGAGCGGTATCAGTTTGGAAACCTTCTTCACTTTGGAATATATCCAAGCCTTATAGAAACCCAAAGCCAGCTCCTAAGTCCCCATGAAGGTGCGGCCCTCATTCCAGCTCAGCTGGTATGGGGCAGTTTACGTTCTTTTCAAAGAAATTTGGATCAATTCCGTTCACAATCTCTGGTTTCAGAACATTGTTTCAGAAGGGTACAGAATTGGCTTCAAGTTAAGGCCTCCTGCAAAGAGATTTTTTTCTTTCCCGTGTCCCAGTAAACCCAGCAAAGGCTCAAGCATTTCTGAAATGTGTTTCAGATCTAGAGTTGGCTGGAGTAATTATGCCAGTTCCAGTTCTGGAACAGGGGCTGGGGTTTTATTCTATCTCTTCATTGTACCAAAGAAGGTCAATTCCTTCAGACCAGTTCCGGATCTATCAATATTGAATCGTTATGTAAGGATACCAACATTCAAGATGGTAGCTGTAAGGACTATCCTGCCTTTTGTTCAGCAAGGGCATTATATGTCTACAATAGGTTTTACAGGATGCATATCTGCATATTCCGATTCATCCAGATCACTTTTAGTTTCTGAGATTCTCTTTTTTAGACAAGCATTACCAGTTTTGTGGCTCTACCGTTTGGCTTAGCATCAGCTCCAATAATTTTTACAAAGGTTCTCAGTGCCCTTCTGTCTGTATTCAGAGAACAGGGTATTGGTATTTCCTTATTTGGACAATATCTTGGTACTTGCTCAGTCTTCACATTTAACAGAATCTCATACGAATCGACTTGTGTTGTTTCTTCAAGATCATGGTTGGAGGATCAATTTACCAAAAAGTTCATTGATTCCTCAGACAAGGGTAACCTTTTTAGGTTTCCAGGTAGATTCAGTGTCTATGACTCTGTCTTTGTCAGACAAGAGAAGTCTAACATTGATATCAGCTTGTCAAAACCTTCAGTCACAATCATTCCCTTTGGTAGCCTTATGCATGGAAATTTTAGGTCTTATGACTGCTGCATCGGACGCGATCTCCTTTGCTCATTTTCACATGCAACCTCTTCAGCTCTGTATGCTGAACCAATGGTGCAGGGATTACACAAAGATATCTCAATTAATATCTTTAAAACCGATTGTACGACACTCTCTGACGTGGTGGACAGATCACCATCGTTTAGTTCAGGGGGCTTCTTTTGTTCTTCCGACCTGGACTGTAATTTCAACAGATGCAAGTCTTACAGGTTGGGGAGCTGTGTGGGGGTCTCTGATGGCACAAGGGGTTTGGGAATCTCAGGAGGTGAGATTACCGATCAATATTTTGGAACTCTGTGCAATTTTCAGAGCTCTTCAGTCTTGGCCTCTTCTGAAGAGAGAGTCGTTCATTTGTTTTCAGACAGACAATGTCACAACTGTGGCATACATCAATCATCAAGGAGGGACTCACAGTCCTCTGGCTATGAAAGAAGTATCTCAAATTCTGGTTTGGGCAGAATCCAGCTCCTGTCTAATCTCTGCGGTTCATTTCCCAGGCATAGACAATTAGGAAGCGGATTATCTCAGTCGTCAAACGTTGTATCCGGGCGAATGGTCTCTTCACCCAGAGGTATTTCTTCAGATTGTTCAAATGTGGGAACTTCCAGAAATAGATCTGATGGTTTCTCATCTAAACAAGAAACTTCCCAGGTATCTGTTCAGACCCCGGGATCCTCAGGCGGAGGCAGTGAATGCATTATCACTTCCTTGGAAGTATCATCCTGCCTATATCTCTCCGCCTCTAGTTCTTCTTCCAAGAGTAATCTCCAAGATTCTGAAGGAATGCTCGTTTGTTCTGCTGGTAGCTCCAGCATGGACGGATTCTTTTTCGGATGACCTCTTGCCAACCGTGGGCTCTTCCGTTAAGACCAGACCTTCTGTCGCAAGGTCCTTTTTTCCATCAGGATCTCAAATCTTTAAATTTAAGGGTATGGAGATTGAAAGCTTGATTCTTGGTCAAAGAGGTTTCTCTGACTCTGTGATTAATACTATGTTACAGGCTTGTAAATCTGTATCTAGAGAGATATATTATAGAGTCTGGAAGACTTATATTTCTTAGTGTCTTCTCATCATTTTTCCTGGCATTCTTTTAGAATTCCGAGAATTTTTTTTTTTTTTTTTTTTACAAGTTTCTTCAGGATGGTTTAGATAAAGGTTTGTCCGCAAGTTCCTTGACAGGACAAATCTCTGCTCTTTCTGTTCTTTTTCACAGAAAGATTGCTAATCTTCCTGATATTCATTGTTTTGTACAAGACTTGGTTCGTATAAAACCTGTCATTCAGTCAATTTCTCCTCCTTGGAGTTTGAATTTGGTTCTGGGGGCTCTTCTAGCTCCTCCTTTTGAACCCATGCATTCATTTGGACATTAAACTTCTTTCTTGGAAAGTTTTGTTTCTTTTGGCCATCTCTTCTGCCAGAAGAGTCTCTGAATTATCTGCTCTTTCTTGTGAGTCTCCTTTTCTGATTTTTCATCAAGATAAGGCAGTGTTGCGAACTTCTTTTGAATTTTTTCCTAAGGTTGTGTATTCTAACAACATTAGTAGAGAAATTGTGGTTCCTTCATTATGTCCTAATCCTAAGAATTCTAAGGAGAAATCATTGCATTCTTTGGATGTTGTTAGAGCTTTGTATTATTATGTTGAAGCTACTAAGTCTTTCCGAAAGACTTCTAGTCTATTTTTCATCTTTTCTGGTTCTAGAAAAAGCCAGAAAGCTTCTGCCATTTCTTTGGCATCTTGGTTGAAATCTTTAATTCATCATGCCTATGTCGAGTCGGGTAAAACTCCGCCTCAAAGGATTACAGCTCATTCTACTAGGTCAGTTTCTACTTCCTGGGCGTTTAGGAATGAAACTTCGGTTGATCAGATTTGCAAAGCAGCAACTTGGTCCTCTTTGCATACTTTTACTAAATTCTACCATTTTGATGTGTTTTCTTCTTCTGAAGCAGTTTTTGGTAGAAAAGTACTTCAGGCAGCGGTTTCAGTTTGAATCTTCTGCTTATGTTTTCATTAAACTTTATTTTGGGTGTGGATTATTTTCAGCAGGAATTGGCTGTCTTTATTTTATCCCTCCCTCTCTAGTGACTCTTGCGTGGAAAGATCCACATCTTGGGTAGTCATTATCCCATACGTCACTAGCTCATGGACTCTTGCTAATTACATGAAAGAAAACATAATTTATGTAAGAACTTACCTGATAAATTCATTTCTTTCATATTAGCAAGAGTCCATGAGGCCCACACTTTTTGTGGTGGTTATGATTTTTTTGTATAAAGCACAATTATTCCAATTCCTTATTTTATATGCTTTCGCACTTTTTTCTTATCACCCCACTTCTTGGCTATTCGTTAAACTGATTTGTGGGTGTGGTGAGGGGTGTATTTATAGGCATTTTAAGGTTTGGGAAACTTTGCCCCTCCTGGTAGGAATGTATATCCCATACGTCACTAGCTCATGGACTCTTGCTAATATGAAAGAAATGAATTTATCAGGTAACTTCTTACATAAATTATGTTTTTTTGGGGGGAGGACAGGTTGGGTGGTGGGTTTTACTGTTGGGGGATGTTTGTATTTATTTTTACAGGTAAAAGAGCTGATTTCTTTAGGGTAATGACCTACAAAAGGCCCTTTTAAGGGCTATTGGTAGTTTATTGTAGGCTAGGGTTTTTGTATTTTGGGGGGCTTTCTTTATTTTTATAGGGCTATTAGATTAGGTGAAATTGGTTTTTTTTGTTTGGTTTTTTACAAATTGTTTTTTATTGAGGTTTTAGAAATTACAGAATACATATGAAAGGTCAGTGCATATAACAAACAAAAACAAG